>NC_139634.1:11694455-12049455 GCF_964638095.1 Poromitra crassiceps
AACTTCGTTTATACAATCAAACTTGATCAACATAATTCTGTGCGGAGAGAGTTGATGCTTCCTACACTCTTAAAAAGGATGAGTCATTTTCAACAAATCCATATGTCTAGTTTGTGACGTGACTTCTCAACATATGTACTGTCAATCTCTGCTGTCAGCATACAGTATGTTTTCTTAACAAGCACAGATTGTGTTTTCAGTCCCACAGCAGACAATGGTGATTTCAGGTGATTAGAGGAGACAGATCAGACTCTTGCCTCCACTGTGTCCTGTTAAACAGATCAGTGATATTCAGAAGAGGACTGATTGCTATCTAGGAGGCTTTTTAAATTACAGTTTAACTCAAAGATAATATAGGCTGCACTGCACCTCCGCAAATGATTTCACTAAAGCTAATATTTACAGTGACATGTTAAAGCTACATATTAAAACTACATGTCGCTCTGCCTCCTGACCTGTCTTTCTCACCTTACCTGTGTGTGTGTGTGTGTGTGTGTCTCGCTCTCTCTCTCTCTCTCTCTCTCTCTCTCTCTCTCTCTCTCTCTCTCTCTCTCTCTCTCTCTCTCTCTCTCTCTCTCTCTCTCTCTCTCTCTCTCTCTCTCTCTCTCTCTCTCTCTCTCTCTCTCTCTCTCTCTCTCTATGCAGTCTGTGTCCAGGATCAGTCAGTCAGTCCTGAGCCTTCAACCATATATAGTCATATGGAGGATCAGGGACTCCACTGTGACCAGCAAGCCATCATCCCTCACCTACTCCTTATAGATGTGGCCCACTGTGTCAACACCAACAGCCTGAAGGTGTTTGGTCGGGCATTTGGGCCAACCTTCAAGCCACCTGCCAAATATACTGGTATGCAGTGATGGGCAAGCTACTTGGAAAATGTAGTAAGCTAAGCTATCAGTTACTCTCGATTAAATATAGCTAAACTACATTGAAGCTATCCCCAGAGAAATGTAGCAAGCTAAGCTACGAGCAACATGGCAAAAGCAGCTTGCTACATCAAAGCTACTTTTTTTTCTCACATTGAATCAACTTCATGTCAAAGAACAAGTTTCCACCAAACAAATAGGCACTTGTTGTCCGTCATAATGGAACTGGAAGTGCTTTATTGGCTACACAGGCACACTTGACATGCAATGTCTCCTCCTGTTTAATCCAAACCCCAGCAGAAATCTCCACTGCGTGCTTTGCTCATGGATTTTCTCGGGCAAGTAGCTTGTAGCTTTTGCGGGAAGCTACAAGCTACTTGGGTCTATAAATAGCTTAGCTACTGAAAAAGCTACTTGGTTCAAAAGTAGTGAAGCTACCACCAAGCTACTGAGAAATGTAGTTAAGCTATGTAGCTTCGCTACTTGTAGCAAGCTACTGCCCAACACTGCTGGTATGTCTAATTGATATTGGCAGGCCGCAGCATATACTTTTGGTTTGTGTTTTCAGTGTTCTAATTTAAGTTCAACGAGGCTTCATTTGTATCATTCCCATGGCCAAAGCAAAACATACACTCATAACATGATACACATACAACTCTCATATTTAAAATTAAACAATCGAGAACAGAGGTGCCCAAATTCTTTCCTATTAAGCGCCAAAAGTAATCTGGATGGATGGGCCGTGGGAACAAAAATAAATGTTGACGTTATCTGAAATTACATTACATTTTTATTTGATAGACAATCTACATTCTAAATCTAAAATAGGTCTTCTAGTTTCATATGGTGAAAGTATCATCAAGCTAGCTTTAAAAATGAGCCCACCATACTCTGCAAGACAGTAAGTAATATTGGCCATGTTTTTCCCCCTTTCAAAACCATGGAAACAAAAACAAACTGAGCGTGGTTTGACCCCCGGGCCCCAAATTGGTCAGCCATGATCTAGAATGCTTTAAATAGAACTAATAACACCTCAGTCTGTCTGTCTGTCTGTCTGTCTGTCCGTCTGTCCGTCTGTCCGCCTGTAGGGAAACGTTTACTTCATATAGCAGGATGTACAAAAAGCAGCAGTAGCAGCAGAGTATAGTAAAAAAAAAAAAGATATGGAAGAAGTTGAAGTCGATTTTTTTTTGAAAGGATAGCTACGAGAAGAATATGAGAGTTGATACCACATGTAGCATACTGTAACCTCTATTTGCATAAGGCAAAATTGCCCAAAGCCACATTCTGAGCATCCACTTTTGCTGCTTTCTGAGCTCCACCTGAGCGCTCTGTGCATTTATCTTGACACTTTCTCAGCCAGCACTCATCTGTCTGCCGGCCATGCCTGGATGATCATCTGGGCCGTGGAATACTGTAGGTCTAGCTGCACACTTATCTTTTAGCGCACGTCTATGTATAGGCCGTATGTCTTATTCGCTCCATTGGGTCTATGGTTTAGTTTAGTCGGAGAGGTTTCCCAGAGTCAAACTCCCTGCGTCTAATACATAGTCAAAACAGATGTCAGTATCTCCATCATGTGGGATCAGTGAAATGGTAGAACTACTTTGAAAAGGTTATAGACAACATAACATAAACTAGACATGGACACCCATGAAAAGTAAGTGTGATTTATTTTTCACAAAAAAGGGACAACAGTGGTGCTGGCTGGCTATGCTAACACGATTCTACAACAAGCTAACCTATAAGGGTGCTTTCACACTTATGTTATGTGGGCTGTTGTGCTGGGGAAGTCATGCTAATGTAGCTATAATGAGCTTTGATACAACATACTATTTACCTTATTCAGAAGAGACCGTCTGGCTTGAGAGACTAACAGGAAGTGTAAATACAATCTGAGGTTCCGATTGTGTTTACACTTCCTGTGACTCATAAACCTAGTCTGACACATAATGTGAGTCGTAAATAGAAAAAGGGAGCTTCTTGATGCTTATACAAGGGACGCAAGGGACAAGGGACGCAACGCGTTTCAACCTCTGGTCTTCGTCAGGCTGTAGACCAGAGGTTGAAACGCATTGCGTCCCTTGTGCCCTTGTCCTTTCTTGAAGATGTACTTTGTATTAACTGAATAAGTATACCTGTACATTACTTCTTTATTAAATCCTTCTATAAGCATCAAGAAGCTCCCTTTTTCTATTTACATTACATTACATTATTTACTGTTTATATTGGCCTGCTGAGCTATCTTGTCGCCACTTTTTTGATTTTTACATAATGTGAGTCAAAATAGGTTTGATCAGGTGAGTCAGACTAGTTTGAGCAGGTGAAACAGCCGGCGTTTTGAACAGGAAGTTGTGATACAATGGGTCAAGTGGGCGGGGCTGCATAAGGTGAATAGCCTACTGAAAAAAGAACTTTGTTCAAACTGGATCTGAAGTGTTTGACCCTGATAAAAGACATCTTGTTTCATCTTCAGGACCTTCCATTGTGTGGAGGGAGCAGAGCTGCAGAGATACACAGGGGAGATTCTTGCTTTCATCCTGTGGTACTGTATAGTCCTGACTGCACAGAGGACTTTCATCCTGTAGGTCCTGACTGCACAGAGGACTGCAAGGGTGCATGGTGCAGTAGTTTTTGGCAACTTTGATTGAGTTACTTTTTAATTGCCTATAGGAGAAACCCATGCTTCAAGTGCTCCACTTCCCTAACAGCCAATCAGAGAGCAGGGTTTGCATTTTAATACACATGATTGCTGAGCACTGCCTTTTTGGAAGGAGGGCATGGCTGTACACTTGGCTGGAGAACATGTAGCCCATCTATTTTTATCTGGGCCCGCAGACGGGTTTCTGCCCGGATGGTAAAACTGCAGAGCAAACAAATTGTTGAAATTACACAAGCAAGTCGTGCAGAAAATCTTTTAACGTTAATGCAAATTATAATTAATTTGCATTTCTTCACATAGACGGAACACCTCCAATTAACACACTGCATATGGTAAATGGCCTGCATTTATATAGCGCTTTTATCCAAAGCGCTTTACAATCAGTAGATAGTCTACATTCACCCATTCATACACCGATGGCGGCACGCAGGGTGCCTGCACACCATCGGGAGCAAGGAGGGTTAAGTGTCTTGCCCAAGGACACAGCAACAGGAGGGAGCGGGGATCGAGCCGCCAACCCTTGCGTCATTGGCCGACCCGCTCTACCTCCTGAGCTAAAGCCGCCCGCAATGGTTATATGGTTATATGGTTACAGGAGGCATAGCCTACTATGATTAAACAATAATGACACACATACAGCAGTTCAATTCAACATGGGATGATGGTATTGAGATAGAGACATCTCAAGCACATTCATTTTATTTTATTTGGTCTACTTGTTTATTTAACAGGGACAAAATTAAAATGTTGTTTTATACAATAATGGCTTTTAGCCATGGCTAATTGGCAACCCCTGCCTGTCCCTTCAAAGGAATTTGGATGCACCAATCTTATGAGTGTTTGGCATCAGATACATATTAACTGAATATACTTTTAACTGAATAAATATGAGAATTTGTCAATAAAATACATTTTGATATTAGGCTATGTGCTACATCACTGATTAAAAAAAACAATTTAATAATTTAATTAATATTCTAATAGTACTACATCATTACACACAGGGTAGGCTCACTCTGCAGGTTACTGTAGCTTCCCGACAACTCTTGTGTGAAGTAGGATAACAAGGTAATTTTTCCGGTCTCTGCTAGCATTATGGGTGGTTACTAATATGGCCGAACAGACTAATCCCACTTTATCAAAGCACATCCATCTAATACAGTGGTTTCCAAAAAATGAAAAACCATTGTGACCCAATTCACAATAGGCCTTAGACCTGTCTATAAATCGTGAAAAGAGGAAATGTGTGCATAAATGAACATTTTCCACATCATATATGATACACATCCAGTTAAAGAAAAAACATCTAGTTACATCACAGACACAATGTGGGCTGCTGCCCAAAACTGATGCTACAGTGCCCTCAAGTGGTAAAAAAAATCCACTCATCTAAAACAATACTAGTAATACTAGATGTGTGATCAGAATCAGAATCAGAAAAACCTTATTGATCCCTGAGGGGAAATTGAGCAATGCTATACAGTACAGTTGCTCATAGAGAAAAATATAACATAGAGACATTATAAGAGAATAAGAATAGACAATAAAGCAATGTCGCCTCACAGCAAGAAGGTCCTGGGTTCAACTCCCACTTGGAACACTGAGGGTCCCCATCTCCATGTCCTCAGTGCCTACTGCCCAGGTGGGTTCGTCAATAGGGGGCTTTTTGTGTGGAGTTTGCATGTTCTCCCCGTGCTCCCCTGGGGTTTCCTCCAGATAAGCCCCGTGGAAAATATGCAAAAAATAAAAATAGTGAATAAAAATGTGCCTTCCTCTACAATCCTTATCAACGCACTATTGCGTAACAAGTGAGAATATGTGAGGCCACTAAAGCGATATTTTACATTTTAGACCTTCACACTCACAGAGTTATCACCATCCCGTCCCTGCTTCCCACTGATGATATCACTGATGATGTCATTATTGCTCGAGTGACATCACTGATGACATCACAATTGCTTGAGTGACATCACTGATCCCACAATGGCCAAAAGGAAGGGACCGGCACTATCCAATCCTGAAGCCAAGCGCAAGAAACTGGCTCCAGGCAGAGAAACTCAGCAGTGAACTGTCAAGACAATCGGAGGGAAGATTGAGACTCCAAACCCCTATAACGCAGGTGATAAGACGTCGTCTCCCCAGAAGTCATCTCCCCAGAAGTCTGCTCCAAGCACCTCGGTCCCATCATCCCCTCTGCCTGCCAGAGTACCTGGATCTTCAGCTTCACTCAACTTCAATAGAGCAGAGCCTTCTTTTGGCTGTGGCAGAGGTTTTGTGAAGAAGACCCCCATCATGATGGCACTTTTCAAACCTCTCCAGCAAAATTGCCACCCGGCACTTCTCACACCTCTTCAGTAAAAACGGCCCCTATATCGTGAGCCTCAACCCCTACCAATGCAAGTGGATGATCAGAGCCAGAGTCACCAACAAGTCCAGCATCTGCACCTGGAGTAACTCAGAGGAGAGGGCAAGCTCTTCTCCTTTGAGATTGTGGCTGAGAGTGGGGAGATCAGGATCACAGCCTTCAACAGACTGTCAGCCTGTGACAGACAGACTGACAGCCAGGGAGAGTTCAGAGTTGTCAGTTGTTGTTGTTGTTGTTGTTGTTGTTGTTGTCGTCGTCGTCGTCGTCGTCGTCGTCGTCAGTGAGCTTGTGTCAGTCAGAGTACAGTGTGTTGTGATGTGTAGTGAGTGACAGACAGACGGTCAGTTGTCATCAGTCAGCGGCTTGGGTCAGGATGGCTGCCCGCCTCCTGCGCCTGTCAGGCGGCTGCAGGAGCCTCTTCACCCCACGCCTCCTGCCCTGCTCCACACTGGCGGTGAGTCCAGCTGGCTCCATGCCAGAGGAGAGGGGGAGGAGCCTGCTGGAGGAAAGGGAGAGGGCCCTGGGAAGGGGGAGGGGCCTTCTGGCTGATTTGCTGAGAGTGTACAGGAGACTCTGCTCCAGACCACCCAAAGGTTTTGAGAAGACTGACAGTAAGAAAACTCCAAAGAGCAGTGAGGCCAACACAGCAGATACAGAGGCCAAACCAGCCAACACCCAGAGAGGAGGGGGAGGAGGAGGGGGTAAAAGAGGAGGCCGTAAGGAGGAGTCACACTGGTCTAGCCGTCTGGAGAAGGGCGATGTCCCTTGGGACGATAAGGAGTTCAGGATGTACTTCCTGAGCACAGCCGCGTTCTGGACCACTGTCACCTACTACGTCTTCTTCAGGGACAGAGGCAGAGAGGTCACCTGGAAAGACTTTGTCAACAACTACCTGTCCAAAGGAGTGGTGGACCAGCTAGAGGTCGTCAACAAGCGCTTTGTCAAAGTGGTTTCCTTTGCTGGGATGATGCCAGTGGACGGCTATGTGTGGTTCAACATTGGCAGTGTGGACACATTTGAGAGGAACCTGGAGACGGCTCAGTACAAGCTGGGCATCGAGAGAGAGAACCGCCTACCTGTGGTCTACTCCACCGAGAGCGATGGCACCTTCCTACTGAGCATGCTCCCCACGGTGCTGTTCATTGGCTTCCTGCTGTTCATGCTGCGCCGCGGGCCCGGGGGGGCGGGGCGTCCCGGCCGGGGGATCGGCGGGCTCTTCAGCATCAGTGAGAGCACGGCCAAAGTCCTCAGAGACCACATCGATGTCAAGTTCAAAGACGTGGCCGGCTGTGAGGAGGCCAAGCTGGAAATCATGGAATTTGTCAAATTCCTCAAAAACCCCAAACAGTACCAGGACCTGGGTGCCAAGATCCCCAAGGGAGCCATCCTGACGGGCCCCCCTGGCACGGGGAAGACCCTGCTGGCCAAAGCCACGGCGTGCGAGGCAGGCGTTCCCTTCATCGCCGTCAATGGCTCCGAGTTCCTGGAGATGTTCGTGGGCGTCGGCCCCGCCAGGGTCAGAGATCTGTTCGTCATGGCAAGGAAGAACGCGCCCTGCATCCTCTTCATCGACGAGATTGACGCTGTGGGGCGGAAGAGGGGGCGGGGTAACTTTGGAGGACAGAGCGAGCAGGAGAACACGCTGAACCAGCTGCTAGTGGAGATCGACGGCTTCAACACAGCCACCAACGTGGTCGTTCTAGCTGGAACCAATAGACCGGACATCCTGGACCCGGCTCTGATGAGGTCTGGCCGCTTCGACAGACAGATCTACATTGGTCCTCCTGACATCAAAGGCCGGGCGTCCATCTTTAAAGTCCACCTGCGGCCTCTGAAGCTGGACCCTGACATGGACAAGGAGGCTCTAGCCAGGAAGATGGCCGTCCTGACGCCCGGCTTCTCCGGTGCTGACATTGCTAACATTTGTAACGAGGCGGCGCTGATCGCTGCTCGCCACCTGTCAGACGCCATCAACCAGAAGCACTTTGAACAGGCCATAGAGAGGGTCATCGGAGGTCTGGAGAAGAAGACCCGGGTCCTCTGGCCAGAGGAGAAGAAGACAGTGGCGTACCACGAGGCCGGCCACGCTGTCGCCGGCTGGTTCCTGGAGCATGCCGACCCTCTGATCAAGGTGTCCATCATCCCCAGAGGAAAGGGGCTGGGTTATGCCCAGTACCTGCCCAAAGAGCAGTACCTGTACACCAAGGAGCAGCTGCTGGACAGGATGTGTATGATGCTGGGAGGCCGTGCAGCCGAGGAAATCTTCTTCAATCGCATCACAACCGGAGCCCAGGACGACCTCCTCAAGGTCACCCAGAGCGCCTACGCACAGATCGTTCAGTTTGGGATGAACGCCAAGGTGGGCCAGGTGTCGTTCCACCTGCCCAGGCAGGGTGAGATGGTTCTGGAGAAACCGTACAGTGAAGCCACGGCTCGCCTCATCGACATCGAGGCCCGAACCCTCATCAGTGAGGCCTACCAGAGAACCCTGGAGCTGCTGACCAGCAAGAAGCCCGAGGTGAAGAAGGTGGCGCTGCGCCTCCTGGAGAAGGAGGTGCTGGACAAGGGTGACATGGTGGAGCTGCTGGGCTCCCGTCCGTTCGCTGAGAAGTCGACCTACGAGGAGTTTGTGGAGGGAACCAGAGGAGAGGAGGAGGACACCTCGCTCCCTGAAGGCCTGAAGGACTGGAACCAGGAGAGGAGGGACAAGAAGAGCCAAGAGTAGTCTAGAGCCTTCTCTCTCCAACACCCAGGTCTACAACCTCCTCTCTCCAACATCTCCATCATTAAGTTCCAGTTATGAACTGAGTTATGAAATAAACATCCGTAACAGTGTGGATTTTGCATTTGATTATTCACCAATTGCAGTATTTGGCAGTTATTGCACATTCAGTTTTATTAGATCAGCTATACATTATAAAAGTACACACACACACACACACACACACACACACACACACACACACACACACACACACACACACACACACACACACACACACACACACACACACACACACACACACACACACACACACACATACACACACACACACACACACACACACACACACACACACTATTGAGTTTGAATGATTAATTATGAAATTTGAAAATGGCATTTTGATTCAAATTTTTCTAATGTAGCTGAATATTGGATCCCCTGAAAAGAGACTATCCTTGATCCTCCTGGTTTTATGGTGACTGGCCACCTTTGGCACCATGGGGCCTTTCAATTATTTTCTGGTATAAACCAAAGCCTTCCAGTAGAGGGAGCTGTTGCACAATAGTTTTGAGGGAGATTCAAAATAACCCTGCAACATGAT
This sequence comes from Poromitra crassiceps, assembly GCF_964638095.1. Taxonomy (NCBI): domain Eukaryota; kingdom Metazoa; phylum Chordata; class Actinopteri; order Beryciformes; family Melamphaidae; genus Poromitra; species Poromitra crassiceps. Next base: position 11,703,675 of record NC_139634.1, read on the forward strand.
ACAGCATAATGAGTCAGTGTGCCAGATCTTTCATGATTTCAGAGATTTGAGTGATGACAATAGCATAGAGCAGCTGGTACCCAGAAATTAGCTTTAAATGTTATTGTGTCATTACTGCAGAGGCTGTAATGATGATCTTATTTCATTTGGTGAAGATGAAGGAGGCGGAGCTGACTGATGTGCAGGTTAGTGGAAAGTCTGCTCACTCAGCATGTAGGCTACAGGTAGCAGTGTAAATATTAAGGCACCAATTGAAACATCTAGATCTCCTGCAATTTATTGTGATGTTTTTATTTGCACAAATTGCACTGCATTTTTTTTAATATAGTGATTTTGAGAATAAATGAATGAGTGCACGAATAACTGATAATGAGTAGACATAACTACTCTACCCAAAAATAATAATAATCCGCATACCATCCCCCTCTCTCTCTGTCCTATCAAATAAAGGCAAAAATGTCCCTAATAATAATAATCATCATCATCATCATAATAATAATAATAATAATAATAATAATGATGATGATGATGATGATGAATAAACCTCCAAAACTACATGATTGACCCTTGTGCTTTATTTATTTAATAATTTATTTATGTAAGATTCTTTGGGGGGGGGGGGGGGTCATCGATCTTACGTAAGCTTGTGACGGCTACTTCCGTGTACAAATCGCACCGCGCATGCGCAACTTTCAATCATGTGGCGGGGTTGTTTGTTTGGGTTTGGTAATGGTAACCTCTCTCCCCATGTAAAGGTTCTCTCCCAACTTCATGCGGTGTCAAGACCGTCAAGACAGTGAGTGTACATGAACGGGTAACCGATTAGGATCTGTTTGGATTGAAAGCGAAAATGGTTGAAGGTCCGGGGTGCACATTAAACGGAGAGAAAATCCGTTCCAGAGTCCAGAAAGGACAGAAATTGAAAGACATCCGGGGCAGCTTGACAACGTCGAACACAGTAAGTTGTACTTAACTAACACCAAGAACATTAGCTTAGGTGTTCGTTAACCTCACGAAATTGCCAAATATAATTTAGTGTGTGTGTGTGTGTGTGTGTGTGTGTGTGTGTGTGTGTGTGTGTGTGTGTGTGTGTGTGTGTGTGTGTGTGTGTGTGTGTGTGTGTGTGTGTGTGTGTGTGTGTGTGAGAGTACACTATTCCTTGTCATGCTGGTCAGTAAGTTGCATGCTAACCATCTGTCTGCACACAGAGAAACGCCACAGAGGGAAATACCTTCCATGTTTTTCATGGATGTCAATACACTGGTGTTGAAACCCTGGGGAAGGAGCTCTTCATGTACTTTGGTCAAAGAGCTTTAAGGTAAAGCAAATAAGTTACGCTCAGCCACTCTCTATGTTCTAGCTAATTAAAAGTCACATAATTGTTCGATTATCCTGGCAAACGGTCTTAAATCTGTCGTCACTTTCAGTAGTTAGATCTGTCTGCTGAAGTTAGCTCATTTCATGTAAAGTTTATATTTGAGACATTCAGCTTATACTAAGGTGACCAGACGTCCCCGATTTTCAGGGACAGTCCCCGTTTTCGGTGACCTGTCCCCGGCTGGAGCTGTCCCGAAAATGTCCCCTATTTTCTACTGGCGTCTGCAGACGATATGACTCTAGCTCTAGTGGGCTCATTCTTAAAGCTAGAGTGAAGATACTCATAAGCTATGAAACTGTAAGATCTACAGCATATTGGGAGCAACAATGCCATGCTACCTTGTCGGGAAGGAACGGGGCGAAATAATGAATTTTGAAAAACCAGCATGGCCAATTTCAAAGGGGACCCCTGACCGCTCTCACCTCAAGATATCTGAGTGAGAATGGATTATATGAGTACCCATGAGTCTCCCCTTTACAGACGTCACTGGCCAACCACTCAAGCAGGAAGGTTGCGGGAGGCTTACGGGCGGCATCAGGGGCCTCTCCGACACCGTTTATTAATTTATTAATAAATGAAACCGGAATCATCCCCCTTTTCTATTTCATAGGTAGTAACATTGGATATTTTAATGATATATTGATTGCCGGACTGGAAATTTTCATTTTTCATTTGAGAAATCTGGTCACCTTAGCTTATACACTATTTATTATGTTTGTTTAACATGGCTGTTGATCGAATCTCATCTTTCTCTTCCTCTTTGTCTCTGACATTTGGTATTTAAATTCAGTCTGTAAAGCTTGATTGCTACTGTACTGCTTCCATTGTTGCAGTCAAGTCACTATATCTCGAGTCAAAGTCGAGTACAGGTAATGGCAGATTACCTGTGTCCGAGTCTGGAGTTACTGAATGTGAATCCGCATAGGTGGAACACACGTGCCTGCCCTTGCACAAAATTGAATAATGTCACTGTATTAATATACCGTAGCTATCAATATCTTATGCCAAATTATTAGGGACTATTACAAAAACAAAAACAGTCTTTATCACTTAACAAGTCCGAGTCTTCATCTCCAACTTCCGAGTCCGAATTCATGAATCCAAGTCCGAGTCATCAGTGCTCACTGCTCTACTCCAAGTCGAGTCACGAGCCTTGAAAATGAGTCAACAACACTGCTTCTTTTGTTTGTCTGTCTAAATGTATCTCGCATTGCAACAACCTCACCAAGTCGAATACCTAGTATTTGAAAATGTATGCACCTGGCGAAAATCAATCAGATCCTCTGGATACTCTTATGGATGAAGAGAAGACTGACGTTTTGGTTTACAAGACTCCGACCACCGGGCCACAAAGCTTCCACTACACCATACGTACAGTAATAATATCTTCAAATGAAATCTTTCTTTCCTTCTGTCTGCCATGCTCACATCCTGCAGGGTCCACTTTGGCATGAACGGATCAATGCGTATAAACCCTTCAGAGAGGAAGGACAGCAACGGCTCCGTCCCAGCGCTGGAAATCCACCTGACTAACGACATTGTCTGCTTCTTCGACAGCGCTGTGGAAATAAGGTAACGGGGACGCTAGCCTAGCCTAGATAGATTGAAATGACACGGGTTCACCTTGGGGGATGAGTCTCATTCACCGAGTGTGTCCTACATTAGGGCTTGTGTCTGAAAGCAGTGCTTATTGTTGCATGGAAAAGGAAACATTTTAGCGAGACCTTTGTCCTAGGCTATTCTTCCGTGTCCAGACGGATATTTATGTTACTGGCTGGACGCATTTCACCTATGCTGCCCCACATCATCAAAAACGGGGGGAAAAACTGGAATGGGATATATAAAAATAAATCATAAAATAATATAACCGCGCGCTAACGCACCGGTTGACCTGGTGGCACACTTGCAGGAAGAGCAGCCATATGTTTTTCGGGCGCGTCGCCCACTGCTTGAAAAATGTCTGTTTGCAGGCTGACGGGGGACTGTGAGCAGAGGGTGAGGGCAATGGAGAGTTTGGACGTGTGCTCGGCTAAGTTCAGCTTCCCGCGCGCCGAGGAGGCGGTGAGGAGGCGAGGTGGCAGGATGCTCTGTGACGTCCTCCTCGACCAGGCCGTCCTGCCGGGAGTCGGCAACATCATTAAAAACGAAGCCCTGTTTGACTCTGGCCTCCACCCAGCCGTGAAGGTACGGCCAAGATGATGGATTGTGTTCAGCAGGAGAACAAAACAAAAGGAGAAAAAAAAAGTGGAAAAAATTCCAGGCACACCTTCTCATGGAAAAGTTAAAGACTATTTTATTGACTGATGCTTTACAGAAAAGAGGGAAGAGAACACACACAAACAAGCACATTGTGGCTCAAATGGACATTTATCTGCATCAGACAATGAATATATATATATATATATATATATATATATATATATATATATATATATATATATATATATATACTGTCAGTCATCAGTCAATAAAATAGTCAAACTTTTCTTATATATCATATATATATATATATATATATATATATATATATACTGTATATGTATGTATATATATATAGCCCCGTGCACAGTGCTGTCAGCCTTTACTTCCTGGTGCAGGTGATGCCAGGAAACATCAGATGAGTGGTTGAAGGAGGAGAGTCACCGCACACAAGAAGGCTGAATTTCTTCACTGATAGCTCTGGCGAACCTGAATTAAAGTGAAGAAATTCAGCTTGCTTGTGTGCGGTGACACTCCTATATATATATATATATAAATATATAAATATATATATATATATATATATATATATATATATACCGTATATATATATTTATATATATATATATATATTTATATTTCAATACATTTAAATAAAAATGCTCATAAATCAGAGGGGGGGAATTTGAGTGTGTATGTGTGTGTGTATGTATATATATATATATATATATACACACACACACACACACACACACACACACATATATATATATATATATATATATATATATATATATATATATATATATATATATATATATATATATATATATACATGCACACACACACACACTCAAATTCCCCCCCTCTGATTTATAAGCATTTTTATTGAGGCTATCAATTGAATAGATTCTAATCTAGGAAATCAGATAGCATGCACAAATGTTAAACAGGAAGTACCTTTCTCCCTTGAGCAAAGACAAATATGGATGAAAATTATGGTTTTGGAGCGGATATTGCAGCCCTTGAGGTATTGGGGGGGGGTTTGTCAAATTCAGAGGTTTTAACACGGTCGCTATAATTTATATCGCGATAATAATGAGAGATACTCACTTTCCAGCACAAATATTTCTGACATTTCCAGCAACTCTGCTCGGATGTGTGGTCCTGAGTCCTGACAAAGTGTTAGACAGGGTGCAAGGCCGTAGAACAGTGGGTACTGTGTGAAACCACAGCAGCATACCAAAACACTATTCTTCTAAGATGTCTGGCCCCCTCTTCTTCGGGGACCACTGAATCTTGAAGCCTTTACTCCATTATGGCGCCCCTAGGTGTCACTACAGCAGGTTATATTAGGATCACCAAGGAGACCTAGAAGTCGTGTCTGTTGTGTGTCTCACAGGCTTTTCACCTAGGCTTTTGCTGTCTGGGCTTCAAGTGGCTCTTGTATATATATTTCCATGTTTTGTGTGTTTGATTGGATTATTTTTATCCAGTTTTTAGTCCATGTCTGGCATTGTATTATTGATTTGCTGGCTGTAAAGCACTTTTTAACTCTGTTTTGAAAAGAAGGGCTATACAAATAAGGTTTGCTCGAAATGTAACTAAGCGCCGCTGTATTCTCAGGTGCAGCAGCTGACAGACGGGCAGGTCCACCACTTGGTGAAGATGACGCGTGACTTCACTCTCCTGTTTTATAAGGTTCGGCATTTGTACCTCAGGAGCAGCAACAATATCTATGTCCTAAAAAGTCCTAGTCTGTTATACACCTGTATACGTGCATTAAGATAAATACAAGCATTTAGATTTTTAGTTATTTAGCTGAAATCTCATTCAGATGGATTCACAACAGTAGAATTAACTTGAAATCCAAGCTTGCCACCGATGAAAAACAAACATGACAGAGTACAGAGGTCAAACTCCGGTGCCTCGACAATAGATATCACAAATATTCCTGTTTTCCATCTCCGTGTATAATAGACAAGACAGCAAACAAGTAAGAGGCAGACAGAAAAGGTCAAGGTTCTTTGTTGTTGATCCTGGTATTTATATTCACTCATGTCCACCCTCCTCTCCTCTTCTCTTCTCCATCAGTGTGCTAAATCCGGCTCTCCTCTCTCCAAACATTACAAAGTGTACAAGCGTCCCAGGTGTGGCCAGTGCCCTGGCCTCATCACCGCCTGTCGTCTTGGAGACAACGGAAGGCTGACTTACTTCTGCGAGCGCTGTCAGAGGGGAGACCCTGCTGAAGTAGACCTCAGGTAACCCTCATAGATCTTTGGCACTGTGGCTGTCTAGCTTCCTTATAGTCTAGCACAGGGATGATGAGCAACTTTGATGATGGAGAGGGCCACAAAAAAATGTCCTCGCTACCAGAGGGCCAGATTGTGACCGTGCACTTTCACATGTAGCCTACTGTAACACCATCACTCCCAATTATAGCTACAAATTTGATGAAAAGGACTGGTAATCAAAGTTTATTATACCAACATTTATATTTTTCATATTCAAATTGACTAATTCTTCCATTCAGATGGCACCAGAAACTTTGCTCTAGCTTTAAAACAGCCCGCTACAGCAATTTGATGGGGTACATCACCCAAATATGTGATATTAATCAGATTTGTAATGTTGCATGTGCAATGTGATGTCACAAGAGGGGAATGCCCATTTAAGATGCCACATTCTTCTCCACAATTTTGCCCTGGGGGCATGTAAATTTTTGTTTTTTTTGGGTATTTTTTTGTACTAATCATGACCCACAAATGTAAATTCAGATTTTTGTTTTTAAACCTGCACCTTATAGTAAGATATGAGCCTAAAGCAATGCCCTTTGTTGGTACAATGAATGCATATCTCACTATTTAATACTGATAATAGAAAACCTGAGATCCATTTGTAACATTACAACATTTTGCACACTTGTTGACTGGACATTTTAATACATTTTGATACTATAAAGTCAACACTAATGCCAAAAGTCAGCACCGTAACGATAGCAATCATTATTGTTTTTCAAAATCCAGTCCTCGCAGAAAGTTCTGAAGCCTTTTGACAAACCGTGCAAAACGAGACAGCCATCTTTGTGGGCAGATGGGCTTGGCAGGGAGTGGGAGGTGTTATGGGGGAAACACTGTGCATATAAGGCCGTGTTTGGCAGAATGGACACGGACTCGGCGCCTCCTGGAGGCCGTGTTTGGCAGACTGGGCACGGACTCGGCGCCTCCTGGGTTGTGTTTGAGCAACGCTTTGCGAGGGGTTAGAGCCCAAAGCCCTCGGAGCACGTTACACAGCTGATAAAGCAATCTGCGAGAGCCATGCTCCTCTCCTCCTCCATCACTGTTGGCCCTTCAGCTTTGCCTCCTTGTCAAACATAGTCTAGCTTCATGTCCTAATGCTAACATGTAGCCTTGGAGCAACTGAAAGAATCAGTGCCTGCCTTCTCCGATATCTTCATCCTCTGCTTACACTGTAAATGCTCGTCGAGTTTAACAAAACCTTGTTTCGACCTGGCTCCATGGCAGGGTGGGAATTACACAGAGGCCATGGCATGGCCTCCGTTGCCCCTCCCTCTGTCTGTGATGCCCTGAGATCCCTAAGGCCACCTTGGCAGTGCCCTGCTAGCAGGCTGCTACTGTCAGTTGCTTTAAAAGCATCAGTGGTCTCAGTTTAATGTAGCTGCTCTATGCAAAGGATGTGTCATTGGCTCATTTTAACACACATTTCAGAAAAGTCACTCTTCATGAATCATGATGTCAATAGAGCAATGGCCTTTGTTCCCTGGCATGTGGCCTTGTGCCCTAAGAAAAATTGCGATGCCGAAGGCCAGATGGCCTTGCCCCTAAAATGATGAAATTCCCACCCTACTTCATGGCTTATTTATTTGCCCTGATATTTAATATGGAGTCAGGAATATTTGTTATATTTATTGCCAATTTTCCCACGTGTCGTTACAATGAGTGGGTGCATGTAATGTGATCTAGGAATTTAAGTTTACTTTTGCACCTTGGCTAAATAGCTCAAATGTTAATGTAATGTCAATTGAGTTCCCATATAATGGGAGAGTCTGCTCTTTTCCAAAAGTCTAATATCTAAAATGAAGAGCAAGTTGGCAAACTTGGCGTTGCACTTCCACATTCAACACCATAAGTGTGCGTGTTGTGTCAAGTTGTGAGAATTGTGTGTGTGTGCGTGTGTGTGTGTGTGTGTGTGAGTGTGAGTGTGAGTGAGTGAGTGAGTGAGTGAGTGAAACTAGGCCATACATGGGCAAAATGCAGCCCCAGGGCCGGACCTATCCCCTGGACCATCTCAATCCGGCCCCGAGATCCTCAAAGAAAAACAACACAACCCCCAAAAACTCAATAAAAGGCAGAATTATGTTAATAAATCTGATCTGCTACAGTCATTGGATTTGTATCACTATTATATCATGAGAATAACAAGAAATTACCAATCACAAAGTGAGAGAGGGTTAAAAATAGGAAGACTCCCGTCAAAATCAGGAGTGTTGGCAGCCAGGTATGATCTCCAATGTGCGGCCCTTCGCTTACTTGATCTAAGTCAGTATGGCCCTCTGGAAAAAAATGTTGCCCACCTCATGCGATTTATGGACAATATCAAATGTTATTTTTGACCAAATACCTCGATACAATATTGTAAGGATGACTATTGGTGCCTTCAAAAAATATTTGCACAATGAGATTTTTTGATAAATAATCAGTAATGTGCCATATAATGACTAAGTGGGTAGACCTTCTTTCTTTTTAAGTGGGTAAAGGCAAATAATATAGAATAGTCTGTTAAATTCAGAAAATGACATCACTGTACTGTAAGTGTAATGCAGTCTTTACAACCAGGAAAAGACAACACTTTATGCCATATCGCCATATTATGATATCCAAAATCTAAGACGATATCTAGTCTCATATCACAATATGGATATAATAATGATATATTGCCCAGCCCTAATTTAAACTTTCCTCAGGGGAGCTTGAATTTTGTTTCTATACAGTAAAAAAATATTCCTGCTGCAACGCATGTGGCTCCTCTACTGCAATGCTTCCCAAACTGGGGTACGTGGAGGTAGCTACAGAGGGTACTTGAGAGAAAGGGGAAAATGTAAAAATGCAAGAATAATTCATGAAAATAAATGAAATTTGCATAGGAGGCACTGATTGCAACTCTTTCACTCCATTTCCTATTTTATATTTGTAATGTTATCTTCTTCAAAAGGTGGGTTATCATTCATTCATTGAATCACAGGCTATAGTTTTCTCTTGCCGTTTTCGAAGCAAAATGTTGTCGTCGGGTAAAGGGGGGTACCTGGCTTCAGAAATGAGGGAAAGGGGGTAATATAGCCAAACAAGTTAGAGAACCACTGCCCTACTGCATAGATGTATTTTAGACATCTCATCACCTGTTCTAGAGACAAAGGTTTATTATGACCGTGTTGTTGTCATCCTCTCGTTTTCTCCTACATCCAGTAAGCTCCCAGTCAGGAACAGTCTGATTGGCTGGGCCTACGAGGAAGGAACCAATGATCATGTGGCCAAGAGGGAGGAAGAGGAATGGGCCTGTCAACTCTGCACGCTCGTCAACCAGCCATCAGCCAAAGCCTGTGATGCCTGCCTCACTCCAAGACCTCAGGGTGAGTGAGACGTTCTGCATTTACACTCCGTGCATTTAATGAGGTGACAGTATGCCCTTGAGATTAGACAATACAAGATGGTGGCTGCAGTATTGCTGGTTGGCTGAGTGACGCTTCTACACTGGCCATTGTTGCTGAAGTACTTCTGAGCAAGGCATTAAAGGACAAACTGCGAGTGACATTGCAAACTGGCACTCTGTCTTCTTTGTGTGTGAGAGAGAGAGAGAGAGAGGCCGTGTTTCAGGTTTTGTGAACATCCTAAAAAATTTGTTAAAATTAGATTCCCATTAACGTCTGTTAAGCGAATACGTAGGTTGTGTGTGGGGCCCGGGGGTGAGACAAGATAGATTGAGGTTACTTGCCGTAGGAAAAGTACCGTAAATTCCGGACTATAAGACGCACCGGTGTATAAGCCGCGGGACCAAAATTGACTATTTTTTTCTTCTATAAGCCGCACCGGACTATAAGCCGCGGGTGTTTTGATGTTTAATTACCATATGAAAGGGTTCGTGAACAGAGAGGAATGTCGGGAAAGCGATGGCTGTTTGGGGAAGCTCCCATTTATTAACATTTCAACAAAACAAAACAAAAGTCAGGTCACTAATCCCCAGACAAAATCACACAACAATAGGCTATATGTGCAGCAAACCTGTAACCAGAGAAGTCAAGTCACTAATGCTCGTCTTCCTCTTCTTCCTGCGTACTGAAACCACCAAAGTCCTCATCTTCAGTGTCGGAAACGAACAGGTTCAGGGTGGCTTCGTCAACCACTCTCCTCTCTCCTTCATTGTCACTCAAAACCAACGAACTCCTCTTCATCTATAGCTGTGTTTCCATTACAGTTTTTCGCAAAAGAATTGCGATATTTCTACAACTTCGACAATGTACAATTGCGACTTGTAGGCGTTTCCATTGAAGTTGCGTTTGAGTGATTCCCCGTTGCAGCAGCTGCCACAGTGATTACGCACGGGGATCTGCCCCATATCCCGTCCCCTGCATGCTCAAATCCAACCAATGGTCAATGGAAATCCCAACATGAAGTTACAATGCATATAAACGAGCCTGATTATCAATTCAAAAGAAAATGAGTCGCAAAATGTTGCTGGCTGCGTGAATGCAGTCAGCGCGACAGGCAGAGGAAAAAAGGTAGCCTAATAGCCTACAACTGGTCCGATTTAGAGATGGAGGGGGGAAAAGGCTGATTTGGTTCTATAATTGCACCTGAAACGTGTGCAATGTATTAGCCTACTCACAGTCACTGTATTCACTTCAGACAGCACCACCGCACCAGTGTGTGCTTTTCATCCTCTCATCTCGATAAACTGCTATATCGACACGTCTGAAAAACCACCTCATGATCATCTACTGCTCGTTCTCATGCTGTCGAGGACGAGCAAAGCTTTTTTTTGGTGAAAGAATCCTCCAGGGCGCTTCTTGTTAACAGTCCGAGTGAGTGGCAGGTCGAACGTCAAAGGCACTTCATCCATATTTATGATCTGCTCCGGTTCGATGGAATATTCCTTGATCTTCCTTTGTGTGAATTCGCCGAAGTTTGTGATTTTCTCCTGGTAGTCGGGGGAGGGAGTTGATGGCCGAGTGGCCGTTTGCTTACCGTAATTACCATATGTAAGTGGTCACGCACAGAGGGGATTGTCGGGCCCATTGATGGCTGTTTGAGGAAGCTCCCATTTACCGTATTACCGTAACATTTCAACAAAACAACATAACACAACACCACCGTTGTTTATTTTTACAGTGCACACAGTGTCCGCGGTGTGGTGAAAAGAGGGCAAGAGAGGAAATTAAAACAGAAGTGGATTTATAGTTAGAAAGAGTGCTAAAAAAGAGAGATTTTTTTTTTTTTTTTTTTTTTTTTCTGAAAAAATCCATAGATAAGACGCACCGTTATATAAGCCGCAGGGGCCAAAAAACGGGAAAAAAGCCGCGGCTTATAGTCCGGAATTTACGGTAATAATTATTATGTCATGTAATCTGCTGGTGGCCGTGTGTCTTTCTTTCTGGTGGGGATGAGTAAATATTATGGCCAATATCACAGGAGAAACGTGCTTTCTGCAACGCTCGCCAGTCGCCAATCCCATATCTCTGGGAAACGAGATGCACAAAACAGTTGTGGGCGTCACTGAGCAAAATGCATTTTAGTGACAGAGTGAGAGCTTTGGGTGCAACACTTTAGGATCCAGAACTTCTGATCTGCTGCAGGATTATCGGGCCGTTTGCAGCCGTTCACAGCAGACAGCTGTGCACAACACAGGGTCCAGCTGATCAGTCAGCTGTGCACAACACAGGGTCCAGCTGATCAGTCAGCTGTGCACAACACAGGGTCCAGCTGATCAGTCAGCTGTGCACAACACAGGGTCCAGCTGATCAGTCATGCAAGTTAAATGTTCACTACATCTTATTCGAAAAAGGTGTTTGCATCTCCCATTTTGCACATTAACTAATTCGAAATGGCGAGCATACTTTTTTTTCCCCGAATTTCGCCATTTCCATCAAACTTTTCGAATGCAATATGTCAAAATACGCATGAAAATACATTGATGGAAAACATGGCTAGAGTAATGAGTGTGTGTTTGTCAGTTGGTCTTTTGGGCCTCTGACTATCATAAAATGTATTATAGAAGCAGTGTTCCAATGTTGGAGTCAAACCACAGCTACATGTGAAGCAGGGCTTGTAGACAGACGCTGCATGAATAGCTGAATACTGTATGAGCGTCACTCAACTGCAGTTTGCCCTCTGCCTCCCCCGGCGACAGCCACGGCCAGAGGCATCAGATTTTTGGGTTGTATGTCGTCCATCCGTCCCATTCTCAAGAACACAATATCTCAGGAACGCCTTGAGGGAATTTCTTCAAATTTGGCTCAAATGTCCACTTGGAGTCGAGGATAAACTGATTACAATTTTGGTGCTGGTCAACGGTCAAGGTCACTGTGACCTCACAGAAGACATTTTTGGCCATAACTCAGGAATTATGGCAACATTTCACACAAATGTCTACTAGGATTAAGTGATGAAATATGTAACTTTCAAAGGTCACCTTCACTGTGACATCGTAAAGTTTTGCTTACCACTGTAGCTGAGAAGACGATCTTGGCTCATTCTACAAAAGTGGTGGAAGTGCGGTCACTTACTTTTGCAGACACCAAAATCCTTTAAGTTGATCTAATAATAATCACATTATTTAGATTAATTTGAACTCCAAGATACTTGGAGAGTCCACCCTCCCCTTTCTCTCCCTGGATGACAACCAGGACAGGGGGCGTGGCCTCCTGTTCCTCTGGTAGTCCAGCACAAGCTCATTGGTTTTGCTGAGTTTAAGGTGATTGTCGTTACACAAAAATATGATGAAGCTCCCTATGAGTCCTCTGTACTCCTCTGAGTGAAGACGGGATGTTTCTCACTGGAAATCATACATGTCATCAATGTAGTGAAAACTTCCATTCAAACTTCTTTCAAAGTCTTCACTAGTATGCCACTGCATATGAGTCACTCTGGAGAGACATGGATGCAAACTGCAACTTGACTTGTTGGCATTTAACAGCAAGGTGCTTATTTCTTAGCCTGGGTAAACCCAGCCTCCACGTGACCTCTATGTGCTATCAGTCACGAAGAACCTACGCTACAGGCATAGCCTGTGACGCCATGTTGAAGGCTGGGTTTACCCAGGCTACTTATTTCTAGTAGTTATACTATGTCTGCTGCTTTATAGTCATGAAACCTCACATTTTGTGGTGATTTTATTATGTGGTGAGTTCTGATTATATTCTCAGTCACTAACAAACCACACCAGAGTTCTCTTGGAAGAAGACCGGGACCTGCATTTTTTCAGGCATTTGACTTTGAATAACCTGGCAAAAAAATAATAAATAATAAACTGGAAGATACTTGGACACTGGACAATGGCCACTAACCTATGGTATTCTTTCTTTCTATCTATACTGTATATATATTATATTCTATTTCTTTATATATTCTATTTCTTTTAGCCTTTATTTATCCAGGGAAAGTCGAGAGCAATGGTGTTTGTTAGCTGGTAGTCCTTGAGGGAGAGGAGAGTGTTATCCATTCACACATATTCCCCACCTAGTATGACTGATGTTCATTGCGGTTCACTGTATGAAAACACCTTGCTTTCAAAGTCGTATTATTATGGCACACCATTTCACCGGATTTTGCATGAAGGCATCGTCAGCAGAACAAATTGTTTGACACTTTATTTGACCACACAGCAGTTTGCTGCTTATTGGTGAGTTTTATGGCGAGTTAACCATTTTGAACCTAACAACAACAAGGTGGAATTCATGAGACTAGGCAATGCATTTATAAGCTGTGGTGACTGAATATGAAATTGACTTTCTCATTGTGCCTCCCTGTCTACTACAGTCCACAAAGATGCGATTGCTGAAGCGGCACCCTTGGCCACAGATTTGATTAAATACCCCTGCAATGCCTTCAGCAAACCACAAGGGGAGCTCAAAGTCAACTGGAGGTCTGCGTTCGGGACTTCCACCCTTGTTTTCTCCGACTTGAGCGAGGAGCCAAGGCGTGTAAACTTCCCACTCTCCCCAGCCGGCAGTCATTTGAATTCCTTGGCGCCAGAGAGAGGTTTATATAAATACGACGTCTGCCAAGGGACAACAAGCCCCAATTATGCCTCTGGTGGCTGGCAGAAGAAAAGTGGCGAGCTCTCCAATGGGGAATCACTGGCCTCCTACAGTCACCCATCCAAGAAAATGAGAATTGATCACAGTCCCTTTCCCAGTAACAATGCTCAAAATGGAACCCCCTACTCCGGGTGAGTGGATCCCTCGCTCGGCGATTCATGAATAAAAGTTTATAATAAGAGAAGTTTTTGCAACTTGAGGGAGATAAGTGGGAGGAAAAAACATCTGGCTGTGGAATTTTTAATGCACCATTGTTAGAAAAGGTCAGATTGATGAATAGCCATCGTAGGAAAATGTCCACATCCACAGATTATTACAAACACACTTTGAAGAAAGGTTGTTTGCTTGCTAATAAGGGGCGATGTGACAAAGTCATTCCTGTCTTTTCATTTTCAATCTATTTCAAACTAATGAGACGGTTTTCCTTCAATTCTGCCAGTTCACGGCAAATCAAGACGACGAGCGGTGGCTCCTCGGCTTCTGGTAGTCCCGGCGTCCCTCGTTGTGCGTCCCACGGTCGCCCGGCTGTCCTCCGAGTGGTCCACAAGGAGGGGGAGAATAAGGGGCGGCAGTTCTACGTGTGCGCCCTCCCCAGAGACGCCATGTGTAACTTCTTTGAGGTGAAAATGGAACGATACACAACATCTCTATGGCAACGTGTGGTCTGGAAAATGATTGACTGTAAACTAAAGTTTCAAAATATATCTTGAGGGGAGACATTTCATAAACTAATGCAGTGGTTCTCAAAGTGGGTTCCAGGGGGTCCCCAGCAAAAGTGTAAATAATAATAATTTTCACTATAATTCCATCCATAAGTAAGACAATGACATTACATTACATTACGTCATTTGGCAGACGCTTTTATCCAAAGCGACTTACAATAACACATTTTTGTCAGCAATAGAGCAATCAACTATGGAGCACAGTCTATGACGACTACAAATTCTGAAGGAACAGTGGTACAAGTTTAGTTTAGGATTTTTTTTTTTTTTATAGAATGAATGACAGTGACAATGACAGAATGTATGACTATTTTTGGTCATGGGTTTCATACACCTTCTGTAATAAAACATCTAAAACAAAAAGATCTTATCAGATGGAGTACCCTGGGACTAAATCTTATCAAATGGGGTTCTGTGGTCTAATCTGTGTCAGTTTGTGTCCTTGACATGAAAAGGTTTGAGAACTACTGCACGAATGTACTTACATCAAAATATAATGACTGAAATGAAGTTTACAACTAAATTGATGAATGCTGATTATTATTATTTCTCCTGTTGGCAGTGGGCAGATTTGCACTTCCCTGCGTGTCACCATGGGAAACCCTGTCTAATGAGGACGGTTCTAAAACTGGGACCGAACAATGGTCGCAATTTTTACGTCTGCTGCTTTAAGAAGGGTAAACAGTGTGACTTTTTCCAGTGGGCACAGGATGGGCCAGGGGTCTCCATCCTGCCTGGCTGTTAACTAAGATGGACTGAAAATGCACCGTTTTGAAATGAAATCCTGATACCTACATGTTCATGTGAGTGAGCCAATATAGCATGGATATGAGCAAACAGACACTGAGTATTTTTCATGATCTTCCACACATACCCAGATTTGCACAGAACTACATTCTTCTAAAAGGTTATCAGGTATCTATCAGACTTGTCTAATTGTTCAACAAGTTCAGGCATTTACAATCTCCAAGTCATGCATTTTGAATGTGAAACGCCCAGGCACTTGTTAATTTTCCCTTATGAAAAGTGATCCAGTTTTTTTTACATTTAAATGTATGTTTGTGTGTTGTCTCATCTGTCTGTGTGGAAAACAATATTTTAACTAAGTACCTCCATGTTTCAGTATTATCATGAGAGAAATGTGTAATGTATGTGTAATAAATGATCTAAACATGTCAGTGAGAGCAGTATCAATTAAAATTCCAATGGTAGTCTTGGCTTGATCATTCAAATTTATTAAGAAATTGGAACCAATAAAAGGCAATAAAAATACAGTATGAAGACTGATAATTAATTTATACAATAGAGAAGCACACAATAGTATCAATTAACATAATCAATACTACTACAAAGTAGGGCTGGGCGATAATTCAATATGATCGTTTATCGTCTTTCAGTGGAATCCTATAAGATATTTTAATATTGTGGCACACATTTCTGCTGTCTAAATTGTTGACAAGCAGATTTGACTTAAAACTCAAAATGAGGTATGGTAGGAATATTATTTGAAAAATGTGTTTTGTTTGACATCACACCAAACATTCAGTTCAGTGAGATGAAACATGAATTTGATTGTGATTTTGCATACGTGAACCATATGATATTGATATTGAGAAAATAATACCATGATTATCATGGTATTGATTTCAACCATATGGTGGTATTGTTAAAGCCATTTAAAAGCAGTCCACAGATTTCAGGAGTGGTGCATCTGAGTGGGAGTCCGACACCATGTAGGGGAACTGGGAGAAGCCAGGGAGTTTGTTACAGGCTGCACCTAAAGAAGAAAAATAACATTTGACTCCTATATGAGTCAGCTGGAGAACCAAAATACATCATTCCCTTCTCATTAAGTCTCTAATTACGCCTGGTATGAAAATGTGATCTGTATCCGGATAATGATCAGTATGGTCTCTTCCATTACAACTGGTATTTAGCCTATGAGTTTGTGGGTTTTGTCTGTATTGTATTCTCATTTTTGCATTGGGGAGGTGTTCAGTAACAGTCATGATACTGAACAGCCTGAATTTACTTTTATTTGAGGGCCTTTTTTTTGCAACCGCTCATCTGAGGCAACACAAACGGCGAAGGATGTTTTTTGCTGCAGCGGTGTTTGCAGACTTTGCAGCTGCTGTGGCTGCTGCTCCAGCTGCTGTGGATGAAGGGAATGAGCGATGACTGCCAGACAGACGGCCATCATGATCGAGTGCGTCGGCGAGGCTGAGTAGACGACAAACTTAATAGTGAGATATGACGTTTCTCCTCAGGGGCGCTACTTGCTCACACATGCAAATGCACTGTAGAGATGGCATCTACACCTGGCTGAGACCTCATGGCACTTTACACCTTGCAATAACATGCATTTTTCCTTATCCAGAAACGTATCAATCGATATCCGTTATTTAACCAGGTAAAAGCACAGATCGCATTTTAATACCACGGTGTAAATGGGGTCTAATAGTCTTAGGATTTTGGTCATCAAGTTGATAAGTTTAGCTTTTACTGGCTTCAAACCTTTGGCCCTGTGGCTCCAGACCTTTGTTTAATTTTTCATAAACATACATACATAATCTCAGCATCTTTGGCAGAAAATGCACAGTTTGTATTTGTGAATCCAAAACACTCACCATAATGGCCTGTTGTGTTTGCGCAGATGACAGCTCCAAAGAAAAATGGGTAATGCCTCTTGATTCTGAAAATGGCCGTCTTGCAGGCTGCCGAGGGATCTGCCCCGGCCCTCATCAGCTCCACAGCCAAGTAACTGTTGGCAGGATGACATGCAGAACATGAGCCTCAAGTCAAAGGCCACCAACCAAGATGAAGACAGACAATGGGGATGTGCTTACACGTCAGGGCAATAAACACTGATTAAATATGATAGAACATGGCATTATTCACAGCCCCACTCCAGGGTTCACAAGCATGTCCGGAAAGATATGAGTGACTTCCCGGGTCTTGTCAAGTATGCAAAGTCAGGAAATGGTGAGAAATTGTAGCGATTCACTAGCCTGGCTCCAGACCTTCGAAGCCACGCCCACGCCACAGTTGTGGATTTGACTGCTCTTGAAGAAGAAATGAGTAATAAGCTAATAATAATAATAAGTAAGCTAGCAATTCACCATCACCACAATGCAAATTGCTTGCTCCTCACAGACACTGTATGTGCCATTAACTCCATTAGCCTAAGGTCAGACATGAAATGGTGAGTGACAAATCTGCAGTGTTTAAAAATTGAGTTCTGGAAAAGTCGGATTTTAAAATGGAAAATGTGTAGGAACCCTGTTCCTCGGTTAATACTTCTAACAGGAGATTATCTTTAAGGGACGGTTCGGGATCTGCAGGATAACGTTTTCTCACTGGTCACTAGAGCTGATTTAATTTTTTATTATTTAATTTTTTTTTTTTTTGTATTTAACAAAATCACTTTTATTTAAGTTTCCAATATGTTTCAGCACTACTGCTCATGCCAACGAACATGGCCCATGTATTTCTGAAATGGCCCATCGCTAGTCTGTTGCTACTATGGGGTGACAGTAGCACTTCCAGGGCAGGCGTGTAGGCCCATGAGGTCAGGTCATTAGTTCAAATCCCTGGATTGGTGGGGAAACTCTTGAGCAGGGAGAGTGAACTCGTCTCTGTCAACAACTACTAACAAGGTCCCCTTGAGAAAACTGAACTCCCAATTGCTCCAGTGAAGCTATTCCACAAAACCCCAGTAGGAACAGTCAGCCCCCAGGTGTGATAGCGTGTAATTTGTATGAATGTGTGCAGGAGAGAGATGGAGAGTGTGTCTGCTCAGCAAACTATCCTGGACAAATAAATTTGGAGACTGCCACATTTCCCCCAAGCCTGGAAACAAACCGAAGCTTTAGTGCGATCTAAAGTCTTGTGTGGAATGTACAAATGACATTTTGGGGGACGATAATCATACGTCCTCTCAGTATAATGGCACTGCTACGCTCGCATCTAGAGGCTCACAGCAGAAATAGGCTGCTTCAAAACACAGGTATCGCAGATGTCAATATTTTCTGCAGCTTTAAGCATAATAATAAAGGTGCCTCTGTCAAGCAAAAGCCCTAGTATTATATGATTATTAATATTAAGGGTGGGGCAAAGTGTGGGGTGAGATGCACCCTGGTTAGGGTGCAGGGAGGAATACAGTACATTTACTACCCAGCCAAAGCATCTGGCTGTGGAATTTCTAATGCACCATTGTTATGAGTTCAGGTTGATGAATAGCCAAGATAGGAAACCATCCTCATACAAATATTATTACAACACCTATCTTCACCAGTGTCTTCCATGCCTAGACAATGTGTGAACACACACATTGTTTTGGTGTGGAAGACATTTTTGAACTCACAATATTCTGGATATACTCTGCTGAATAAAACGGGTGTGCAAGGAATTACAATACGATTGATGAAAAATATGTTTGTGTTTTTGCCAGTTGAATTGAAATCTTATATTGTTAGCTTTGTGTTGCATTGAGCTGTTGGAATCTATTAAATCCCCAGTGAATGATTTTAAAAATAAAAATAAGCACTTTTCCACATTCTTGAAAACGAAGCTTTTGGCAAATCCGCGGGTTTTGTCCAATAGTAAGGTGAATATGAGAAATGGACAGCAGCCAGCAACCTGGGGGCATGAGCTCTCTACAGTGAAGTAATGACATTTTCAACACAACCAATCGCCATGATGGCAAAAATGAAGAAAACAAGGCCCAGGTTGAGAATAAGCTCAAACTGCTTCTTGAAGCTCTTTCATCGTGATGGTACCTGGGCAGGAAACGCATCATGATGTCCCCATCACCAGTAGCCGCGGCAGCGCCGGCTGAGCTGTCTGCATACGCCCCTGCTCCAGCAAGAGGAGAGTCCCCAACACGACTGCAGGACGGGAACACAACCCCCCCCAAAAATAAATAAATAAAATAAAGAGACTAAATTAAACAAAAAATAAACGTACAATAAGTTACAACGAAGAGATGCTGATTCTTCAGTTAGCCAAGTTTCTGAAAGAGCTAAATCTTTTGTGCTTTAAACACTGCTGTCCCCTTATCCATTAGGCTCCCTACAAAGCTCCCATATTTTTTGACTCATTAAAAACAGTGTTGTCACAAACTGTGACAGCTGCTTGTTTTGTGAATGAAATCGACGTGACGTACTTACTACTTACCCTGGAACTTTATGATTGGCTCCATTGGTTGATGTACCTGCTGCCACATGACCATCTTCATCCATAGCAATCATTCCTGGTGCAACGACAATTTACAAACTAATGAGTATAACGTGAATGTCCTTAACCAAAACGCTGAATCCCTGTCTTCTCGATGGGTGCTGTTCTGTTCCGTCGATGACCCTGTGCACGCGAAAAGAGAATTTCCATATGGGGAGTATTTAAAGGAACACTCCGCCCATTTTCAACCAGCTTTGTATCATTAGAACATCAGTAGTATATCAGAAAACTAAACGGTTTTGAAGTCTGTCATTTAATTTGACAGTTATTGAGTGTTAAAGTGTTGACCAGTGACATCACTGGTCCACACTAACTCAAATGAATAACTCATTAACTCAAATCAACTCTCAATAACTCAAACTAGATGAATGATGAATAGTTTGACAGTTATTGACAGTTGATTTGAGTTAATGAGTTATTAATTTGAGTTAGTGTGGACCAGTGATGTCACTGGTCCACACTTTAACACTCAATAACTGTCAAATTAAATGACAGACTTCAAAACCGTTTACAGTTTTCTGATATACTACTGATGTTCTAATGATACAAAGCTGGTTGAAAATGGGCGGAGTGTTCCTTTAAGGCTCACATTCATGTTTGTCATTTGCTGACATTTTGTTTTATTTGGCAGCAATGCATTTTCATTATTGTCATGTTGCAAGGCCTCGTAACAGCATTTTATTTATGGAGGGAGCAACCTGGTAGTTCAGATTCATCTAACTGCCTGGGATTATACCCCCGCCCTAATCGCTAACCACTAATCCTGTTTCCCACCCGCAGACACGGCCAATTGTGCCTGTACATGTATGGACGCCCCCACCAAGCCAGAGGTAACACGGGGGCTCGAACCTACGACCCTCACGTTGGTAGGCAGGGAATCTACTGCTGCTGCACTATCCGGACGCCTGTGTACAATATTTCTGTTCATTCCTAAAAACCTACCTATGGTGTCATGGGAGTGTATATCGATGCGTGGTGCTCTCCGGCTCGCTGTCAGTGTGGCCCTGGGCTTGTAGGGTCCACAGAACTTGAGAGGATCTGGAAACACGTTCTGTTGACAGCAAGAGAACATCTCAGAATCACTGCTCGCCTGGTGCCATTCTCCTGGGACTTCATTAATGTCACGGCTGAGCACAGCAGCCAAGACAAATGTTGATCTAGAGACAGTCGCATTAATTCTCACGCAATCCGATGAAACGAAAACTATTGTCACCGAGTGCTTTGGCATTTAATGCTGTTGCCACGCAAACACCGCAATAAACGACAGAGGAGGTGGCAGTTTGGATTATGTCAAATACGTATATAGGAAAGCAAAGATGTCCTTTATTCAGATCAAGGGTTTTCAAAGTCTGAGACTGTGGGCCTCCCCCCAGACAAAGCTTGGAAAAAGGCACTCGCTTCGCTCAATTCCTGGATGCCTATGGGATCATGGTTATATTATTTGATCCCATAGACACTCGACAATTGAGTCAAGATAGCCTGATATTGCTGTTTGACTTACTTCAAGACTACACCAAATACATAGAAAACAGGTCTGTCTGAAGGCATCTTTAATCTCTTTGACCAAATCACACACATTCAGGCTATTCTAATGTGATCTCCTTTTGATAACTAATGTAATCTTTTTTCACAGCCTCCCCTGAAACTGTTTGGAGCTCCCCTGGGGAGGCCCGCCTCCCACTTTGAAAACCTCCGATTCAGATGATATTTTTGATGGGCAGGGCATCTCTTAATCTTTGTATAATCTAGTCAAAATCCTGCTTCCAGACTCGTAAAACCATCACAATGGATGTTAAATGCAATGAGTCTTGTGAATGTGGTGGCCAAGTAGTTGGAGAAACCATCTTGTACCTACCTGTATATGTAAATGAGCTGTAATTGAGGGGGGGGGGGATAAAAGGTTTCCCTGTCTCCACCTCAGGCATCTTCTCTGCCCTGTGTGCCTGACTGTGCCACCCTCTACTGTCCCTGCTGGGAGATGTGAAAGGTTCATTCACTCGCCTTTCCCTCCTTTGATGTTAAAGGGAACCGGAATTAAGGTTGAAAAGTTTTTTCTTTCTTTCAATATTTTATTTTCAAATTTTAAGGTTGAAACATTTTAAACTATGAGTTCTAATACAGCAGTCACAAAACCTTGCCTTTTTGTTCAGATATGGCTGAAAGGCCTTTCGAGCAAACCTGACTGAGGCTGTCTGCATTCATTGCATTTCTACAGGGCTTTCATCATTCCATCAATAACAGCAAGTTGGGATCAACACGCCTGTTTTATCAAAGCGTTGGTGCCTTATTCATAAAGTGATGCTTGTTTGATTCTATATCTTATGAATGTGAAGGTAATACCCTTGAATACTTTACCTTCAATTAGAACACGGGTGAAGTTCCTCTCCAGTGACCTCGGCAACAATTTGACATTTAAAAAAACAAAGTCTTTCAGGTGACTAATTGCTTTACAAGGTAAAAGGGGAATAATTACACATCAAAGCAGATATAGCTGGGGAGCTATCAGCCCGCACACTCACCGGATAAATAAAGTTTTAGGTGCAAGGCACAAGAGTTTCAAGTAAGTAGGAGCCAGCACTCAACGATGTCCTTTTGAGGGTTTTTATTCCTACGCGTTTCAGCAGTAGCCTTCGTCAGCGTTGACGAAGGCTACTGCTGAAACGCGTACGTTGCAACAGGAATAAAAGCCCTCAAAAGGACATCGTTGAGTGCTGGCTCCTTCTCTACTACTTACTTGAATAATTACACATTCCTGCTAATTTAAATGGAGCACAGCTGTGAATCTCATTTGATTCTCTCGTTAAGGATGGTGATTGGTGACTGTTGCTCTCATTTTAGTAGAAATGTACATCGATATTGAATCCATATATTGAGACTGACGCTTGGATTCCACTGACAATATCCACGCCGCGTTCTGGTTCCGATCCAGTTTTGTTCCGTCCTCCACTGGCAGCGTCTCAGGAGCAGAGCGTTTTGTCTGGCTGAGTTTTTTTGACTTGCTGATTTGGGCATTTATCCTTGGTTTTTGTGCTTCTTCCAAACTCGACTGTGTAGTTCAATAGTGTCTTTGTTTCTCTGTTTTAATTGTATTTATGAACAGAGTGGCAGAGACACGTTGAGCTGTGTCAGGAGAGCAGAAGAGCGAGACGGCAGGAGAGAGAGAGGGGACAAGAGAGAGATTTCCTGCTTTGTTGTGCTGGTAGCAGACAGTTCAATCTAATAATGAACGACATGGATCAAATATTTGTGGCTGTGTTTTATTACCGTAGTTGTTAAAAACACATTCATCCTCATAATTATTTCGACTAGATATTTTGCGTGCTCATTTCTAGGGTGGAGACGATCTGACGATGCACCACGTGCTTCTGCAGAGAAGGAGTTGTGATCAATGATGATGTCACAATAGAGAGTATGCATGTGATGTCACAGAGGCAGAAGTCACTGTGGGGTCACGCCCACTGAGTCACAGCAAGACTGAGCTTGAATGCAGTAATCAGCCTAGGTAACTGACACCTGCTGCTCAGGGAGGAACTTGACACTCATTTTGACACTCATTCCCGATTGAGGGGGCGTGTTCCAGTGGGTGTGCATAGTGCATACCCTCTATATCCATGACATCATCCGTGGTACTACTATAAGAGGGTGGCGTTTTGAGCATGCTCAATTGATGGATTGTGTTTGTGTGGGTCGCCGCGCTCCCCTGCCGCCCTATTATATTAGTAAGATATTTCACATACAGCGCCAGTAGCAGGAGGAGAACACTTGCATTTCTTCTCCTTCTTGTGATATACTACGATCGCGAGTGTGCACGTGGTGTTTATTTTTTAAATTGACTTCCTGCCCAGCTCGATCTGCTCTGTGCTGCTTGACGCAACTCGAAGCGGCGCGTCTGGTGGGAAACACAAGCATTCACTAGAGTGACCGTAACGCGACCGCAAACTTTCAAGGTGGAATCTGCCTGTGACACTGTACGTCTATTATCTATGATGTCTCGCATGGTCTGCATCATGTGTCAGTATTGTCTGTCAAATTGAAAGGTGTCTATAGTGTACGTCTCTGCACGAACACCATCGAGACAAATCCCCGTGCGTTTATTGTACCTGACAATATAAAGTGATTCTGTGGCAGAGGTAGGACTAAAAGGCTCAAGGACGACTGGTGACAGAAGCTTGCAAACTTGAGTCCCTGTGCTAACTGGGAAAATCCACAACTACTTAAGTCTAGTGTTATTGATTCTTCTCAGGTCTGCAACCGCTCCCAGGCATGAATGTCTGTAATGGTGTAACTGATCAAAACAAAAAAAAACAAAAAAACAGGCATACCTTAGTTCCCGGGATACATAAAGGTTAAATTAAAAATAAATAAATAGAAAATCAATCTGATTCAGTACATTTTTATGAGAGTTTTTATTAACTACCGTACTGTCAATTTCTCCACTTAATATTAATTTTTGATGACGGGTGACTCACCCGGCTGGCTTCCCATAGACCCCTTGAGTGAGATCCCAGGTACAGTATGTCGTTTACAAGAACATAAGCACCTTAGGTGACTGGCGGCACCACTTTGTAATGTTGATTATATTTTTTGTTTTTGTTTTGTTTTTCATTTCTTTCCCCTGTGTCTGAGCCTGTTTGTCTGTTTTGTCTTGTTTGTGTTCTATAAAAATTTAAAATGTGAAAAAAAAAAAAAAAAAAAAAATATATATATATATATATATATATATATATATATATATATATATATATATATATATATATATATATATATATATATATTAATCTTTGATAAGATGCACGCCCGACGCCCGTAGCCACAGAACAAAATAAGTGAAGGGGGAGAAAACACACACACACCTTTCGATAATTCGGTTGGCAGTTGCCCTTCAGCCACTGTGAGAACATGTTCATAGATTTGTTGGTAGTCAGGTCTTCTGCAACGAAGCCCATGTTTTCAGCAAACAGCGAAGCTATAAAGACAGAGAGAATACTAGCAGGTCAATTGACACACTCTAGGTCCATCTTGTTACAGAAGACAGGTTAACCCATTGATACCTGATGCAGCATTTGCGTGTATATCCCTCATTTGTGTGTGTATCCCTTTAAGACCGCGAACCGCGTACACACAAATGCTGCATCAGGTATCAATGGGTTAAGGAGGTGCTCTCATTTCATATAGGCTTGTGAAGGAGGACAGTATTACATTCCTAGGATAAGTTTGTGTTTTGGGTAACACGTTACAACTTATGTGTCTAGTGTTTAATGGTGTTTTTTTCTTTCTGATTTCCCCCCATTTTCTCCACAATTGTACTTGCCCCATTTCCCTCCCGCCTGCTGGCCCGGTCACTGCTCCACCCTCTGACCCCCATCTGGGGAGAGCCGAGACTATAATGGTGTTAATGGCTGTTAATTATTAAGGCTTATTAAGCATTAACTAACCCTTAATTAATGCACCCTTATTGTAAAGAGTTGGGTACCGGTAATTGCTTTATACAGCATGTGTGCACATACATGTTTTATGGCAGTTGGCATCCTTAAATGTTGCATTACCACCACCTGAATTGTATCAGCTTCACAGTGCTAACTACAGTGTCGACTTTCTCAGCTGTTCAGGGGAAAACACTGACATAGCCTTGTTTATTTTTGCTATACGTTTAAATGTAAATATAGGCCTATGCGTGCAATAACGTACTGATAGTCAGCTTACTCTGTAACATGTAGGTAGCTTTTATTAGCCTCTCAAGCTAGCTCCGCACCAGACAACAACGCTTCCTACTACCCAGTGTGTGCACGTCTTTCCGACAGGGTTGGTTGTTATGGCAACTATCAACAACAACAACTACTACTACTAACTACTACAAGACATAAAGACCGAAATAGGCTACGTTGTTACTGTGTCTGTCGGAGACACGGCCTAATGTTAACATTTAATATCAGCCGAATATCAGCCTGCACTCAGCTATGTATACAGGAAGTAAACCGGATATTCAGGTGGGTTGTGACGGTTGTTATTGTTGTCAAGTTAAAACCGTCTATACAAGCAAACTGCTGAACAACAGTGACTTTACAATTGGCACAGTAGTGCTGCTTTAGATTTGGCTGAATAGAAGCAAATGATACTGAGCCATTCCCTTTTTGGTGTCTTATAATTGTCAGATCTCTGCGTTTAAGCTTATTCTGCTGCCGTAGATATTATGTGCCTAAAATGTTTTCCCTCTAATGTGACGAGAGTGTTCTGGTGAAGAGGAGAACTCATTCACATTCAAATGTCAATGTATCCCTTTAAGGTATCCCTTTAACAAGCATGTAATTTGTGATAAGCTGCGACGCCAGCTTGCCGTTTTGAGAAGGATTAGGGCCGGTGTCCACTGGCTGCTGTGTGTGTGTGTGTGTGTGTGTGTGTGTGTGTGTGTTTGTGTGTGTGTGTGTGTGTGTGTGTGTGTGTGTGTGTGGCACTCAGATCGCTGGGTTTTTGGCGATGTAAAGTCAAATCAGGAAACTGAACTCCTGGCACAATAGAAAGGTTAGCCACCTCTACATTTAAAGGCACAGCTGCGCAAAATCTTATTTCATTTCATTCCATTCAGACTTGGAATAATTTGGCTCTATACAACTGGATTTAAAACAGAACTCTAAAAGGAATTGTAAGGTCACTGTTGGTCAGCACTTTGAATTGATGTACAGTATATATTGTGCATATACTGTATCTACGTGTGTTGAAAGAATAATTAGCAACTACAAGCTATTACATTGTTATACATGTGCAGTCGCTTCTTTTCACCTGGCAGCGAGGAGTTTCACTGGCAGGATGTAGGCCGTGGGAGGATCGCCCTATTCCCCCCAGTTCCCCTCCCCCTCGAACAGGCGCCCCGACCGACCAGCGGAGGCACTAGTGCAGCGACCAGGCAGGGGTGGGAGGGTTACTTTAAAAATGTAATCTGATACAATTACTAATTACCTGTTAAAAATTTTAATCAGTAACATAATCCAAGTATCACAATACAATACAATGTAATAATAATAATAATAATGCAATAATAATATTTTAATCTTCCAATTACAGTGCATTGATATTATCTGGTTTCTAGTGATTAATTTTTTGTGGGTGCACTGGTCCTTTTTAAGAGCAAAGCGTTTGTTTTTTTGTTTTTTTGCACCAAACATAAAGTAGACAATATTTACAGTACAGCGCACAGCCACTTGGATAAGTATACAATAAATGTATTTTAAATTGTAATCCTGCTGATAATCCCAATTTGTTACTAAATGTAACTGTAATCTTGATTACTGTACATCTTTTTTTCTCTAAGGGATTACAGTTACCTTTTTTTGTATCCTGATTACAGTTCCCAGATTACATGTAATCAGTCATTTCTCAAGCCTGCGACCAGGACACATTACCCTTCAATCTGGCTTCCCACCCGCAGACACGGCCAATTGTGCCTGTGCTGTAGATAGCATTTCTTTTGAACGAATAACTGATGAAAACACTGGTTCAAAAGAAATGGTAGCCTGGGATCAGATGATGAGTGTGCTGCTTTCCGTTCTCTTTTTTATGGGTTGATCCCCGCCTTCCTTCTTCACGGCTATAAACAGTATTCCTGCCATACCTGACTCGCCCACTAGGAGTGTGTGATCGGTGCGCTCCATCACAGCTCTCGCTACTCCAATGGCGTTCTTGATTCTTCTCAGGTCTGCAACTGCACCCACCTCCATCTTATCACTGCTCACAGAAAACACACGGAATGAATACATCTGCCGAGTTCCCCAAACACTATTAGCAAGGAGAAGTGTGTCATCTATAACTACGACCTTTAACGTTTTATATCTGTGACAGGAAGTGCAATAACATCAATAGAGCTTGTCTCCTCCTACACAAGTCTGCTATATCACTTTTGTAGCTCAAGAAATCTAAGTTTGCGTCGGCTAGCAGTGACAGTTTTATATTTATAGTCAACTTGATGGAATAACTGGCGTGGAATGGAGTTTAGATCAACTGTGAATCTTCCTGGAAAAAGATGAAAGCAATCAACATCTAGCATAGGCTTTAGGCGTGTCTAATGGCTTATTTTCAGAGAATAGAACAGGATCTGACTAATACACTTTGATATCCTATTCAACAGATGTCTTGTAAAAAAAATCCTTTTCAACTGTGTAGAAATGTATTTGACCATTGTGCAGCACGTGTTATGACCAGCTCTGATTTAGCATCAATATGTGAATTAGCCAGTTGTCCAGAGTTATCTAGGATTCTATCCAAGTACCAAGTATATTGATATGAACTGTGACGTATCGAATCAGACGGGCATAATGGAAACAACTCATTTCAATACACTTTCCTCAATATCATAACAGAGGTTTATCCACTCACATGAGGTGGGAATGATTTGTTCCCTCTCTTTGTGATAAAGAATTTATGATAAATAGCCATGGAAGTCTGTTATTGCTTGCCCACAATAAATAAGATATTTTTTCTTAAACCGTGTGTGCCGGGACATCTGTCACCTACTAGTCTGTTACATGGTGACATAGCATAAATACTATTTCCATTTTTCCTCTGGATGTATTTTCAGACACAGTTACAGCTCATTCTTAAGGAATGGAAGTCCCCCTCTTCACCCTCTTTCCAATTGTGGTTGATGGACATGCTCTCTGTTATACGGATGGAGAGACTCAGGTTCCCTGAGAACCAACTCACTTAGAAAATGTCTAACTATATGGGACCCGTTTTTAGCCTGCCTCGATGAGGTTAGGGGTGACGGGGTGACTCGCCCGGCTGGTTTCCTATAGACCCCTTGCAGGAGATCCCAAGTACATCGCCTGCAAGCACATAAGCACCTTACGTGGCTGGTAGCACCATTGTAATGTTGAATGTTCATTATGTTGTATGTTTCTTTTTTTCTTGTGTCTGAGCCTGTCTGTTTTGTTTTGTTCTATAGAAAAATTAAAACAAAATATTGAAAGAAAAAAGAAAAGAAAAAAGAGTGAATCACTTGGTGATTCAAATCATCAGATTGTCTGTGCGATTGTGTCCTATGCAGCGTCGCTATGACCAGGTGTGGGGGGGCGGGCACATTGAAGGGGTACTATCTCTGCAGTGGAAAACCAAGCGGTACTACTAAAAGTGAGTCGAGCCGGTACCATGCGGCCGCAATGACTGCGGCTTTATTGCATTCTGTATCTTTACTATATTTCCTGTTCTGCTGGTGGCAACAGCCCAGTTTATTTGGATGGCGGACAGACAACACTCCCTTCCATCCAGCTCATGCACATGTGTTTTGGATGAGGCTTACCCATCCATGATCATGGCATCCAGTGTGCTTTCTCCAGCCTCGTCTGGATTTCCGCCATAGCCCACGCTGCCATCGCACTGGTCCGCCTGACAGCGGGCGCAGCCTTTCTCCACCGCATCCAACACCGAGCCGCCTGACTGCAGGACACTCCATGCTGCGGTGGACAACATAAGACAACGCACTGAAACACATGCTGTACATACACTGAGGAGCCAGACACACTGAAACACATGCTGTACATACACTGATGAGCCAGACATGAAAAAGTACTGAGCAACATTCCTACATGTGAGCGTGAATGGGTGAATGTCAATGTAGACATACTGTAAACGCACTGAGTGGTCGTCAGACTTGCAAAAAGCACTACTGTAGATAAATCCAGGCATATTTACCATTTCTTCAAAGACGAGGAGGGACGCTAAAGTGGATCAAAATGGGAGGGAATCGTAAAAGAGCTGTAGTAGAGGAGAGCAGCAACGATTTATTGTTTGTTTACAATAAATACTGTTATTTGGAATAAATTTGCCTCCTGCGTGAACTGTGCATAGCTGAATAGACTGTATTTTAACGTCGGTCATATGGTGGTACTTGGAGAGCCAACTACTTTCTCAGGTGGTACTTGGTGTAAAAAGGTTGGGAACCACTGCGAATATACATTTGTAACTTCAAAGCGATCGCATACTGTAATTTCCTGTAAAGTATCCTTTTAAATTCTGTTAGAATAAGTAGTGTATGTATGGAAATGCATCATGCTGTACTGCAACACACTAAGACAAGCCACATGCCAATCAAAAGAGATTTCTCACAGTGAATAATAAATTAAAACTCAGAGTGTGTGCCAACTAACATTTGGTCACAGATCCCTTCAGTGTACAGAGGGATCAAACTACCAACTGGTGGCAACCACATTCTCAGATCTATTTTAGTGTGTGGTGCTGAGACAATTAGTCACTTAATTAATTGATTAGTCGATGAACAGAAAATAAATTCAGATTATAATAGCCTAGTCCAGTCTAGTCTTGGTTATTTATATAACTCTTTATTACAAGCAAATCTCAAAGGGCTTTACATACCATACATACATCTTTTTGATAAGCGTTTGATTGTTGTTTTAGGCATTTATTAAGACATCATTTTGGGCTCTGATGAGCATTTGTCATTATTTGTGACATATTATAGACTAAATGATTAATCGATCAATTAAAAAATAATCACTGGATTAATCAATTATAGAAATGAAAATTATTGTCCGTTGCAGGCAGTCCTGTTGAGCTGAGTAAGCTTCTATTCTCAGCAGGCAACTACTGAAAACGACATCCACTTCAACTATAAATCAGTTGTTTATTCTTGGAAATCAACCTCAGCATCTCTATCATTTTCACTTGGAATATGAATTATGCCTCTCACAAGAGATTAGTTTGTTGTCAGCTCAGCTCAGCTCAGCAGCTGCTTGTACTGTACAGCCCCAGAGGAAGAAACGCATTTGGATAGACTGACCAATATAAGTAGCTCACTACTTTTTAAATAGCTATATCCACAAATAACAGGCTACTTTTTAATTGTAATGCCTGCGTCAGGGAAAAGCTGTGATATAAGTTTAATGAAAGCTTCTGCATGAATCAGACAATGAGATGTATGACCGCTGTAATAAATCAGTCATTGCTTCAGCCTGCCTTATGCATTAACCTCTTGTAAACATGGAGAGTGATCTGACATTAGAATGCACTACAGTACATTAGCCTAACAGTTCACTAATTACCTCACCTTCAACCAGAGAGGAGGGTGAAATCAGCTGATTATATTAAATACTGTACAGTCAATGGATGTGGTACATGATTGGAACCCTATAGTTATTCCATTCATAGTTCCACACATTGTTCATGTTAACTATGGGCCTACCTGCAGCCGTTGCATCCTTGAATGGCCACGTATTGATAACGAGAGGTAACGATGCATGTCCAAAGGCGAATAGCAACATAAGTAACGTTAGTGGTGTACGCATTGTCCTGGGATGCTGCTGGAACAACATTACAGGGCTGTAAATAGTTGTGTCGCTTTCATCGCTCTTTTCCACGCCACTTGAGCACCTATAAAGTCTGCCAATAGAGTAGGCTATTAATAAATGCAAAAATAATTCACTGTAGAGAAATGCTGTGTAGTTTCATGAGCGTTGAGGTTGACTTGAAGCAGATTTAAACTTCCTTGTTGTGGGTCTGTCACATGCTCAGTGGGCGGGCTCCTCATTAAAGGGACAGTACGTCAAATACCAATCGCAGATAAATGTAAGAATAAAATCTGTGGTGTTTCTTATTATTATGGCACCCTGGATCTTTGATAACTAAATTTAATCAATGCAAAAGTTACATAGGAAGCTTTTCCACTTTTTTCCGCTCCCCCAAGTGGCGGCAGCAGCTGTTCATTTGTGCAAACTGTGGGTGGGCAATTCTGAATTTTCTATAACATACTGTCCTGTAATCAACAATATATGAGTGCTACACATGGACTGTATAAATAAGGTGCTACACAAATTTCACAAACAGTAGTAATTACTGGAGGGTACCAGCAGGCGGCGCCTAGGCGCTAAGAGGGATATTGTGGGTCGCACTGCTTCCGCCCTTCAGACAAAAATACACTTTGATCTGGGAAAGCAGCATCATTTATTCTTTCCACACCATATCCCCCTTTTACAGGTATTTATCCCTCATGGTAACGTTTGATATTGTCTAGTATGTTGTGTGAATGTATGTATGCCCTCGGAAAACTGTTTGGGTTTGTAGTGTGACATGTCCATGCATTGTTAAGGAATGCAGTTCATTACCTGACGAGGAGCGAAGCTAATGTAGCTAAGCTAATTAGCCACCAGCCGTCTGGTGCAGTGTTAGAACCGTGTGCAAAGCTAACTTTAGCAGCTCATGTGGTCTGGAGAAGTAGTGCCTTGTGGCCATGTACACATGTTTAGTTACTGGTGTTTTATTGTATGAGTGAGTTTATATTAATAAGTTACTGGTTTACCTGTACATTCCAATAGTAATAGTTTAGTATGGTCTATTGATGTAGCCACAGTATATTTATTTTTGTTATATTGTATTCAGTAACTTAGTAATAATATCCACTGTGACATCTGCATGTGCAGTACATGGTATGTTTCTGTGACTAAGACAAAAATACACTTTGATCTGGGAAAGCAGCGCCATCTATTCTTTCCACACCATATCCCCCTTTTACAGGGCTTTACATGAGCAATTGTGATGTCACCAGTGATGTCACTCAAGCAATTATGTCATCAGTGATGTCACGTCGTGCGAATTTGCGAAAATCGCACCTGCATGGATGACATTTAACCTGCATCATCTCCTATCTGACCTAGCCACTCCCTCCAGGATTTCATGGTTGAATTTGCATTAATTATTGCGATGCAAAATCGCAATTTCCCGGAGGGATTGATCTGAGCTAACTTGCTAGCTAGCTAGCGAGCACAGGCCCCCGGAGCTCTGAAACTCTGCCACATTGGGGAAAACGAGCTCCCCAACTTGTTTTTTCCCCCCAATATTTTATTTTCAATTTTTATAGAATGCATACATTGTCGACATTTAGCATTACAACGTGGTGCTACCAGCCGCATAAGGTGCTTATGTGCCATCCGTCACCCCTAACCTCAAAGTAGGCCAAAGAGCTCCAACTTGTTAAGAATGAATTGTCAGCATCAAACATGGGTGGCGGGCGGCCTTCATCATTCATGTAGAATGTAATTATCATAAAGTGTTTGTTGGCGTTTTTACACATAATTTGATTATGCAATATGTGTTTGCATCATTTATATGTAACTGATTATATCAATATGAGGAATGTAACAGCTATTTTACAGATTAAATTAGCAAACCGGTGTTTGCTTCCTTTGGGCATCCATCCGCCCCCCCCCAAAAAAAAAAAAAATTATCCAATTATCTTTATAGCATGAATGCAATGATGTCAAAGTCAGAAATCTCGAGTTGAAACTTCTGAGACTTCCGAGTTTGTCTTGAACGATACCCGAATTACCGACCTGTAATTCTGAGTTGGACAACAGTTAAATTCATTTTTTAACAAGTTGGACTCAGAGCTCGTTTTTTCAGAGTCTCGAGTTGTCTTGAATGCAGCATAAGGAAGCAAGTTCCTCTCACACTAACGTTTCATTGGGACTTTAAGTAGCCTAATGCCGTCAACCTCCATCAGCAACCAGGGAATTGCAACATGGGCAGCTCTCTGGCACAGTTTATGGTGATCTGTAATGGAAAGAAAAATAAAAGCCACATTTTCACAGTAGTTGACTAAGCTGGCTAATTAGAGCAGATAAACAACAGAAACATCTGGTGAACACATGGACACAGAGTTCAGGCAAGTGTGAGTTTTGATAGCCAGAAGTCTCAGCATGGGACAGTAAAAACAATACTCAGTGCACATTTAATTGTGTCTCAATGTAGGCCAAGCATGGGTACCAATGGTGGCCTGTAACAGTTTTCAAGACCCAGAGCCGTGGTTTTCATTCTGGCCATCAAATCAGTGTGGGGGAAATGCAATTACTGTACAGTAACTGCAATTATCTACCTGGTAGAATAGAAAACCAGCAGACAAATACTCTGGATCCCAAGGATTGAGAGCCACTGTGCTGGTGACGAGTTTAGAATTTGCAAGGTTCTAGATATTCAAATCCGGTCCTCAAGGGCCAGTGTCCTGCAGGGTTTTGTTCCTCCCTGATAGGTAATGAGCCACACCTGGTGACAGGTAGATGCAGGCCTGATAGTTAATGAGCCACACCTGGTGACAGGTAGATGCAGGCCAGGTGTGGCTCATTCACCACCAGGGAGGGACGAAACCCTGCAGGACACCAGCCCGCGAGGACCGGAATTGAGTACAGAGGTTTTGCTTTCCAGGAACGGATGCAGGGAATATGATGAGATGGCCCCTTTGTGATGGAATATAGCCCAGATGTATCACAATTGGTTGCTATATTTGTATGTGTGTAGGGGTATGCTCTAAATAAGGAGTGGGGAGTGTCAATATAGGAGCCTGGAAAGAAGTGTTTCACACATGTGTAACTTCCGATGGGGGGGGGGAATGCGGACGAGCTCAGTGGAATTTCTCCCTGTGCATGCATCATACACTGACAGTTCAGTTTTAGTCTGCAAAACTGTCCTCCTTGTTTTTCCTGATAGATTCTGTGCGTAAAGAATAAATTGCATGAACGTCTAGCGCAGT
The DNA here is from genome assembly GCF_964638095.1 of Poromitra crassiceps. Lineage (NCBI taxonomy): Eukaryota > Metazoa > Chordata > Actinopteri > Beryciformes > Melamphaidae > Poromitra > Poromitra crassiceps. The sequence continues at coordinate 11,738,063 of NC_139634.1, forward strand.
TCACTCATGCACCACCGGCTGCACAAAGGAGAAATTATTGGCCTTTCAAAGGAGGAAAATAAATGGGTGCTGTAGCCTTTAGATTCAATGGTCTGATTGTTGCTAAGCTCCCTTCTAAGAACATTATTGGCATGGAGAGACATCTTTGAGTGTCATCATTAAGCACAATAAGCTATCTCAGGCTCCCCCTCACATCCTCTTCCACCCTTTCTCTCGTCGTCCTTTCCTTGTCTCCTCCGATTTACCTCCTGGTAGGAAGCAGTTCACGGTGACGGAGCGGAGGAAACAGCTGTAGTGAAAAGTTCTGGCGTGCTGTCTGACTCAACCATATGGCAATGCCTTGACACTGTAAACCTCATGCTGGGTTTGGAATTTTTTTCTTTCAATTTCCAGGAATAATATCGCCCGGGGGGGAAGAGGCAAAGTTTCCCCCCAGAACAGAAAACTGTTGATAGAATTGGATCCTCTCATTTCCTACCAAACAAGAACAAAGCTCGGGCCAGGCGGGGGGACTAACAATATAGTCTAACCTTGAGACGTGAACGCCAACGGCGTGCCCTCTTTTACATTATTCATATGAAAAATACAATTTTCACTTATATTTTATTCATTGGTTTTTCCTTAAACAATGGGAAGTCCTAGCGTTATTTTTTGACAGGGGCATCTGATGGAGAGAAAACAGATGAGAGAGACGGAGAGTATTAATACCTTCACCATGTCTTATTGATCAAAATTAAAGATCACCAGCTAAAGGAATTGCTTTTTAATGCTAACTTCATCAATCACCAATGTCCTTTCAAGCTGTTTGATAATGTCCTTCATAGCTGTCTCTCTAGAGGATATAAACAATGACACTGTCTATGTGTGTAGTAGATATGGCATCATAGCATGACGTGTGGATGTTACAACCACTAACCACATTGAAGTACTTTATAATGTGTTTTTTTGCTTGTTTGTTTATTGGCCAATGCCTGCTTACTGATTAACAAAATGCAATAGCCGGGCAACATTTTGACAAAGGTAGGCTGACAGTTTGTAGCAACAAATAAATGGCACATTTTGTCAACATTGGAAAATCTTGTCAAAATGCTAAATGTATTCTCAGAAAACTGAATAAAATACAGATTCTAATTTTGAAGTCCCCCTTTCCCAAAGCGCTTTTTGGTTTTCAATGTTTGGTCATTTTTGTGTGACTGCACTACCAGTGTGTACCACTTGGTGTCAGCATTTGGAACGGTTTTGCAAAAGAACAGTATGCTCAGCTACACAGTCCTTCCAAGATTTTGCAGTTGTGCAATCGCATGAATACAAATTCAACCAATCCCTGCAATTTTGCTAAATTACAGCAATTTATCCACATGAAACGGCCAAATCAGCACAGCGCTTCGTACATTTTGGCCAATTATCACACTTGTTTGCATAAAATTGTCGAATCAATCCATAATAATAAAGTGTGTCTACCTTGGTCTTCTCCTATAGCCAGCAATTCCACAGTGGAGCATTAGAGAGTTAGAGAGGGAGAAAACTAATTCAGAGAATGAGTTGTAGTTTCACGAGTTTGATTGAACCTTACAGCTGAGATGCACTTTGGTTTTCATTTAGGCTGCATTAGTTTCCATTTATCACAAGGCTTTGCTTTGCATAGAGCTAGTCCAATAAGTCTACCTCAAACAAAAATGAGCACTTTGAATGAAACCAGAACTTAAGCTACACAATGCTATATTGATTTGCGATACGAATTCTTGAAATTACACCTCAGACTTTGCAAATTGCACCACAATCTCTTTTAGAATGAGGTGATATTGAACCACAGCTGCGTCACTGCGCCTGTTTGTGTTTTAAACGCTTAGAAAGAATATGAGATTACTTTTGGGAGTACAATCCAAACTAGTTTTTGAAGTGTCAGATTTCTACCAAAACTTAGCAAGTCAATGCAATTCAAATCAGGGCCAATCCATGCCCTGAACAGAGAAAATAAACGTCACACACAAAAACCTCAGGAGGTTTTCTAATAATTTTCAATGCCAGCAAAATCAATTAGCTCTATTTTATGTTCTAACTTGGTGTCCAAAACAGATAGTATGAAGTTTTGTCCAGAGACCTGGCTTTGTTAAAACCGTTGCAAATGTTCAGATGGTAGTCTTAACAGGTCTGTTGAAAGACATGCAGAGTTTCAAAGGAAATATATGGGGTAGAATGCCAGCTAGGTAAGCAGCCATAGCAGCTGTCAGACAAGAACAAGAAAAAAATGGCACTTAAATGCCTGGCACAGGAATAAGTATGCCGCGGAACAGATCTGTCTTCAGAGAAAACATAACCCAAATCTATCAAACAACATCACTTAATAAAGTGCTCCCACCGGAGAAGTTGCTGTTTTTTTCATGATGTTACAATGAAAGAATGAGGGCCATATCCCAAATTCATTCCTTTAAAACCTATAGCCAATAAAACCGTTATTACTTTGCTAATTGCTAATTTATGCAGGACACATGTTTCTCTCAGGGTTAGTGACCAACTGTGCTATTTGTGCTATGCATTACACATTTATTGGGATAACTGACCCATTACAAAGCTTTGACTTTTCTTTTATTAAAACACAGTAGTAGTTATTAATGTATTTAAATGATTCAATACACCAATTAATTATGTATTGCAACCTCAGAATAGGCTATTAACTTTTTTCTTTTACTTATTGATAACCATTTTCTTTTTAGCTTTGTTGTACTCTGATTGTCTGATCTCTGATTACAATTTCTTGCAGTAATGGTCAAAAAGTTCATCTTAAAATTGAATATGAATTTGAAGGCTGAAACCAAAACAAAACTCAAAAGGTCAAAATGTCATTTCTCTGAATCCCATGAATTCCAAGTTTCATCATCTAGACTAGAGAAATGGTGAAAAACAAAGTGGTCTTATGTATTGAATTATGCCAGTCAAATACCCACAATGCCAAATAAATCATTAAAATCATCATAAAAATTAGGGCGGCTTTAGCTCAGGAGGTAGAGCGGGTCGGCCAATGATGCAAGGGTTGGCGGTTCGATCCCCGCTCCCTCCCAGCTGCTGTCGTTGTGTCCTTGGGCAAGACACTTAACCCTCCTTGCTCCCGATGTTGTGCAGGCACCCTGCGTGGCAGCCTGCCGCCATCGGTGTATGAATGGGTGAATGTAGACTATCTACTGATTGTAAAGCGCTTTGGATAAAAGCGTTATATAAATGCAGGCCATTTATCATATATATATAAATGCAGGCCATTTAAATCAAATCCCTTACAAATACATTCTCCTGTTCACACTTTTTCCATATAAAAGTATATTTTTTGACAAGTTTGACAGTATAATGTCAAAAACTGTCAGTTTCATACAACAATATGCGTCCTAATGAGCCAGTCGAGTCCATAATTGCATTGGGATCTAAGAGGATATAGTGAAACATCCAGTCATGTCCGCTCTTGAGATCATGTTAGCAAATCTACATAGTCAGTCAGCCATCTACAGAGGCTCAGGGGCTTAGATACAGCTGTATTATTTGTGATTGAATGTTCAAATCTCCTATAGGATTCAAGGCCATTCAGTGTTTGCTTTTTCCTTTTGTCCAAGCTGAGCAGGCTGTCAGACATGCCGGATTAAGACAAACCCAGGCATGCACTCCTAACTAACGCTGAGCCTTCTAACTAGCAGCGAGAAAATGCCCAAGTGGCTGTCATGCGATGTGCTGAAGTCCCAGGGAAAAAAACAGACAAGTTTGAGAACGGCAAATTCTGTGTAGCGTATAAAGTTGCTGTCACCATCCAGCAGCCCTTACTGTGGGCGGGTCAATGTGTTTATTATGTATGAGGTCCATATGAGAAATAGACCCAACACTGTTCAGTGTTCAGGTCCAACTCTGGAATCAAATAAAAATATCTGTTTCTGCATACCATCGACTCCGTTACAGTACATCAGATTCTAAGATTGATTTCAGGTAATTGTAGGATGAAGTCTTGGTTTTTCCCTCACCGTATATATTAGTAACATTCCAGCATTTCCTTTGCTGCAGACCTTGACTTCCTTCCTGTTTACTTTATATCGACGTTTTACTTATTGATAGCTCTCTTCTTTACTGCCTTATCTGTTAGCATCATGTCCTTGGAGAAATTGGAGAAACACTTAAGAGACACTTTCTCTGATATGCATTTATATACGTGTATGTTTTCATAAATTCATACTAGCCAGTATTCATGCACAATTGACCCTATATGCTTAGTGTAGTCACTGTAATAATGCATAATGGAGCCGCTCGTGTAGATTGCAATTGCAATAAGATAAATGATACAATCAGGTCTAGCTTTGTTTTGTGAAAATGTGAAAAATGGCAGTAGGGACTTACGCATGCGGCATGACTCATTTTTCACATTCTTCACTTCACTTAAAGGTGGTGCATTTCCCAGAAATCAATTTGAATAGTGGAATGAAAAAGACCCCAAGGACATTAAGGGAAGGAATTGAATTAACTCAGAAAAACATTAAAAGTCTTGAGCAAAGTTGCAGTTGGGACAAGGCTCTGTAATTCTATTATGTATTATTTTTTGCTGCTGTTCTTTCCATTTACTTGGAATCAGTCTCGGACTCCTCTTTTTGTTGTCGCCACTGATAAAACATCTCGGTAACGGATTTGGATGCCCTCCACCACCACACACTGCGGGGTGGAATAAAGTCCCTCTGCTGGGAGGGGAACACGCTGTTTGGACAAAGGGAAGTGAGTGACAGGACAGTGTTCATCAGTAGTAGCTGTAGTGATCCCACCAAGTCAATCACAATGTAATTGTGCCTCTGATCCAGAGGATGGGGCTGAAGCATTAACCACACACAATACAGTGCTGCTGCTCTTGTGTTTGTGACACAGTGCAGCTAAAGAGAACGCTCTCGCCTCGCACTCGCACCACAAAGCTGATTGTAAAATGAATTTCTGTGCACATAAACACACACAAACACACATACACAAACAAACAAACACACACACACACACTTTAATCAGATTTCTAAGTGGCTCAGAGGTCTGTTTGACAGCCAGCTGTTGTGAATAAGCTGTTTCAGAATGCACAATACAAATAGTAAAAAAAAAGCACGCACAAAAAAGCAGCAATAACGAAAAGAGATATTAAAAAAGCAATAACAAAAAGGGATGAAGTGCATATTATGGGACTGTTTTTTCCAAGAAGATGCAGTGTTAGACTGTGGTACAGTATAAATGCATGATTCTTCCACACTGGATCCAACTCACCCAGAGCAGAATCTCTGAACATCTTTAAAGGGTGTTTTAATGGGGCACCTTGGTGGCTGCATGTCCTCCTCCATCTATCTCTCTCTCTCTCCCTCTCCTGTCTCTCTCTCACTGTCCCTCTGTCAAATAAAGCATAAAAGGGGTGTTTTAAGGGAGTTTTCAGATGTCCTTAGAGTAAAAAAAAAAAAAGTGATAATGTATCACTAAACCTCAGCTACTGTATATTGGCACTCTGGAGATTTTAAATTCCTCTTCACGCATAAGAGAGCAAGAAAAGGCACTTCTTTTTTCAGCATTGGCAGCAGTGTCTGTCTTCCTTTCTCCTCTCTATTCCCCGCTGCCTGAGCAGGCCTGATAAGACTGTCAGGGCGAGTATCCGGGGAGGAGTAACCCCCGCGTGCTGAGGTGGGATACGAATCGTTTGATGAGATACCGATGAACTGATTTTTCAAACTCTTCTGTGCTGTTCTGTCGCTCTATAGGGTGTGTTAGCCTTGAAGCAGTGGTGGTGGTGCGACTCCAGAGTTTTTGCCAAGCCACTGCGTGTACGGATGCGTCAGATAAAATTATTCCTGCCATTGTATTATTGGCAGGCAAGTAATTTGTTCCTCGCCATGTTTAACAACTTGGCTCATTCTCAAGGCCTTGGGGGTGACGCGAAAAGGAGCTGCGTTGTGAGTTTATGTTCTTCTCCTGTTGGATCAAATGTGTGAATTTGATCTCAAAACCGTGTGAAAGTTCCACAGTCCTTTTAGATTTCAGCACAAGCAAAAAAGCATTAGGCTAAATATGACTTTTCTCTGAACCTTGCCAAAGAAAATCCCCCCTTGCGTTCTGAGTCCAACAGCTCTCTGTAAATGAGCCGCGCCCAAACACTGTGACATGGATTGCCAACGGCTGGAAACGACATGGGTGATAGTCATAAATCAGAGAAAAAGAAATTAAACATTGTTATTAATTAGATTCATTTTAGAGGAAGATTAAGACTACTTTTTTTTTTTTTGCCAATTTACTCAAAATAATTGGAGTTTGATTTTGTTTTTGTGTGCATGTTCTCATGAAAAAAAAAATCAAATTTTTACCAAAATATGTTGTGAAATGAGCCTGACTTGTTGTGAAGGTGAAGGCTTACGTTCCTCCATCACAAAAGGATGTGTGGCAAAAGCAGGATTTGGACAGATGGTTTAAAGACAGTTTAGGCAAGAAAAATAGGTTTAGTGTTGAAAAAGAAAACTTCACTAATGCTATAATCATTCTTAAAGGAACTATGTAATACTGTACTAAATCAAAAAATGACCATGATATGATTATGTTTAATGTTACCAGAAATGTATTGTTTGTGTGATTGCGCACCTGCCTATTTCGACCAACACCCAGGTGTAGCCAGATAAGCGGCAACACAGCAAACACCTCCTCCACCACCTCCTACCCCACCTAAAAAGCTCCATGAGCAGAGCCGTGGTAAAACACGGGTAAATATTGGAGATGCATTTTAAATATGGAGACTGTGTGAACATACATACAGTAGCTTATCCAATATTTTACTATTCTGATGCTACGAGCTGCAGGCACCGCGCTAACAAACTAGACTAAACACAAATCAAACAACATATATGGAGTATGGAGTTGTATTAAATGTGGCGATTACGGCCCGATCAAGCTGGCAGAAGGCAGGACACCTGACCCGCACCCAGCACGTCGGAACCAGACGCCGAATGCGGAAAGTTGAACCTAGGTGGCCGGAGTTGAAGGCCCATGCTTAGTCCCATCCACTGCTCTGACCTCCACAGTTACTCCTTTCCCCCAACTGTGCTATTTCAATGTCAAACCACTGCCTGTTTTTAGTCGTGTTTCCTCCGTGTAGAGTACAGTAATCCTTTCGTGGCGTGGAGACTTCTATTTCACCTTTCATGGTCGGAACATATTATTCATTACGTGCACTTTAACACAATGTGCTCTTATCCGGAAGTTCCATGAGACCGGGCTGGAGTGCAGCGTGCCTGGAGCAGTGTGGGGGTTAAGGGCCTTTCTCAAGGGCACTTTGTCACTGCTGTTAAGCAGCGTACATGTAAGAGTAGCCGCCCTTCAGTCACCGGCTCACAGAGGAATACAGCCTCCTGCCGGGGATGGAGCTAACCACCTTATTAATTAGCCTCTCTCGCTTTAGGCCAACCTGCTAACCCATTTAATGAGTAAATAATTGCTTCTTAGGTCTTATGTCATCATGTCTTTTATTAATATGGCAAATTATCTCAAAATTACTCTTGAACCCTCAGAGTGTCAAAATGAATTTGGAGCAGAGCGGAATTTGGCCCACAGATGCTTCTTTGGGCTATAAATCTTCGAGGATTGGTTCCAAAATACGACAAATTTCCGATTTGATTCCTTAAGGATTTTTTCAATTTTTTGACTTTGCGACAAGGATTGTTATCAAATAATTGGAAAAGTACATTCATTTATTTAAATATCTTTCCAGAAGTTGTACAGAGAGATAAATTAATTACACGTGGCTCCCCTCAAGTTGCTCTTTGGTATTCCTCTATACCCTACCTTTGTCTTCTGGTCTAATAATTAATTAATTTGACTGAATACTAATTTATTCGGTTATTTTTATACTGGTAACAAAATGCCCATGAGGAGAAGCACACATAGCGAGCAATAAATATGATGCTTTATCAATCCCCATGGTGGAATTGTCATGTGCATCAGAGCAAGATGACTAGGGTCGGGTATCGAAAACCCGGTACCAATATGGTACCGGTACTTTTCCAACCGGTACTACCGGTACCGAATAGCAAAGCAGATTTACGTGCCTCATTTAGGTGCCATGCCCAAGCTGCTGAGTGAAATATCCGCCCTCCGGTGCTCTGAAACCGGCGCTGCATGCACCTTCACTAACATTCTAGGGCATAACACATACAGTACAATTATTGTTTGAAATCCTCTTTTACACAGCCTCTTTAAATATATATATATATTTTTAATCCGCTTAAAAAAAAAAGTACCCTTTCAGGCACCGTTTAGGCACCGGTACCGTTTTAGGAGTATCGTTTTAGCACCGGTATCGAAAAATATGAAACGATACCCATCCCTAAAGATGACTCCAGCAAACTGTAACTCAGGCAATTAACTTGTCTTAACTGTGAACTGCTGAGCGGTAGCCATTCCACCTTCCATTGCAAGTATTAGGACTTTGTGCTAACATCAACTTCATTGATGTATACAGCAATTTGTGGGATTTATGTATCTGCAGTATAAGTATATTAGGAAGGTTTAGTTCAGAGAGATGGGATGGTATCACTTGGAAAGTCGCTCTTGTCAGGACAGCCAAAATAGCTTTATCAAATTAGTCCATATTTTCTTTTTCTTTTTTTGGCAGACAAGTAGTCCAGAAGTGAATATGAGTCAGGCTGTGTTGCAAGTACAGAGGCAATGACCTGTGTGTTGCCAGTTTAACTCAACTGAAATATGTCATATACGCTTAAAGGTGTTTCGGGAATACATATTGTATTTCTGGACTATTATAGATTGCTGCACTGGATGCATTTGACATTTACTGTACAGTAATGCTCTTTTGGATTTTCTCTGAATTTTGGGTGTGTAAAAATACTGTGTCACCTCAATTCCCGTCTGACCATGCAAAATCAGCACTTCATTTAGCCGGGGCGAGTAACGGCCATCAGCTCTTTTTTAAATAGTCTACTTAGTGGAAAATGTGCGGGAACATTTGGGAACTATCAAGAACAACGTTGCACTGGCAATGATCTACAATCCTGGTGCTTTATAGCTAAATGGTTGTAACATTTGTCTCTTAACAAATCTGAGTGCTCATGCTACTGTAAGGCACTGTAGAGAAATGCATCCACCAAATGATAAATGTATGTTATACAGCACTGATCCCCCCCCCCCCCCCCCCCATCTCTCTCATCTCAAGAGGAGCGTCATCATGTCATGGAGCGCATACACCACACTTAAACTGTTTATTTGTTCATTAAAGTTTATTAATCCTTCCTACGAGTCTCTCATGATTGAAATGTATGTTATCCTGAAAAGAGAAAAAAAAAAAACTGACCAAACAAACGTGTCATTGCAATGGATGACTTTCATGGAAGAAAAGTGTTAAAGCAAGTGTTCACTTCTAGCTCTTAAATGCATTTAAAAAGACAAAGGAGAAAGCTGGTTTCCTAAATCTGGATGTCTTAAATGATTTATAATTGTCATGGTTTGAAATAATTTCTTTCTGAACTGCACAAAATCTCTGGAAGGGTATGGAAAAAATACTATTGCTCAGTACCAATGTACACACGCCCATTGTCAATTCACATATTGTGATTTGCTGTTGTGAACAATATTCAGAGATCCAGCCTCATTGTTTTGACAAGCCACTATCAGCTTGTGTCATATTGAACCATGACCAACATTCTGACAACATTCATTCATTTTCCAGAGCAGCTTATTCCCACTGAGAGTCACAGGGGACTGCAGCCAATCCTACAGTCACATGCATTGGGCACATGTTTATATGCAGCCAAGAAATGTAGGTTTGGAAAAACAATGGAATTTTCTAAATGGGAAAAGGGTGTAGTTTCATGCTCTAAACCTAATAAACATGTGATAGCGTACAGTATAGGGAAGCTATGTGACAGCAATTTATGGGAAAGCTATATCGTGTGTCTGTGTGTGTGTGTGTGTGTGTATATATATATATGTGTGTGTGTGTGTGTGTGTGGACAAAACTGGGCAGGAGGAAAAGCTCTGGCGCCGCTATTCATGCTGATGCATATGACAACATCTGCTCTTTGACTAGCCAATTATTAAGCAATTTGTCAATAAGTTTGACAACTTGGACTGTGAGTTGTGCAGTGGAGGAATGTAAGTGTCAGTCTAGCCTTTGTTAAATAGACGGGCAGACGTCCGATGAGATGTGGTGCTAAAAGGCTGGACGGATGTCTGACCTCTCCTGAAGGATTGGTCTTGCCTGATGTGGAAATCTGAGCTATACGGCAGGAATAATGAACACAAATAAGTGAGAGTGGAGTACATTCTGGTACAGAGTGGCAGCACAGTAGTTATATGAAATATCCACTGATTATCCGTAGGGCTGGGCAATGGGCATTATATCGATGTCGTAATGAGACTCTTAGAATTTGGATATGTAATATCGTGATATGGCTTAAAGAGGACATGAAACTAGTTCATTTGCATTTCACCTCAGACAAGATACGACACCGCTTTCAAGGACTATACCTACCTAGATTTGCGAGAAATATGAACAACATTTCAGATCTTCGCCAAACTAGAGCGCTGGTAGATGATGTCAATAGGTTGACAGACTGACAGTACAGTACAGTAGTAAGGATTTTGAACGTTTTGATGAATCAAAACAACCACAGTCCAAGTCAGAAACACAACAGGATATGCTGTGAGCCTGTTAGAATAAAAAATCCTTACTACCAACACTTAACTAGCCTGTACTCCACTACTGTACTGTACTGTACTGTACTGTACTGTACTGTACTGTACTGTACTGTACTCTACTCTACTCTACTCTACAGTCAACCTAGTGACATAATTACTGTAGCAGTGCCCTAGTTGGCGAAAAGGTGAAATGTTGTTCACCTTTCTAGCAAATTTAGGGACATTTCACACAAGCAGTGTTCTGTCTTGTCTAAAGTGAAATGCAAATGAACTAGATTATGCTCAAATGTTTCACGTCTTCTTTAAGTTTGGTCTTTTCCTGGATTTAAAGCTGCATTACAGTAAAATGATGTAATTTTCTGAACTTACCGGACTGTTCTAGCTGTTCTATTATTTGCCTTTAGCCACTTAGTCATTATATCCACGTCATTATGATTATTGATCAAAAATCTCATTTGTAAATATTGTGTGAAACCACCAACAATCATTGCTACAATATGTGGCAATATCAATTATAGAGGTTGTTGGAGAAAAATATAAGTTCCATTGCCATTTCCTAATCAATAAGCTATATTTGCATACACATAATTATTCTTCCCTTTGCTCTGACCCATGACATTTCACACATATAGAATAGCAGAGGACTTCTTCTCGTTGCTGAAACCTTGGACAGTGCGTGATGTTCCAATAACATCTGATACAGACAGGCAGCCCTGTAGGCTCCAAGTCAAGTCATCACCCCCTCCTCTCTGCCTTTTTCCTCTTCTCCTTCTCTGCCTATAAATCTATGTTACACTGTCGGCCATTTGCTGAATATTTGACTCTGTATGACATATCAGAATGTGTACATTGAGATTCATGCCCTCTGTCAATATACATATTGCAGAGAATATATGGTATTAAATATACTTTTATGTTAAACAGTCCTGGACTCAAGGCTTCAATTCATTTGGTTAGATAAGCTGTTAATTATCACATTTAGCGGATGTAAAGAATTTTATTCTCTATCAGAGGTATTTAAAATATTGTGATATTTGATTCTGTCCATATCTCCTAACCCAAACCGGTTTTATATAAAGTGCTTGTGACATCTCACATGTGACTTACAACTGAACATTCAACCCACTTTGCAGAAAATTCTGAGAGATATAGACGGTTTTCACAGAATGGTCAGTCCTCCACTTTAATGTTTTTCTTTTCTTTCCTGTCCATAGCAAACACTGCAACAGGAAGTGAGCTGGGGTTACATTTAGAATGTTTTTGTTGTCAAGTTAAAACCGTCCATACCTATATCGGGTATCACCTGGTCCATATCGGCCAACCCTAATTATCCTAAACAAATAGTGTGCAGACATTTCAGTTGATACATGATGGTTATTCAACACCAGCTTGTTGCACTCATCTTGCATGTCACTGTATCTTCAAAAGCTCTGCTTTGGCACTTGCTTTGAATGGCATCATCTTACTGTATTTGTTCGTCGTCCAAGTTGCTTCAGTGGTTTCTGAAGTGTGCTGAGTGAGCTTAACGAGCTGTGAGCTTAATTGAGTCAGCAGTACAAGTCTTCTCTATATTATAGGTGACTGTTTGTTAATCAATGCCAATCAAAAAGTCACGCCCCCAAGCACAGGAGGATGCACTTCATAGTCACACACACTTCTGAGTGTAAGTGTGGAGAATTTATTTTATTATTATTATTATATATTTCTTGAAATGCACTCTTTATGCGATATTTTTGGCCTGTATTATTATTTCCATGGATAACATCATGGTTGGTGTTGTTTTAAGAGTCTTGTTTCAAATGCATTTTTTCGCTTCATGAGGTGTTTCAATACACTTTGAGACAGGAGATTGAATAGAATTAAGGCAAAATAATCAAATCAGTGTGTCTTCCTGAGCACTGACCACTGTTACCACTGCTTCCTAGAACACAAGCAATTCAATTGAAGTTAATTAGAATGAATGTAGGAGGAATTATTTCAGGCGATTGAGACAAATAACCAATCTGTGCACAGCAATTGAATTGTTTTGTTGGCAATACAGCTCCCAATCAGGGTTGGACACCTCTCCTCTCCCTGCTGACTTCAGATACCAACAGACAATGTACTCTCATTTGTTTAGTAAAGATTTTTTTTTTACCCCGCGCTGATTTCCAAATTCAATTTAAGGCCAATTTCTTGCCAGGCAAAAGAAAGGGTCCTTTGGCGCGCTTGAGAGTATTGTAGTGCTTGTTTTGATCATCTGTTTTCTTTCAGGTTGGAGAGAGAATTATTGATTTGGATTCAAATGAAGATGTTGGAGAGGCGAGCGAGAGGTGCCATTTGTCGAAACTCGCTGGCATGCGTCACTCCAGGTAATGAGGGAGCGTAATGAAGCGTGTTAAATCTGCGTTCTGCCATCATCGTCGTCGTCGTCAGCGTCAGCGACACCACTTTGATTGGCATCTGTCGCTGAAATCAATGGAGCCGACGATCTTTTTATGCCTCGCCATATGTTTGCTTGTTGTGCAATATGGGACAACGACGTTGAATGAGTGAGAAGAAGATGCTACCGTGATTCCCTTCCTCTCTGTTGTTGCTGTTTTTTGGGTCATTTTCAAGAGTCTGTAAGCAGCTTCTGAAATGTAGGCATATGTCGTTTCTTTTCAGTTCTCCATGCACACGAAATAATGCATAACGTCACGGCAGAGAGAGATAGCGCAGGAAAATCACATGGATGTTTGAACGTCCCCGTGTGCTTTCAGCGATAGGGGCGTTTGTTCTTCAGAGTTGCACTGAACCCTTCAACCCTCCAAATATAGAAAGTCCTTGGGGCACAAACGCACCATAAACAACCTGCTAAAGGAGCGTGTGCCTCCTTAGGTAAGAGAGGAGGTCTCCTGTTATCATGTGACATTCAGATGAAACAGAGGAGTTGCTTCTCCCATGAGGAAGCTATCCCTCAGATCTTTAATTAGGCCAAGTGAACACGGTAAAATGTAATCAATCCTCTCACCTCTGGGGTTTCGATAGTGAGAGTATGCAATAAGGTGCATTCCCTCGAGATGGCATTTCCATCAATATTCCATTTTAACAAAGCCTTATTTGAAATCACACAAATGGGCGGTGGAGTTTTAACAATCCTACAGATTACCAACGTAGAAAATGTGTGTGGGAAATCTGACAGTATCTTCGTTGGATATTTAGACCTGATGACTAATTAACCTTAAGAGCAAGATAATATCATAATCAATACTGGCCATCATCATAATGGATAGTATTGCTTCAAATAATAGCTTTCAGGGCTGTCTCTAGCTTTATGCCATTAATAAGTCAGTGATACTCAACCCGAGGCTCTAGAGCCGTACATGTGGCTCCTTTATTGGCGGTTGTGGCTCTTTTAAGTCCTACTTAAAATTAATAAGTAAATACAAATCTAATAAAATAATGGGAGGAAAGGGGACTTTTTTGGATTGTGGGTCTTGCAACATTTTTTTTTCTTTTCAGTGTGGCTCCGGAGTGGGGCAAGGTTGAGTACCACTGCCCTAAGTAGAACAATGCTCTCATTCATTGCATTGTAATGGAGAACAGAAGCTGATGCATTTTGGTTGGGCCTGGACACTGACGTTGTTATAAAGGCTGTTTATGAGAAGGCAGTGAGGTTGTGTTATAGTACTAGTAGTAATTGATGCGTGGGGAGGATTCAAGCCTCCCATTTATGCCACAAGCCATTTGGGATAACTTTAATTTATGGAGTACAGAGAGAACCGGCGCTCTGACACAAGCAGCAGGGGGTCTTTGAAAGCGGGGTGGAATTTTCGCAGAGGCAGCTGGCTTTGAACGTCTCTCCCTAAAGCAGGAGCGGAATCAAAAGCAAAGGCTAATCTTCTCCAAAAAATGGGCTCGAACTGTTCATTATTCATAACAAGCCCCTTGTTAGGTTAGGTGCTGGTCTGACACCACATGACCGTGCTAACTGGGAGATACAGTAACAAGCACATCGACTGACTTTCAGGTCATCACAATAAACACATGTCAATTGTCAAATATACTGAAGCTATCCTCCAGATTGTTTTGCATGAATTTAGCTGGAAAGTGTTAGTTGGGAGTGTGTTCTTGTTGTGCCGTTTGCAGCGCGGTGCTGTTTGACCCTCTCTGCTGCCCCCCGCAGAGCAACAAGGATGTTGTTGTTCCTGTCAGATGCTCACAGTAACCAGCCTAATTAGACAGGGTCTAAAACTGGAATGAAGCAGGACTGCTGCTATATAGGTAGATTCATGAAGAAGAAGAAAAAAAGAAATGAAACGCAGAGAGATGTAAACATGTCGCCTATGTACTTCAATTAATTTCCGGAAAAGACGCACACCCAACTAGGGATGTTCATTTTGAAAATTTTCCAAAATCGATAATCGGTGAGAATTAACGATCAATTATCGATTATCGATTTTATTAATACTTAGAAAATTTTCAATATTTTCAATTTTTTTTTTTTTTTTTTTTTTTTTTTTTTTAACAAAATGAATGCCTATGGCAGAAAATACGAAAGACATCGTGTTCTCCTCAATGAACTCTTTATTTCAATGTGTCTCCTCTCCAACACTGCTGTCCCCGGCGCATGCCGGTGTGAATTTCTCATGTTTAAAACAGTTTTGTTGGCACAAAGGCCCGTGCCCAGCCAGAAAACTAGAGACTATATGAAGCTCCACCTCACGTTAGTCGGCTGTGCAATGGAGTGGGGCGAGGAGGAACGAATTCCACCCAAACCTAGTCCAAAAAAAAAAATAATAATAATTAAAAAATCGATCCAAATGCCACAGGATCGATTCCAATCCTTAACGATCGATTATCGATTTTCGATAATTGATGAACATCCCTACACCCAACTGATGTCTGAGTCAAAAGTGAGTCCGACAGAATTCTTCGCGAAGGAAAAGTACATGAATAGAGATCAAGCAGATCACTGGTGTAACCGGAGCCACTCACGGCGACGCCGGCGCTAATGAGAACTCCCATCTTCGGAGCGCCCTCTCGGAGGACGAAAGATCGGTTTACACATAAACACTCGGCTAACTGCATGAGCAGGGATTGGATCTACTCTGGTAACTGTATGCGAACAAGACGTCATGTAGGAAGCGATACATAATGCCCTCACTGATACAGTTGTACAAGATGTTTAATTTCAACCCTACGGGGAGTTCAACCACCGCTATTAATTGTGGCAACTAGTGCCGATCTCAGGCCCAAGAACTGTTAGTTCGGACATTAATTACATGCACACAGACCAGACCAAACGAGTACAAGGCAGGCAGCACCTCATAAAAAGAGCCACCCTGACACCATGGCCAAAATGGCTGCTGATGGCATCATCTGCCATTATCCCTATGGTGTGTAATAGAGAAACAAATTGAATAGGTTTGTAAATGAAACGGCAAGTGAACCTTATGATCTGTGAAATTCCAAATGTAGCCTGGTGGGGTGCAGCTGGTAACGGCTTTATCTGGATGAGCCTGAGGAGTTGAATAAACTTCATTAAGCCTTCTTTCGTCAAACCGCAGCCCAACATCACTGAGAGCGACTCTCTTATCTCCTTCCTTTCCCACCGTAAAAATAAAGTCAGTGCCTTAGTTAAAAGAAAATAACACTGATTCAGTATGAAAATGTGTTTTCGCCAGTTCTGTTTGGATAGCCTGCAATGAGAATGAAACAGCCCACCACCAGTTCCTTCCAGTTGGCGTGGCATCTGGCAGCTACAATCACCATGGGCGGTTTATTTTGATTTTGTGTTAATATTTGTGTTGTTTACCAAGGAACGATATAGTCTGTCTGAATGTGAGGTCCGGTAATGTGATGTCACACCATGCACTTCCATTGATAATTTCTAGGAAATGATCGAACAGACAATAAGCTGATCATGATAAATATTATGTTTCATAATTGTTGGATTACTGAACATTTTATTAGGCTTACTCAAGACAGTCGTGTTACGACGTTAACGGAAAAGTCCATTTGACGTCGTCTTTTCCTCAGAGCGGTTTCACCGGTTGAACAAAGAGAATCCATCCGACTGAACCGTGGCCACAGAATCCTGAACACAAAACCAAAAAAAACACAAAGCAGAAATCCATTTCCCATCATCCCCCTGGACTGAAGCCTGCCCTGCAGCCACAGGCCTCTGACACACAGGGCTGCGTGTTAATGTGCACGAGTTAACCTTTTGATCAATCAATCAGCTAATGACAGCATTTCTTATTTATATAATGGCCCGAGTTAATTTGTCACATCTGTGATACGCCAAAATAGGTTAGCATCCGATTTACTCTCAACGGAGTCGATCCATGTCGTCACATCTTGATGACATCAAAAGCTCGAGTCTTCGTATCTCGCTCGGGGCACAAACGTTTCTCAAGTCGACAACTATAAAGTGCGCTCTCCTCAGCTGCGGAATTAACTACTGTACTTTCCTACAGTTTCACATAGAAAACACTGTATAATACACCACAACCCCTTCGGCACTCTCTGAGTGGTTTGAGTATTTTTATCTGAATGCATCTCAGGGGGAGTGAGGAGAACGCCCACACAGGCTCTGTGTGTGACAGCCTTCAACAGTGACGTCAAGAGGCGGTTTTATACCCACCATGTTTGTGTCATTGCAGCGTACTACTTAAGACGGTCTTAGAGGAATTGGATGCACCCGAACACACACAGCCACACACGCACACACACGGCCACACACGCACACACACACACAGCCACACACGCACACACACAGCCACACCCGCACACACACACGGCCACACCCGCACACACACACGGCCACACACGCACACGCACACGGCCTATATGACATCAAGTGCTGCTGATGGTGCGCCTGCAACCAGAAACTGCTGAAAAGTGACCCTGGCTGTGCCCTTGTCACTGACTCGGGGTAACAAGTGAATGGAAATTGGTTTTACCTGAGTCAGGTAATCATTACTAAATGAATTTGCTCCCGGGCCAAGGGTATAAGTGGGATAAATATATATCTCTGAGATGAATACAAATTTCACTCATGTAATGAAAGGCAGGCCGGTTATTGATTTTGGAGGTTACACTCTGCATGCCTTTCATCGCCGGCCTGTTCTACATTAGAATGATGAGTTTTCAATTTGGCAGGTGTTTACGTGGAACCGTCAACAATTACAGCAATGATCATTTTAAATGTTGCTTTGGGTTATTTGCTGCAGTCCTGCAGGTCGTGCGGCCCAGTGCAGATATTATGCAAATCAGTTTTGCTATTTGCATGCATAATAAGCATAAATGCGAGAACGCGTCGTCACCAATGTTGATTTTTCCCAGCTCCTATTTTCACGCACTGTCATCACCATTACAGACATCATCACCTTCACTATCATCATCATCATCATCATCATCTCCACTGCCATCGTCTGCATTCCTAATCATAATTATAATCAGAAATATAACTATAACTGTTGGAACTGTACGGATGGCACAATCATTGCCATTGTCGCGCGCTAATAAAGTGGCGGTGATTCATTTCCTGCGTGTCTCTGACTGTGTTCATTACGCCTCAATAACAGATGGACCCTGTTAACTGCACACGTCTGACGACTGCTGAAGTGTCGGCTTGGGCGCACGGAGCAGCTGGGGGGACATGGCCTGTGTTTCGGAGCCGGTCCGCGCTCGTCAATTATTCAACCCTTCCAGCTGTCTCATATCAGGGCCCAAAAGCTCCACGGCCTCCGAGCTCACACCAGAGTTTTACTCAGGCACACTGCGGTGGACCTCCTATATAAAAGGACCCCTCGCAGCAGCAGAGTTGTTACTTAAAAATCAATGTCTTCAAGTGAGCGGGCTGCCCATATGAAGGCTTATTGATATGCAGCAACCTTTGAAATCGCAACCTTTTAAGACAGAAAAAAAAGTCTTTCTCATATTTCTCCATCTGGTTGAACCAATTTTCTCAAATAATTGAACATATTAGCCTACTTACTTAAAATAAAATACTACTCAATGCTGACTTTTTTGTGTGCCAAGATATGCTTAATTATTGACTGCTGCCCTGAAGGAGAGCGGTTAAAGACCCTGTTATTTCCCCCCCCCCCTCCTATAGGCTTTCCAGGAAGAAGAGAATGGATCTATGGCTATGGCGTCCTGGTGAGATGAAAGTCTAATTATCTCTCAAGAAAACGAGTGGAAAGGCTTTTTAATTAGAACCCGACCGAATCCGCGCACTGAGAATTTGTACATTGTGATGGATGGTGTGCGCATCCCCTTAGTGACTGCAGACAGAATAATAATCTGACGGGGGGGCGGAGGAAAAGAAGGGGCTAAAGTGTTAGGGTGGAGGTGGGAAGAAGCCCTGGGTGGGGTGGGGTGGGATAAGGGTGGGGGTGAGAGGACTTGAGGGAGCCGGGCGAGGCGCAATCTGATGATTCATGAGACAGACCGCGGCGAGAGGTTGCAGTGAGAGAGACGGGAAAGAGTTGGAGGAGAGCGAAGGAGCGATTAGGAGAGAAGCAGTAAATAAGACAGAGATGTAAGAAGAAAGGGAGCATTACAGACAGAGGGAGAGAGAGAGAGAGAGAGCAACATAGAGCCCCGAGCAGTAGCCCCGATTGGTCCCGTTCCCAGCGCGCAGCCGATTGGTTAGCCTTCCCCACAATCCGCTTTCCTTGGCTCTTATACCTCCCCTCTCATCTCAGCAGGGGGTCCCACAGTCGCCAAGCCCCTTAATGCTCCCCTCCAATCTTGGCTCCGTGGCTGGCATGCTGAATGCATAATCACTATATAATCATAATCAATGTGTGCGTGCGTGCGTGGGAGGGGGTAAAATATGGCCTGGACTAAAAGCGTTTCAAGGTGGGTTTTTGTGTGTGTCCGTTTTGAACACAAAGTTCAATCATAAATACGAGCTGTAGGTACAGTATGTGATGTACCTATGCAACAATGGCCTTGCATGTAAATGTATTCCATAAAAGAGAACACACCCGATAACGTGATTATGTCTATGCAAACTCGATTACGGGCTTGAAAGAGTGGACGTGAGCTCCGGGTACATTAGCTGTGCTTTACAATTTGAATGCTTTTGGAATGCAGCCTTTCCTTTTATGTATTTGCAGCAGCTCAGAAAAAAGGTTGATATTTATGCAAACATAAACATCATAAACGTGCATTTTGATACATTTGCACAATTCAATAAGATCTATTTAAAACCAATTCTGCAGGTTCTGTTGCGCTCCATAATTAAATTCCTCTTCTTCATATCATCTCACTCATTAAAACTATTTAATAGCCTCTGCACAACCCCGCTCTTGGGCAGCAGAGAGGGGATTATCATATTTTGAGTGAGCACTGATGAAATTGACTGACGAAATACTTGAAGGATACATGTGCTAAGCTAAAAAGAGAGATATAGCCTATTTCCGCCGGCAATAGCCATGGGCGGGAGGCATTATGTTTTCAGGTTGTGCGTACATCCGCCTCCGTCCCATGCTCATTAATGCGATATCTCAGGAACGCCTTGAGGGAATTTCTTCAAATTTGGCTCAAACTTCCACTTAGACTCAAGGATGAACTGATTAGATTTTGATGGTCAAAGGTCAAAGTTCAAGGTCACTGTGACCTCACGACCACCCGTTCCATGCTCGTTAATGCGATATCTCAGGAACGCCTTAAGGGAATTTCTTCAAATTTAGCTCAAACATCCACTTGGACTCAAGGATGAACTGATTAGATTTGATGGTCAAAGGTCAAAGTTCAAGGTCACTGTGACCTAGGTAAAAGGGGCCATAGCTAGGGATAAGAAGGTCGTAGAGAGTTGGGATTCGAGGGGTACTAGGGGGTGCGGGTGGTGGGAGGGTATGTGGTGAGGGAAAGGGCCGGGGCTAGGGGAAATGGGCCATAGCTAGGGATTAACCTCGCGTCACCAGGCTCTTCTCGGAGAGAAAGAGCCTGGTCTCCATTTACAAGGGATTTTGTCACTCGGCCTGTTTCCGGCCTAGACCTAGACAGGAAACAAGCAGCGGAAATAGAATAAGAAAATCAAACAACAAAACAAAAGATGGACGTACCGAACAAAGTTTTTGAACAAGTTCTTATAGAAACATCGCGGATTCACAATATCACATATTTTAAACCAATACAGAAGCTTTTTTTTTCAGCCTCTAGGTAACGTAACCCCGCCGCGTCAAGCTAACGGCAACAAACACGATTTTTTTTGCCGCACTTGTTTCCTGTTTCCTTGGTTTACACCCGCAATGCCAAAAGTGGTGTAAAGCATGCCCAGACTAGCAGGGATAGGAAGGTCACAGAGAGCTGGGATTTGAGAGCTGGGTTGGGGGAGTGGCTGGGGAGATGTGGGCGGGGGGAGGGTTAGGGGGTGGGGCTAGGGGAAATGGGGCTGTAGCTAGGGATAGGAAGGTCGTAGAGAGTTGGGGTTCGAGGCGTGGGTAGGGGAGTGGGCCTAGTCCGGTGTATGTGGGTGGTTGGACGGATGTACCCACCTTATATCCATTGGGAACTATCTATATATATACTGTACATACACACACACACATATACATACACACTGTACATATTGAGTGGATTCTACATGCATATCAGGGCATCGCATAAGAATCACTAAATATTGAGTGGTTACAAGCCTAAAATAACCACTGGTTTCAAAGAGCACAGCTGATGAACATGAGTTGTGTGATATGGAGGGAAAGCAGATGTGGAGACAGTTACTGCCTCGGTCTCCTCTACATCCTAATCACAACACATCCACTCTCCTCTCCAGTTCCCTGGTGAGGGCACGGTGACCTGCATAGAACTCCACTCAACTCCTGTGAAGATGGATTACTAGGATTGGGTCTGTCACGACTTCCTTTGATGGGGACTAATAGAACAGACTCAGTCTTCCAGTGCTCACTTTTAACTTCCCGTTGACTGCTAAACAGATTGTGACTATGTTCTACTTCTCTCGTGAGTACAACATAACAGTGAAATGGGTTACTCAATGGGTGTTTCAACACGACTTCTAATATTTTTTAAGCACGGGGAAAGATTTGCTGAGCATCAGTGTGGCCGTGAGCGAGTCACCTGACCTACCTCGCTGAACTGCCGCGGCTCACACGCCTGTTGTGTCCACACACGACGGCGTCGTTAGTGACGTTAGTGGAATTATTTAACCAATAACCATTGTGATGCTTCAGTGGCAGTGCATTGAATTGGGTCTGTACAGTACAGGATCTGTGTGCGCTTGTTTTTCTTCTTCGGAGAAACAATTTTTCCTTCCCTTGCCACCTTTTTATCTATTTCCATCTACTGTATTTAATGCATTATTTTCCTTGCCATCACTCATTTTATGATTTGAATGCCTGTGTGACTTTCAAATCCATTTGACACCGAACAGATAAATGGTGCACATTTGGGTAGAGGGCTCCCTATAGTGCAGAGAATTGGACACACGCACCAGGAGGATGTCCAGGATCTGTGCTCGTTGAAGTCCAGATTCAAGAGCTATTTTTATGTCCGACCACCATGGCACAACATTGGCACAAGGCCATTTTGTTGTCATTGGTTGTGTGTGTGTGTGTGTGTGTGTGTGAGATCTACTTGGGTAAAAGTTAAAAGTAGCTAATTTAAAATGAACTCAGTACTGTAACAGCTGGGTTATTTCTTTGAAAAGAAGATATTGATAGAGATCTTGTGATCTATGTGAGTCTAAAAGGATTAGAGGACAGTGTTCAACCTTGATTCCTTTAATCGGAAAATTTGGAAATGACCAAGCGGCTAGCTCATAGCTCCGTTTGTGAAGCCAAGGCGGAAGGAACTTAAACCTGCATTCTGTTGAATGGCCTGCAGGGGGCGACTCCGCTGGCTGCAAAAATAAGTCTGGTTGCATGGAAGTGAATGGGAAAATGACCGTACTTCTTACTTGATTTATGGCCCCAGTACTTTCCTATAATAAATTTATGGTCTCAATTGCTAGTTTCAAGTCTTCTTCAATACAGCATGATGCTCATTTTGTAAAGTATGGTCACATTCTGAGTAAAATAGACAATAAAGCAGACTATGTTTCGAGGCGTGATTGACAGGTCGCCTGTCCCGTAATCACGCAGCTCGCCGATCACGGACCAATAGCGGGCCACGCTGCGGCTCTTCTCGTCCAAATTTACATCACTTCTGGCTCAAAATAACCAAGATGGCGATGGCGAAATTGCCAACCTGGAGGCTTCAAAATGGGAGTACAATGTGTGACGCCATATATTTTATATGGTCTCTGGAAGTGACCAAATCAAGTGCACAGAGTCGAGCCAAATTACTATTCCGTTCTTTGCATGACTGACTGCACTGCAAAGAGCTCCACAATTTGTCATTATGTCACAATGTGTTGCTACTCAATTACAGTAATTCAGTAAATGTAATTAGTCGCTTCCACATGTTCTTGTGAACATAAAAACTCAATAACAATACATGATAGGAACTTCATACCCACACCACATTTAACCCTTATAGAGCAGAGCAGATTATCATAAATGTACTTTGTTATTAGTGAGGAAAAACAGATTTTCTTGAAACTGCTATAACTCCTTAGTGCTTTAAGATGGAGTCCATATTCATACCACCCATATGTTATGTGAAGCATGTTGACGTAGAAATATTTGCTCATTAATACACTCTGACCTCATTAGCATAACTGGTTGTGTTTAATACATCATGCTTATTAGCTTGGGACGCTAAGCAGCTCAAGTGCATCTAGTTTCCTCTGGCAGCACTGAAGAGGAAAGCCAATGATAATGCTGAGGAAAAACTACAATTGTTTGGTAGATAGAGGGATGTCCATTTAAAATGTTAAAGATCCCATATCTTGCTATTTTTAACTGTATAAAACATGTCTCATGGGTCTTTGAAGTTATGAATTCTGTTGCAACCCCCCATCCCCCCCCCCCCCCCCCTTCAAATCTATAAGTCCATCTTTGGTGCAGTTGATTGTTTTCTGTATTGCTTTCCCATTCTACACAGCTATGCTACAGACAACAAGGTTTGCTCTTCCATATGCAGTTGGCAGGGCTGTGCTGTAAGCGGGCAAATGAAATGAGTGTTACTTTGTCATGTCACAATGTCACGGAAGTCAAAACGGCTCGTTTGGACAGACTTCCGTGATGTTGATCTAATATAGCACGCCCAGGTCCTTTAGAATCCATATAATATATTATAATCAATATAATATAGCACATCCAGGTCCTTTAGAATCCATATAATATATTATAATCAATATAATATATTATAATCAATATAATATAGCACGCCCAGGTCCTTTTTCATCAATATAATATATTATAATCAATATAATATATTATAATCAATATAATATATTATAATCAATATAATATAGCACGCCCAGGTCCTTTATTATCAATATAATATATTATAATCAATATAATATAGCACACCCAGCTCCTTTATCATCAATATAATATATTATAATCAATATAATATATTATAATCAATATAATATAGCACGCCCAGGTCTTTTATAATCAAAGAAGCAAGGAAATCTTGTTTAACACAAGATGGGACCTTTCAAGGAATTCTCCCTTGTAGTCTGATGAGGTAGGCTTACTGATGAGGTAGGCTTACTGATGAGGTAGGCCTACTCAGATCAGAACACACACCGACATAAACAGCCCCCGCAGGCAGTTTGCTCATCCAGGCTTTATAGGACCAGGGTGAGAAATTAACACCCACTAGCCGTCAAGCCCTCTAAGCATTTGGCTGCGGCCGCTAAGGTTATTTACTTTTTCAGCCAACATGGCAGAAAACCCATCGTTATTTGGAGGGTGTATTCCGTTTTGAAAAATGGAGCTGCTTGGTGAAATAGTGAAAGTGGCTGCTGTTGAATTTTAAGTTTTTAGCAGACACTGGCCTGTGAGCGAGAACATTACCTTCCCTGCAGACACACACACACACTCAACCTGAGAAGGCTGGTCATCGATCAGACGAGGTCTATATAGAGTTTAGCTGAAAATAGATTTAGATGAACTAGAGCTCCCACTATTTAAGACATGGCTAGGTGAGCAGCATCTCTCTGCTATCATGTACACTAGTCCAAAAGAGTCAGCCACTTCATGGCCTATTTCTTTCTACGCCACAACGAAATGGTGACATTCTGCTTCGTCATATAGCGCCACCACTCATGGCTCTTTGTCATAGGGCCACCACTCCTGGCTCAGTAAGGCAAATTAACCCGCGCCCCCCCGAGAGTCACTCAGCCTCGTCGTCATGGCTATGAATTTATCATGAGAAACGTCAGTCAGACAGACAGACTCAACATCACAGTTGGCCTCCTGTTACTGAGTGTTTCAGCCTCTCTCCTTGCTGTCTTTGGAGCACACACAGAAAAACGATTGCGTCAAACCTCGTACACAGAACTCACAACACAAATCATTGCTGCATAATGACATAAACCCCAAAAAGCTGACGACTAGATTTCTGACAAGAAAGACAAATAGCCCATCTGTGCTTTTACTCCAATATAGCTCCAGTGACACTTTGCAACAAAGCCATAGTTGAAGGATGAAACACTACTGACTTTCTGATATGAAGACTTTGTATCAGGAGCTGTCAATTAGTTGGACAGTTCCTGATACACGAGCTGACAGTATGTGACAGGTAGGCCTAAACATGAGTTATGGAATGTATTTTGAGGCTGTAAAAATGTTTGTTTGTGTTGGTAAATCGAATGAAAGAGTCTTATATTAGCACAAGGTTGGAAAAGGTTGCACTATTTTTCCCCAAGTAATAGACAAAAACTTACAATAACGAGCAAATATACCCTTAATTTAGACGACATAATTAAAGGGAAAAGAACCATCCTAAAACATAATGAAGTTTGATTCACTAAAACGTCATCAGCGAATTGAACCCGACGCTGCCAGATGGTTTTGCTTTACATTACCATCTGGGAACTCGCTCCACTCGGGAAATGTGATTGGATGAAACCATCTGTCTATTATGGGGTCGCTTCTGCCTGTCATCACGCCTAAGTCCCGCCTGTAGCTGCCTCTAAACCAATAGATTGAAGTGTGGCCAGATGGACTGGTCATGTGATCATGATCTTGTGATCTCGCACTAACCCAGTTGCCTCACAAGGCAAAATGCAAAAAACCATATCTTACAGTATCTACCATAGTGTTGATAGAACAATGGCTGAAAATAGCTTTCTCATGATTAGATTATTGAAAAGTATAGGGGGGAAATCTTCAACTGAGGAAACATTGAGCAGGGCATTTAACCCTGAATTACTCATGGAGCTGCAGAATTATCCTTTTAATTTGGTCAAATTCTAATCACATTAGATACAGGGACAGTTCTGTGAAAATGGTTTCAGTCTTGATGAATAAGAGTCAAACTACTTGCCTTTATATGAGATGAGAGCGAGCTTATCTCAGTGTCAGGGTTTAATAGTTTGTTGGCCCAAACCTATACGAAATTAGTTTAATAATACCAGAATGAAATCATAATCAGGGCCTCTTTATTTAGAAGGTCTGTCCCTCCTCTCCTCTGAATGCTTCTCTTACTATCTTCGGAGACACCAGTGGACCCCCTGCAAGCTGCACGTTCGCTTTCTGCTCCCCCGCATACGAGTATCGATCCAAAAGAGATGCATGAGGAATCGATTAGTCTATTCAAACACGGGTTCAGGTCAGCAAATATAAACACGATTGATTTTCTGCTTCACATACGAACATTAGGCATGCTATCAATGTAATGCATCATACATTATACACAGCAAAAACATGTGATGAGGACATATGGCTGTTAAAGCTCTTTGATGGAAATTATGCCTGTGTGCAGAGATGTAAAAACAGATCCATCCATTCGATAGTCTCTCACGCATTTTTACTAGGGGTGGGGGGGGGGGGGGGCGATCAATACAGCATAGTAGTATTGCGATATTCTGCGTTGCAATATTGTATCGATACACGGACACCAAGTACTGTATCGATCTTTTAAAATTGCAATAATATCGTTTTGTGACTTAAGTATTGTGATAATATTGTATTGTCGGGCCTCTGGTGATTCCCACCCATAATCTTTTATTAGTATTCTTTGCTAAGTCAATTAAAACAACGTGTATGAAGTGAAGGTTGTGCCGAATAGAGGGAATCCAATTATCTGTAAATAGTTGTTGTAAACACATACAACAAAGCTAATTCAAAGCATCGAGGCACTGTGTAGAAAAGAAGAAAAAAAACATCATTATCTCAGAAAAATATGACTTTTATCTACTATCAGAGATTTGATGACAACCTAATAGATGGGAATCTACTTAGATAAAGGAATCAGAAATCAGTGCAGAGCATGAGATTGAACAAAGGTTCATTGCCATCATGCCATGGGAGACCAATCTCCACTCAATTAAATCCACTCCCCGCTGCTGCTGCTGCTGCCCCTCTGTAGTGCTCAACCAGGCCGCTGTGGAAGCTCCTCTCTCATCTCCGAAAGGTGTTGAGATAATTATTTTTCTTATAGAGTCAACTTAACTTCCGCTGAGTCTCCACCGCGCAGCTAGTTTTAATGGGAATGTTGCTCTGACGTGGCTCCTGGACCGTTCGCCATTTCCCCCACTCCTGTCCATCACTCCAAAACAAACATCTGATCTGGGCTTGCCATTACAGAGATGTTGGTATTGACAGTTTGTCTAGAGGTTTGGAGAGATAAGTCAATAGCATGTCAGTCAAGTGATGGTGTGAATTCTTGTGCCTTGGTGTCGAAATTACATGCACAGACACACTCAGAAGGCTCCTGGATGGCGACTCCTGCAGACGTGTCGAGCATGTATAGGCCTACAGACATACTGCAGCGGGTTGCACAGAGAGCGCACCATAAGTACACCAGATCAGTGGCTCTCAAATGGAGGTCCAGGGACCCCCATGGGTCCGTGGCACTTTGCCAGGGGATACGTGAAAAGTTTTCAGGAAAAAATTAAATTAAATAAATAAATATATATATATATATATATATATAATTATTTGTATTTTTTTTTTTTTTGCAAAAGCTTGATAGTTCAACGAAAATATTTTATGCTTTAAATCTAAAATGGTTCATGGATTACATTCTAATCTAACAAACCTATCAATTTAAAAGTCAAGCACATTACCGTGGAAACAATTGAGCTTAGCCCAAAATCACAAATCAGAATGAGGGGGTCCCCGGTATGTTTTCTATCTTGTAAGGGGTCCTTGGCTGAAAAACATTTAAGGAAACCTCTGCACTAGATAGTGATGCTGAACAAGGTCAAAACATTTTATTTAAATCACAGAGGAAAGCGTAGTCTACTTAAACTTGACTACTATGAGAATGAGTCCATACACAAGTTTGGAGTCAATAGAATAGTGGACTTCCTCTGCTTGTCTTTCTTCAAACTGTTCCATGCTTGTTTGTTGATGATCTCATGACAGGAAGTGAGGTCGGCTATTTGAAATTTGTCAGAAATTCCACCTCACTCCTTTTCTTTCTTTCTTTCTTTCTTTCTTTCTTTCTTTCTTTCTTTCTTTCTTTCTTTCTTTTTCTTCTTAGCTGTAAACTAAATTATATGACTGACTGGCCTACAGTATGTGAAACACATCAATGCTGGATATCGACTTTGACCAAATTTATATCAAAAGAAATCTGCATTTCATGGGTTGAAATGGATCAACATGTCATCTGCTGTTTAAAAATCAGCCCTGAGAACACGGGGCCAATGCTGACGTAGGGCTACTTTCGACCGTTTAGGACTAAAGTATGTTACATCACAAAGTTTATACCAACATCTCCTCCAGCGCCCCCACCCTGCTGTGACAGCACACTGATCGAGACGAGATGAGACATTCACAGGAGCTATTTCTAGCTATTAGCATATTTAGCTACATGTATTTTCCGTCTGTTCCCCCGGGGTACATCTGCTTGACGCCGGCTCATCTCTCTACTGCTGCCCACTCTCGTCTGTTGAACCCGGTGGCTCCTCTCTCCTCGTCCTCCCCGCTCTGTGGCTGCCTGAGTCCAGCTCTTCTCTGCTGCGCCGCGCCGCTCTGCAGCTGCTGAAGCCACGCCTCCTTAACCTTACAAGGCAGCCGATTCGTGCAAGATCATGAGATCACGATCACATGACAAATCCATCTTGTCACGCTCTAAGGTATTGGTTTGAATCTGAACCACCAGTGGTTTCGCACCAATCAGTGTCCAAAGGCAGCTGTGGGCGGGATTTAGGTGTGACGACAGCGAGAAGCGAGCCCGTGATAGACGGCATAGACAGATGGTTTGTCCAATCACCTGCCAAGTATACTTGGCCAACTATACTTGGCAGGTGATTGGCTAGTGATTTCAAAAAGCTATAGCTTTTTGAAAAGTGCCTGCCTGTTTCAAAGGTTTGCCGAGCATATTTCCGGATGGTTCTGTGAAAACAAACCATCTGGAAGCATCAGGTTAGTGGCTCCTGTTCTCCCCGGTCTAACGTTACTCCTGCTCTGCGGCGTCGGAGCTCGGCAAAGCGAGGGATGTGGCGAAGGTGTCGCTCCGGAGTCCTGAACTGAATGCAACTGACCTCCGCACGGCTGTTTGACATATTGAAAGGAAGCTTGTTGTTTACTTCCGTAATAATGTCAAGGATTCTACAATGACTCACAGTCCAGGATATCCATTCAACAATTTATTGCCAGTACACCAGCACAGCCTCTCTGCTTCACTTAGCTCACTGCTAACACAGCTCTAATGCTAACTAGAAGACCCCCATGTTATGTAGACCCGCTAACTGCTTGAAAAGAACATTCACTTATATTGTCAGAATAAACGGAGATCGACTCCAAACATATCAAAACTGTGTGGGCCTCAGACTCCATATACCCCCCCCCCCCCCCCACTCCGCTCCCCTCCTCAGCGCCTCCCCTTCTCAGAACCATGCAATTATGCTTTTTTTATATTATTATTATGCAGTGGGTGGAGACGGAGTTAGGCTCAGACCGGGGGTGAAGTTACTCTTTAAATATTGGTTGCTGCTATAAGAATTTGCTCGCTTTTTCTTTCTTTCTTTCTTTTTCTACCCCATAGTAGACATGAGACATTATTTTATTATTTTATATAAGTATTAAATTTGGGCTTATCAAAATAAAGCTCTACCATAAATGTTGAAAGAAAATTGTTTAAATGGATGAAATTAGAGGCTTATCTTTTCACTGTAATTTTAAGACAGATAATAACACATTTGAGAACTTTCATTTTAAGAATACCATTTGTTTGTTATTTTTTTCTTAGGAAGAAACATAAGAAGCAAGTTGATGAAATGTTGAATTGTTTTTGAGAATACCCCCGCCCCCCCGAAGTTGAGACAAAAAATGCTCTCTTTTTCTTAATAGTCCAGCCCCAGAGCTATCCAGTAAACGGGCCCAACCTGGCGAAAGAGAGGCAAAGTGACCGCCTACTTCCTGCTTGAGCACTGTACCAGAGATTTTTATACGCCATTTATTTTCCTATAGACATTTCATAAAATGCTTATACAAATACTTTGACTTCGTCAAACCAAACGGTCCAGCTATATTTAGAATCGGGAGAGACCATAGAACATTTCACTCAGACCAAAACGTAAAAAAAAACATCGAAAAAATATTTTCTTTAAATCCGCAAATTTTTTTACGTTTTAGTCCGAGTGAAATGTTATGCGATCTCTCCTGTCTCTAAATATATCTGAAGCATTTGGTTTGAACAAAGTAAAACTATTTTTATACGCATTTCACTAAATGTCTATGGGAAAATAAATGGTGGATGAAAATCTCTGGTACGGTGCTGAAGCAGGAAGTAGGCGGCCACTTTGCCTCTCTATACTCCAGTTACAGTCTTATTCAGGTCGCACCTTCCTTTACCCTGCGATTTGGTGTGACTGTGGAGTGTGATTTGCTATGAATAAAGCAGTAAACAGAGTATGTCTGTCCACCTGTGTCCCGCCCACAGACAGGAAGATCTGCCAGCAAAATAAGCATGCAAAAGATGTGGCTGCCAGCCGCCCTCTTTGACTGAGCAGTAGGTTACTTCTAATGTAGAGAGAAATATAGGCCTATATATTTTTGTTGGCATCAAAAAGTACCCATAAATGCTGTGTGAGTCTGAGTTTGCACAGATGGCCTAAACCAAAACTGAGAGGAGTAAAATGTTGACAGTAATATTGGGGTAAGCCAGGCATGTAAACAAACCCACAGTCTGCTTCCACTGTTCAGATGAAGCACCACAGTGAAAATAAATGTTTGTTTTTACTGTTTCATTCCTGAGTAGAGTCCCTGTAGACGGTCCATGTGAATGAATAGAAAACCTGAACTAAAATAAACTGATCTCGAAGAAGCATCAAATCTACGTTCTGATCACTGGCTCTCTGGCACATTTGTTTGTAATTACAGCAGGGCCCATCGAAGTAGAACAGAGAAATGTTGAGAACAGCGTCGGTATTGATGTTCGGCTTCTTCCACTGCCTTAGAAAAGTATTTGAATGAAGGCGAGCCTCTTTGTTATCAGCGGGCTGACATCGCTGCACGACACAACATGCTGCTCTCTATCTGAAGAGGAGCAGAGCAGAAGAATGTTGATTATGTCATTTTGCATTCTCTTTTTTTTTCCCTGGAATTCCTACTGTGGAGTCCTTGTTTATTCTTTCAGCCTTCAGCCACTTTAACTTTTTAAAAGTCAATGATTTCTGTGCTGCGCTGTCAGATGTCATGGTGTTTTCCTTTTAAATGACAGCCTCCATTAGAAAAGCGTAGAGGATTTAGCGAGCATAGTGGAGCTTTGAATGGATAAAACCATTCACACTGAGGAAAAGGTCGCAGCTTGGAGACCACCTCTGTAAATTGAGTTTTTTTTTGCGCGTAGGTGCGTTTCTGCAGAGATATGCAAGACAGGCGGCCAGGGAATTAATCTTGAGAGACCTTGCGCGCGTGTGTAATCACAGCGAGCTCTCACTCCGGCTGCAAACCG
This sequence comes from Poromitra crassiceps, assembly GCF_964638095.1. Taxonomy (NCBI): domain Eukaryota; kingdom Metazoa; phylum Chordata; class Actinopteri; order Beryciformes; family Melamphaidae; genus Poromitra; species Poromitra crassiceps. Next base: position 11,769,707 of record NC_139634.1, read on the forward strand.
TTTGCCAATAATGACGAATAATTGTCAAGGAGAAATTGTGTCATTAAAGAGGGAAGATGAGAGATGGGATGCGGCAATGATGAATCTCAATATGTTTCCAGAGAGCCAAGAAGCAGAGATCTCTCCCTTCCCCTTCCCTCTGGCTCCCAAACAGTGCCAGAGCGCTAAACTGTAATGGCCTCCTGTTTGCCTGTCACAGGCAGAGAGAGGAAGTTGAAAGAGTAGAATTAGATTGCATTTCCCATCCCCTTCATTGTTATTTTTGGTCGAATAACAGATTGCTCTTGCACTCACAAGCAGGAGCAAAAAGCAGTTGGTGTGTAATCAATCCTTTTGGAGCGGGGTGGGGCGAGGCGGTCGTGGGTCGCTCTCCGCCTGCCGCTCCACACAAAATGGAATAAATGTGACATTAGGGACGCGGGTATCATTACCTTGATGAATTACGGAAGGTATAACGATTATGGAAATTGTCATCGACTGATCATTCGTCTCAATTTATCGCAGCTCGGTGCCACTGTTGCCCAGCAGACTCAAATGTTATCATGTCAATAGTTCTACAGGCTGTTACCGATGCTCGCTCTCTGCTCCCCACAATGGGCGAGCGCTGTAGGTCTGTATATGCCATCCATCGCCAACGACGCCCTCGATGGTTCTTAACTCATTGAGTGCCAAGGACGGACATGTTCGTCATTTCAAATAGTAACGTAGAGTGCCAAGGACGGACATGTTCGTCAATTGCGTTTTTTGACGGTGGGGCGTCGATCAAAGCCTTCTGCCTCTGATGTACAAATATTATAGCTATTGGATGTGTCTAACCTATTTTACAGAACCCTTAGGTGGCGACAGTGCTCTCCACATAACAGAAAGGCAAGGAAAAAACAAAGAAGAAGTCGTTATGGAAACGGAAATCGCATCGCATCCGTATGCATCGATATGCTGAAGCACGTGCCTGCAGCAGCCAATCTGCTCCCACAATTGAGCCGCTCCGTGTCGGTTGCGACAGCAAATCCGCACATCCACACCGTGGAGTTGTTATTATGCTCAACTGGAAGCATCGTTGCCGGTGACAAACACACGCGGAACGCTGTAAAAAAGCCTGGCTGTCCGCACCCTTCACTGTGCGCACAGCAAACTCAGCAGAGAGCCACCACAGACAGGAGGAGGAGTGTGCAGTTGAGGCGAGGCGAGGCGGGGCGGGGCGGGGCGGGGGGGGGGGGGGGCACGCAGAGCAGCACGCAACACCCAGACAGACCCAGGCAGCAGGACAGGATTGACAAACGCAAGCCAGAATATCCGATGCCCACCAGCAGCAAATCAAAACCAGCAAGAAGCTGCAACCAGCAGCGCACGCAGGGGCCAGCGCTGCTGGTTGTAGCTAAAAATATTATTCTGCCAAACAAAATTCCCTGGCCTAAACTGTTTTATTGAAGGAAATTATTTTTGAGGTGTGACTACATTAGAAAAGATTAGCTTCAGAGTCAGTGATGTGCTTGAAATGATTAATTTCACAAAAGGCCAATTATCTCAGCTTCTAGAAAAAAATTGCTATTTTTGGATGAATCAAGCTATCTTCTCCGGCTCATAACTAAAGAACGGAAAATGGGATCAATAAACTTTTTTTTGCAGATGATAGAATAGAGTCTCATCGTTCTTTGTGCGTGTTCAGTGTTTACATAGTAATATCACACAATATTCTGTGGGCCTCGAGAAATCACTGAAAACGCTCTGAAACTCTGGCACTGGGAGCGTCCGTTCTCCAAAAGTGGCTGGCACTCAATGAGTTAAGGTATCAAGGGGAGGAGCTAATTGACTGGTCACTATTAGACCGTCATGAAGTGGAAAACATGTAAGAAAAGGATGTCAGGCTGTGAATGAGTGGATGTTGATTTCAACTTGTACAAGAGACTCACTGCTGTCAATGCCGGATTAAGGAGCTCGAATAAATGCAGCAACAATTTTATTTCAATCATGAGAGACCAGTGGGTAAAATTGAATTAAAGCAAGCTTTATTCACAAATGGGATGGCGACTAATTCTGGCGTAATGACTCCATGGTAAGATGACCCTCTTCTTGTGGTGAGAGAGGAGGGCATCTGCTCAGACTAGAATAGAGAATCCCCCCCGTAAGGGAATTCTTCAGGAGTCAAGACGTTGGTGGTGGACTGGGGAGGTGGGTGGGACGAAACACAGTGTCCTTGAACTGCGCCGAATCCTCTTGCGCGAATTCCTCGTCTTCATAACCCGACATGGACATGCTGAGAGTGATAGTCAACACTGAGTGGACCCACAATTACAGGTGACTAAATAACGGGATCAAGCAGCGGAGGATAGGAGACTTGAAGAATGGCGAAACACAGCACCAGGGAAGACGGATCAGCCCAAGATACGCCCAGCCACTGAGGGATGACCACGGCTATACATACTGCTCACGTCCTCTTCGATGATTGGCTCAGCAGATGGAGATGTATGACATCACAGATGACATCACAGCAGCGAGTATGACATCACCGATGACATCGGCAAGTATGATGACATCACCGATGTTTTGACAGATGACATGGGCTGTTTGGCTATTGAGCATGGGGTGACATATGGTGCCATATACAGTATGGTGACGTGACTGGAACTTCATTCATGAAATTCGGTCGAGACCCCCATTATCATTTCGGATAAGCCTCATCGGAGGATGTGATTATGTGAATTTATCCAATCGGCAGAATAAAACGCTGGCATGTTTGAAAAGTAGGATATGCACAATATCAACGAAACAACTTCCTTACAGACTTTCCAACTTTAAACACAAATACAGCAACTTTGGTTATGTTTAGGCAATAAAACAAATTGGTTACGTTTCGGCAACTAAAGCTCGCTCAGGAGTCAAACTAGCGCTCTCTCACTTGTAAGATGGGGACGCTACAGGCCCGCCCCTATGCCCTTTAGGCACCAGTGACATACTTCAACATGAGACAGTTGCTAGAGTCTAACGTAATAAATGTCAGAGTCTAGCGGCTAGACTATGATGTATATAACGTTAATATTCACATATCTAGAAACGTGATATTAGACATAACATATGTTCATTCCGATTCAGAAATGTTCATATTCATGGATTCCAGAAACATACAATGCCGGCATTTTACTCTGGCAACTGGGATGGAATTTATCCACCTCCTCTGTACAGTGATACATACTTACAGAACAAAGACATAATTGCACAGCTACATGCTTTGAATTAGTGCAAAAGCAGGGTTACATCTCACAAGTTCACTGCACTGGCTATTAATACAAACTACAAATTAATACACAACAATACAAATTACACACACGATGTTGTAATTGTAATAATTATGTCTTTGAAGACAGAGTGGTTGTAATAGCAGCATTCGCCCTCTGTACACGGAACTGTGTCCCAAAGATCCCTAGGAAGATATTGCTCAGTGCTCACCGTTAACAATATGTGGTCACCTCAGGGAGCTTGTTAGTGCTCTGCATGTTTGCGAGTATTATCATACAACACCTACAATAAAAAAAAAAAGAGAGAGAGACATTTAGGCCATTTTGCTCACGTGACCCATCATATTCCCCTTGTTGGGAATATGCATGAATATGATTAAACCCTTGACATTCATAATTTGCAGTGCAGTGGTGAAATTGGTAAGCCTGCGAGACAATAAATCATAGTTATGTCAACTGCGCTCATTATACTTCATATCCGGCACAATTTATGAAAATTGTGCAGGATATGAAGATTTGTAAAGGTCTAGACTCAATGAAAGCCTGTGATAGAGCCCCTCTGGAGAGGCTTCTAATCGCTGCAGCAGGAATATGGCCTCGTAATGGAGGACATATCTCTTCATTACCCCGAGTACAGTACGGTTCATTCCGGCTATGATAAACATGGCTCTGTTTTGTTACCCTGGCACTTTTAGCACTCAAAAGTTGCCTACATTTAGTCCTCTCTGACTGAATGTTATTGCATATTGCACCAGGCCACACGACTAGGGACAACATAATGGTCCACTTAGCCGACATTAGATTAAAGGCAGGACTGTAGTCCCTTTTCTGACGCCTCGCGCTCGGCTTCTGCTGGATGTTGACTCGACGTTTTCCTGCCTATACCTAAATCCCACCTTTTATAATATTTTCTCCCCAGTGCCACAAACAGTTTAGGTGATTACACCTGTGTATTGTATATAATGGTCCTCAAACTTTTATGCATGGATTAGTCAAAAACATATGCACTAATTAGTTATGTATATTAATTAGATATAGCACCTGCAGATAGCTCTACATCTCTGTTGATCCTTATGGAAATCTTGAAATGTTTTTTTTTTTAAGACGTGGAGACTGTACATTGTGTATTATTGACTATTTTGGTCTTGCTCTTTGTTGGGCTTGCTCTTGATTTGCTCTGGTGTCAATCTTGACTTGGTCTCGGACCCATTTGGACCTGGTCTTGACTCGAGCTCGACCTGGTCTTGACTCGAGCCCGACCTGGTCTTGACTCGAGCTCGACCTGGTCTTGCCTCGAGCTCGACCTGGTCTTGGATTTATGGCTGGGCAATATATTGATATTATATCAATATTGTGATATGAGACTAGATGTCGTCTTAGATTTTGGATATCTTAATATCATGCTATATAGTGTCTTTTCCTGGTTTTAAACGCTGCATTAAAATCAAGTGATGTCATTTTCTGAACATACCAGACTATATAGCTGTTCTATTATTTGCCTTTACCCACTTAGTATATCCACATTACTGATGTGGATCAAAAATAAAAAATAAATAAGAAATCTCATTGTGTAAATATTTTGTGAAAGCACCAATAGTCTCGGAAAGAAACCCTCTCTTTGTATTTTATTTTGATCACAGTCTTGTTTGAATAAAAGTGCTTGTGATATCAAATACCTACAGTATAGACACACACACACAACACACACACACACACACACACACACACACACACACACACGCACACATATATAGTATATATATATAATATATATATATATATATATATATACAGTACATGTACAGTATATATATACAGTATATATATATATATATATATATATATATATATATATATATATATATATATATATATATATATGGCTGTGTGTGTGTGTGTGTGTGTGTATCGCCATTCATTCTAAAAATACAGATATGATTATAGAAGTGTTCTTGAGTCAACGATGGGGAAGTGGAACTCTACTTGCTGGCACACAAGGCTGTGGAGGAGCTCAGCAGCAGTGCAAGACTCTGCAGCACACAGTGTTCACTAAGACAGAAGACTGCACTGACATCATTCATTTAAAGATTCAGGAGCAGTGTCAGACTGTCAGTCCAATTCTATAAATGTAGAGAAGCAGTTCTAGTGCGACATGCAGTGCAGTTAGTTCGCTGTGTAATTATGGCTACAGTTTAATGGATAGCAAAATTGGTTTCAAAATTGGTTTTCACACGTTAATGAAGAACACAAATATCATTTTCAAGGCTGTGACCTGACAGACCAGGTGACTGGCTAGGGAAGAGCGTCAAGTAAAGTAAGTCAGGTGGAGCATGGGGCATCAAAATCTGATTGGCTGGGCTGTTACGGAAGTCCGGCATGCCGTCCGTGGTTGGTCAATTCATATGTCTGTCATGGCTCTTTGGGGGGCGGGCGTTAACCACTTTTCACAGTTGTGTTCCTGATGTATATTATGTATTGTATCTACGTCTGGCTACTGTGAGACCACATGTGTCTGAGGTCCTGTTGTCTTTGTACTATGTGCAGCTATGTAATCCAGTTGTCTCTGCACCAGTAACTTCAAGAAAAATCTCAGAAATAATATTTGATATTACACACACACACACACACACACACACACACACACACACACACACACACACACACACACACACACACACACACACACACACACACACACACACACACACACACACACACACACACACAGGGCTCTATTCCCCCCCCCCTGGCCTTAAATTTGCATTTATGGCTGGCCGCAGCGCTATTAGTGGGCGTGGTCACACGCATTCCCAAATTTTTCCTTGATGCTAAACGCCAGAATGTGCAGCGCTAACCATTTAACCACGCCTTTTTAAGCATAGAATTATTCAAAAGTGTTGGATTGGTGATCTCCAGTAAACCAATCACATTCTTCCCTTCCAGGCTCCGATCCGTGGAGCGACTCCAGTCCGGTCAGAAAAGCCCTAGAAGCAAAAATCATGTAAGTCAGGAGGGGATGAGAAGATGACTGAAAGAGAGTGAGAGAGGGGGAGAGAGAGAGAGAGAGGGGGGAGAGAGTGAGATAGCGGCAGAGAGAGTGATTGAGAATGAGAGGGAGAGAGTGAGTGAGAGAGAGTGCAAGTGTGTGAGAGAGAGGGGGAGAAGTCAGTATCAGACGAGCATGCAGACACAACTGAGAGTTGCTTTGGAAAGGCATGTCCGCAAAATAGGATAACGCTGTGGGTGCATCCCCGACCCCGGTGCACTGAATAAGACCTGGTTTTGAAAAGCGTTAACCGCAAAATTAACGCCCGTTGGGAAGATCGCTTTAGGCTGGTATCTAAGGCCGAAACGCCCATTCTGGCCTATTCTGGCACTGCGCCACACCTCTTCAGCGTAAAGCACATTTCGGGGTGTAAAAACATGACAGTGTCCTCCCGAGTCAGCGGTAGGCAGGCGTAAAGCGTGTTTTTTTTTGCGTTTAAGGCCAGTTTAGCACCTAAGGCCAGGGCGAGAATAGAGCCCACAATCTTTCCCCCCTCAATCAGATTCCTTTTTCTCAACAATTGTACTTGGTCAATTCCCCTGCTGTCCCCCTCTGCCAATCTGGGGAGAGTTAGCACATGCTTCCTCCGATACATGTGCAGTCGCCAGCCGCTTCTTTTCACCTGACAGTGAGGAGTTTCACCGGCAGGACGTATTGCGTAGGAGGATCGTGCTATTCCCCCCAGTTCCCCTGCCCCCCGAACAGGCGCACCGACTGACCAGAGGAGGCACTAGTGCAACGACCAGGACACATACCATACCCTTAATCGAGCTTCCCACCCGCAGATACCGCCAATTGTCCCTGTATGGAGTGGACGCTGGAAGTAACACGGAGGCTCAAACCTGCAACCCTATTTGTTGGTATGTAGGGAATCTACCCGGACGCCGTAGAATACTTTTGACTTCAAGGATTAGACCAGCAGCGGGCGGTGTCTTACTGCATACCCAAATAGACAATGTGTATAAAAAGTTAGTGACCTTGAATGACCATTTTCCCCCTCAACCTGACACAAGAGGATGTTTTGTTTTGATCCTTCATGTCAAGTGAACAGTAAGAAAAACGGAAAACCACCATCCAGGAGACCACCATCTTTATAACATCTGACCTGCGTTCAGCATGAACCAATACACTGCTGCGAGAAGAAAGCCAGGAGATATTGATTGCATGACTGTCGGTGCCTCCTTTTCTTTCCCATACACAGTGCATTTCTAAAGAAAACCACTCACTTGACCCATGTTCAAGGTCTTTCTGCCTTGCCACACAGCCATTTGCCACACTATGATTCTGCCATTTCTACTTACTTTTAAGTGGTGCGGTTAAAGATTGATTGCAGGGCATTACTATACAGCTGAATGGACAATCACAATTATTTATAGATATATGACTTCTCAGAACATCTATGGGGCAAATCATTCACTGAACAAGTGTGTACTATATATACCGTATATATATATATACATACAGTATACATGTGAGACTGAGTCTACGTGAGACTGCTGTGTTTGAAACAGCTGGAGGCCTGACTTACTGTATGGATTTTTAAGTCAATAACATTCCTTTACTTTATATGTACTGTATTCATGTAATACATATACACATGTCAGTTAGATGTAATCTGCATGAGAAATCAAGAGAAAGAAAAAAATCGGTTATAATGATCATCCGCTTATAGTGATCACTATAAGAGGAGTGCACTGTATGTATGTACTGTATGTATGTATGTATGTGTATATATATATTTATAAAACGGCTCTCTCAAATCAAGTAATCTGATTGGTTCACAGCCATTGTATAAATCCAGTAACCGAGTCCAATAACCCATGGCCATGGGTTATTGGTTGCCATGGCAACTCTCTTACTAAAAGCCTTTGGTTACCTAAAAAAAAACAAATGGCGGAGACAGCTGTCAGATCCTTGTGAATCGATCTTCACTTATAACTTTACTAATACTTTGCAGAAAATTATGTTTTGTACAAGAATAGATGTGGGCTAATGTCTTCTTTGCAAAAGAAAGGCTGTTAACCCCGCATTTAACCCCGTAACGTTAGTTGGTGTCGGGCTTTGCAGAAAGCACTCAGCTTCTCAGCAAGCGCTGAGGATGCAGTGCTGCGCTCGAGCTGCCTGTCGGGGTTTCCAGAAAGCTCTCAGCTTCTCAGCAAGCGCCAGGATTGGCCAATGTCAACTTCAGTCTCCAGAACGATCCAATCAAATCACCCGCACGTCTATCTTCTTGCTAGAGGTCCCGCCTTACAGTAGTGTTTCAACTGACTATCAGAATACCATGCCAGTCGGACTTATAGTATTATTATTATTATATTATTATACTTGGAAACCGTTTTATAAAAGCAATATAGCACTCGAGCTGCGTGGTGTTGTGGAATATATCCCGCTGATAAGCTGTTATCCCACTCGGCCTGCGGCCTCGTGGGATATCAGCTTATCAGCGGGATATATTCGCCACAACACACTTGCTCTCATTCTATATTGCTTAAATATACCGTATATATATACAGCTGTGTGTGTGTGTGTGTTTGTGTGTGTGTATATATATATATATGTCTTTTCTTTAATCAGTAAATCACTGCTGTGAAAAGGAATTGCTTGCATCTTCAAAGAGTCAACTTTGGAGGAAAACAGCCTTATTTTCACATCCTGCATTTTTTCAAATTTTATTACATGCTGTGAATGGGTTTCATTTGCCTACGGCTACCAATTTTACCCAGTAGACCATAAAAACATCAATAAAAAAAACATTGAAAATCGTAAAAATTTAAGTTATGAACTTATGAAGTGGAATGATGCCTGCTGCGAAGGGATCTGTGTTTTTCACCATTCGCTATGAATCCACAAACAGATATTAACTGATATAATATTGTATTTATACTGACCAGCTGCATATTGATAGAGTAAAGAGTATACTTGCTACTGTCCCTCACATCTCATTCCCCGGGCTCTTATCTCTGGACACTGTTTCTGCACGTTTGAAATTAACTGAATGTAATTAAAAAGGCCTCGTACAACAAGTTATACCACAGGTCTCTTTGAGGCTGTCCATCCTTTTCAGGAATTGAGAATTGGACATTGGACCTGTTTGATATATCAAAAAATATGTGATTTTAATTTGTTAGCCACGTTGTGAAAAGTCCAACTCAACTCCATTTCTCTTAGTTCTAAAAGTTGTGTTTTACCTTAATGAACGCTGATGTGATGGCTTACATTCTCTCACCTCAGGCTACAAACTTTGAACTGATTTTATTTGTTAAATAAAGAAAGAAGAGAGATTCACTTATTTATTTTTGTGTGTGAACCAAAAGTATAAGATTCCAGGAGGGAGGGGGGTAATTGATATAGCAACACAGCTAACAAAAAAAAATATATAAATCTTCAAATCATTCAAAATCATTATTATGATTATACTAGAGTTTCAAATTTTGATCTACATTTCAAGTATTTCCCCCCCTTTCATTTGCCTGAATATATTTATGAGGTGTCTGCTTGAGTTTCTCTGCCTCCCTAGTTCCTCGTTCCAAATGGGCGGGGTTATATCGACCTTCCCATAACCAATAGAAATGTCTGTAAAATGGCCTCGGAAGAAAAGCAAGCCCCTCCCACCTCTTCTCGCAGCGCCGTCTTGAGATCTGAAAGAAAGGCATCCATCTCCATCTGCATCACATAGGCCACTGTGAATAAATTTCACATTACTTTGCAAGAGCCAACGGTGACTTTGTGTGTGTGCTAGAAAGTACTGTCATCTTGTTATATTATTATGGTTATGGCTACATTTTAGATACATTATATCGGCTGGCACAAACTTTTAATGTGGTTTGGAGAATTCAAAAACAACCCAAAAAAGCAAGTTCCTTCCATAAACTCCTGTATAACCAAGGGTGAAAGCGGTTTTGTCCCCTTGGAAGGGATTCATTTCCACCTGAAAAGAGAGGTTTGGTCCAATCCCTTTATACACGTCCGTTTAGTTGGAACAACACAATACTAGGCCCACAAAAGGCAATAGCCTTTACAGTGTGAGTATAATACACTGTATATATACAGAGTGCATGGCTATTGTTGCTTTTGCTCTGTAACAGACATCGGACAAGACGGGACACCGTTTGGAACACATAGCGTCGCGCTCACTGTCTGACCCAGGGGGACACAGCGTCGCGCTCACTGTCTGACCCAGGGGGACACAGCGTCGCGCTCACTGTCTGACCCAGGGGGACACAGTGTCACACTGTCTGACCCAGGGGGACACAGCATCACACTCACTGTCTGACCCAGGGGGACATAGCGTCGCGCTCACTGTCTGACCCAGGGGGACACAGCGTCATACTCACTGTCTGACCCAGGGGGACACAGCGTCATACTCACTGTCTGACCCAGGGGGACACATCGTCACACTCACTGTCTGACCCAGGGGGACACAGCATCACACTCACTGTCTGACCCAGTGGGACACAGCATCACACTCACTGTCTGACCCAGGGGGACACAGCATCACACTCACTGTCTGACCCAGGGGGACACAGCATCACACTCACTGTCTGACCCAGGGGGACACAGTGTCACACTCACTGTCTGACCCAGGGGTACAGATCGTCACACTCACTGTCTGACCCTGGGGGACACAGCGTCACACTCACTGTCTGACCCAGGGGGACACAGCGTCACACTCACTGTCTGACCCAGGGGGACACATCATCACACTCACTGTCTGACCCAGGGGGACACAGTGTCACACTCACTGTCTGACCCAGGGGGACACAGTGTCACACTCACTGTCTGACCCAGGGGGACACATCGTCGCACTCACTGTCTGACCCAGGGGGACACAGTGTCACACTCACTGTCTGACCCAGGGGGACACAGTGTCACACTCACTGTCTGACCCAGGGGGACACATCTCCACATGCTGCATAGGAAGCGTATAAGGGAATGTATGCATCATTTGTCAATGTTGCTTTTTTTTACAATTTCCACAGCTCTCTCTGTCCCCCTGGTGTGGCCCATCTGTTTTCTCTGCTGATACCGTACATCTGTAAAACATACAGGGCTGAAGCCAGATACGGCCTTTTATTCTTTAATGTATGCTATGCTCCTGGGCTTCAGTGGTGAAGTTTCTGGTTCATGTTTTGTGTATTCAAGCAGTCTCCCTGCCAAGCCATAGGTAGCCTGGGAAGCTAAGGCAGCAAATAATAGGGTATACGTTACCGCACTTCAGTTTGGTGGCTGTCCATACGAGTCTAAAAAAAGCCTCTGCACTACAGGAAGCATGGTGTGTTCACCCACGGATAAAAAAAAAAAAAAAAAAATCTAAAATCTGTTGTTTGTTTGCTTGCCACAATCTAATGTAAACAAAAACTTTTAACATTTCCATTAAAATGCTATTCTCTTTCGTTTCGTCAGATTCTTCTAATTTTCTTCTCGTGTGAAACAGTTGTTTACTGCATGAGCAGCACTCATCCCACTCTGTGGTGAGCCTTTGAATTTGAATGCTGAAGTGGCTGGCCTCCAATAGAGGGCACAGTAGACTGTATATACGGACATGCACTGCGAGTGTGCATGGAGAAACTAAAGCCTTGCTGAAAACAATACATCTGCAACAAACATAGAAACAAAAGGTCGGATAAAGTCATTTCAATGGACAATTGTGAGACTTGAACTTTGAAATTCTCTAAATAAAAAAATAAAAAAGCTTGGTTTTGAGTTGGTGTGTAGTCAAAGTTGTCCTGATCTCGAATATATCGGTCATTGTGAGAATTTATGTAACATTGTGTTTTTACAGCACCCCATGTGGGAATTTAACTTTGAAATTCTCCAAAATTATACAGTAAAATGCTTGATTTTGAGTTATTATGCAGTCAGGGTTGCCCTGAAGTCAAATATATCAGTCATTATCCGATTTCTTTTTGCCTTGGGCTTTTGGGGGGGTGGCCAAAACCTCTTTTAGGGGTGCCAAAAATTCCCTGATGCAGGAAAAACCCTGCGGGTGAAATGTGTGAATGTTGCTATAAGAATCTAACTTTCACATACTCTCTCTCTCTCTCTGTGTGTCTCTGTCTCTCTCTCTCGAAAGCCCCCAAGAATATGCAGTGAGGAGGGGAAAAAGTAGTTTGACTTGAAGTGGAGGAGAGAGGGGGTGGAAGTAGGAGGGGTGTATTGGCTTCAACAGCCCTTACAAGAATTCCTCTCCTTTTCCATGTCCTTTCTCTCCCCTCCTTTCTGCAATGCCCTTGACTGAAGATCCAATGGCAGAGTCGCAGATAGATTGTTGGGCGGCAGTTGCCTTTCATGCAGATAATGCCATTTGATGGAGGCAACTTTTTGATGTGCTCCGGCTACAATAGAAGAATCGAGAATCGGAGGCCAGGGCGGGTTTTTGCTCAGAGAAAAGCTGTCCTCAGTGATAACTTCATCGCCGCATGTGGTCCGACGTGGCGGAACTTCAGGAAGGGGATTAGAAAAAAAACTGCCCAGTCAGAACTGCCGCAGTGGCCCCCCTATTGAGCCAGGGGCCTGCGGACCATAACTCGAAAGTCTCTGATCTACCATTGCATTGGTATTGTTAGTCTCTCTTTTCTCTCTCTCTCTCTCTCTCTCTCTCTCTCTCTCTCTCTCTCTCAGTACCCACACAGCGGCGTGGCCTCAAAATGCCCTTCTTGGGATTAGTTGGATGTTGCTTTTGTAATTAATGAAACTCTGCTTTCCCCGGTCGATCCCTTAAATGCCATCATTTGAAGCCTATCAGATAGGAGGGCTCATATGTCTTCTTCAATCACAAAGCTAATTCAAAGTAAATGTGGTTTTGGTTTAACTCGGGGTAGAAAGTGGCTCGGGGGCAAGTGTACTTATCTCTGCAACTGGAGCTCATCGAGATGACGTTTTCACTCCAAAAATGTTCTATAGTGTCTCCTTTTTTTTGCGTTTTTACTTAAATTCTGTCGATGAACACAGGAGATAGAGGCCTATCAAGTTAAATTGGGGGTAATAAACAGCCAAAGTATGTCCATGAATCTAGATGTCAAATGAATGTCACAGACATGATGGGAGCAAGTGAGCCATAAAAACTAGGAGCATAACAATAATCTTTAATGGGTTGACAGGACTCAAAATGGGCATACTTTTGCATATTATTCTTGATGCAATTTAATGTATGCTTTTCACTACAGATGCTGCTGGTGGATGGAGCAAACCAATACCAACCAGGCCTAGGCCTATTTGATAGCCCATCTTGTGCAAGGTTTTATAGTTTGAACAAGTTATTTGTTTCTCCACAGTATAACGGCTTAATTAACAGCTTGAAATAGTCTCACACATGCAGTGGCAAACCTGCTCTTCCTTTATTTAGTTTTGTCAAAGTGAATGTGAGAAAATGCAGATGAGTTAGTTAGCCAATTATAGCCTATCACAGCAGGTGGTAGGCATAAAGCTTAATGAACAGCACCCAACACAAAGGAGAAAAGAGTGCATTATGCGGAGAGAAAGTAGGCAAGTTGGCTATAAGGGAAAACCCATCTCAACTCAGTTTACCCATCCATTTATGGAACAGAATGTACTATCCTAAGCTTTGTGGTAGCATCAAAGTGCCCTCAAGTTATAATGACAATTTATAAGGAAAACATGTTTCTCTGAAAATGTATTTTCTTCTTCGTTCTTATATTGTTGTTGGCTGTCTGCATTGTCACCAGCTGGAGGTCATAGTTGTTCCCTTTCTTTAGTCTCCTTTATTTACATGGATGGGTGCTGATGATAGGCAGCCCAGACGCGCGCGCTGCTTACCCGCCTGGATGCATGATGCGCATTTTATCAGCTGACAAGTGCAGACCGGACAAAAGAGCAGCTGGTCGGCTCGTGAGCCTCCACAGCACCGACGCTCTACCGGACACTCTCTGACTTCACAACATCCTGTGGTTTGGTTTGGGGGGGGGGACCGGAGAGGAGACACGAGTGTGTGCGTGTTATCGTTACCGTTCTGCGAAAGAGGGGACACCGGCGGCCGGGATTGTTGTTGCAAGTGTTGGAGCGACTCGTGTTGTGTGGAATGACCGGTGGAAGATTTCTTTACTAGCAGCACCACGTTTTTTTCCCCACACGAAGCTGGAAGCGGGTTGTTTCGCTCTCTGCTCCTCCTGAGAACCAAACGCAACATCCAAGCGGTCGTGTACACTGCTGGCTGCTGCTGGTTTCCCAGTGTCATTATCACCGAGGCGATGGGGTTTTACTGACAAGAATTGCACAAGGTTTTTACGCGAAGAATTTCAACGGTGCCATTGGCACGGTCGCTGTGAAAGGACACCGCGCGCGCACGACGCACTCTGCCCGCTGCTGTCTGCAAGTTTGTCCGGAGCGCGAGCAGAGCAAGGCGCACCGCTGCTGGAAGTTTGTGTGCCGCTTCCTTCCTCGGACAGGCTGCCTCAAACCCACGCAGGTAAGATGCGTGTTGTTTTACCCGCTGTATTTTGAGTGCCACGTCCGCGTCATTTGAATACATGATATAGGTTCGCTGTTAATGGTGTCTGTCTGGGTTGGTTATTATGATGGGCTCTCTGTTGGAATATTCACAGTCCCCCTGGAGAAGCAGCCTGCCGGGTACCGGCTGGCTTCACCGACCTCTTTCCCCCCTCCTGTCCTGAAGCCTCTCGAGTCTTGTTCAAATGACTCCACTTTGGTTTATACACAAGTGGATTTTTTTTTAATTGCAGAAATACTGCCTCAGTGAGTGCAAGCTTTGAGCTGAGGATGTGCGCTTCTGAGTCCAACTGATAATTTACAACATTCTATGTAGCCTCCCACTTTGTGGAATAACATGCACTATCTCTGAATCCAGTCTGTAAAAGTTAGGAAGTGCTGTAATTGGTTTTCCCAGTTCGTGCTATGCAACGTGTTTGCTTCTTTCTTGATGTAATTTTGAGAATGAAATTGGCACTGAGAAGCATGTGTAAATTCGTATTACCTTGCTTTCTCCAAGCTACATTAAACACAATCTCCCTCAGTAATGACAATGAGAAAGAACATAATCTCCCCTCTCAGTCTCCATCAGTTCTCACTCCAGCAGCATCCTCTCTGGACCTCTCTGACCAAGCAGAGCTGCACCTCCTCCATGGTCACTGTGGGATGGCTTTGGTTTGGTCCAATCAGTTAATTCATCTGCACATAAAATACAATATAAAAGGCTGAGAAGTCCCACTAGGATGTAAATCAAAATCGCTTCCAGAGAGCTAACCCGCTCAATCTACTGCTGTACCTGCTAATAATTCAAGTGCCGGTGGGGTTACACTCACCTTTTATGTTAAACTATACCAAATCTGTGCTTTCAGCCTCAGGTGGCGGAGGTGCATCAAAGTCTCTGAATTTGCATGAGGCCTAGGCTGGTACAAGGATCCATAGCTTCTTGGGTCAGACATACCTGCAGAAGATTAACTTCTCATACTAGGGAATCCCTAGGAAACCTAGCAAAAAACAAACAAAACAATATTGTGCATCCCTAGTAGTAGGGATCCACAATATTGTTTTTTTTGCCGATATCTCTTATGCCAATATTTTCCAACTCTTTTGGCCAATTGCTGATACTGATATATGCGTGCATTTTTCCCCACCTAATTTCAGAGAACATCAAGTCTCTCCTGTAATGAATTAACACATTATTATGCCTTTACTCTTATCATGTTGGCCCACTAGCAGATGCAGACATAAATACAATGCTTTTCATTGTAAGAAAATTACTTCAACTTAGGTTATGTAAAACGTGCCATATTGTCTATTCATGTAACCTTTTATTTCCAAACAAAAGTAAGATTTATTCATTCATTCAAGCATTATTTAAGCATCGGGGTTTTTCGGCATAATTCAAGTGTAATTTTATCGGCAGAAATGTTCATTTCGGGCGATACCGATGACGCGCCGATATCACTGTGCATCCCTACTTCTTACATCGGTAAAATTTTGCGCATTGGAGAAAAGGGGCGGTTGCCTGACAACCGGCGTCATGAATATTATGTAAAGTGTAATTTCAGGGATTGTGTCGTGCTTTGACTTTGTTTGGAGAAGTAGGATTATTTCAGGACCTAAAAGTGCTGCTAATTGCTCCAGATGTTTTGGATTACAGCTCAGAGTTCATTTGGCGCCTTTTTCGGTCTGTGGGATTCACAAGCCGGTGACTTGTTCCTGTGCGTCGGCATGAGTCAGAGAGCAGCAGTGTTGATCTGCTTGTGTTGTTGCGTGGTGGTGGTGTAGGCACTAAGCCATCTGCAAACATACCCCTCTGAATCCACATGATAGCCCAGAAGGAGAAGTATCCCTCGCCAAATTGATTCAGGGCTGTACTGTTGAGGAACTAACAGCAGTTGAGACTTGAGAGAGCCTTTTCTGATTTGTATTCCTCCTTTGGCGCTGGCCCGGAATAGTAAAATAAATAAACATTTTCCATGCTATGGCTCTCAGTGGTGAATTATGCCTGCTGAAGGGCATGGTGCTGTGCAGATCACAGCACTTTAGGCTATAGCCTCTTCAAGCAAACTGATAGCCCATGCTTTGTGGAAAAGAAACGAGAAACTAAGCTGGAGTGTGTTGTTAGGTGTAAAGTGGATGGCGTGTTCCTCGATATGTTTTGAAGTGATCAATATTCTCATACTGTTTTGCCTGTGGCTGTGCTTTGAGCTGCATGAGGAAAGGCTTCCAAACGACCAGAACAACAGTCCGTCTTCAGTGCTCCAGCCTATAACAGCATTATCATGACAATTACTGGGTTATATTGAGCATGACATGGGGCGCAACTGGCATAATTATCTTTTCCAAGATGTCAATAACCATTTAGGTTGAATTTCCACAACCAGACCTTGCGTGATTGTTTCTGGTGTTATATGGTAACAGTAGTGGATGAGTCATTTTCACCAGACAGAATCATCAAACTAACACATGTCTATTTGTAGTTCTGCTGTTCTGCTTCTAGCAGGGCTGTGACTGACTACTAACAGCATCCGGGGTAAATGAAATCACACACACACGCGTTCCCTGTGTTCCACCTTTGTAAAAACACACCCAGAGAGAGAAATGGGCTACTACATTTCAGTGCAGCAGTGCCTATTGGGCTGTCGAAAACCTTTTTGTTGCTGTACAGTGAAAAGCAATAACCTAGTTGTCTGGTGTATGCTATAGTATCAGAGTATTGCACTCGCTAGTCGCTACACGTGTAGCACTGAGACATTTAGCCTAGCTGCTGTGCTGTGTGAAGCCTTATTGAGGCCTCAGCCTAATGCCTGTGCTTCAAACTTATTGCCTTTTAATCCGCTTAATCAAAGCAGGTGACTAGATGTTCTGATAATGTCGAGAGCAGGCTATATTCTCAAGGCCACTTCTAGTGTGCTTGAGGCTTAAAAGCCATTTCATTACTTGTGGAAAATCAGAAAAGGGCTGTACGCGCACACATAACGACACACAATGCAAAAACACTGCCACTGCTTACAGACGCGAGTAATTTCATCTTGAACTATTTCTAAAGATAATTTAATATTCTGTGATGAGCGAGCGCAGCGTCCCTAAGGGATAATGCAGGGTTTGAATGCTTCCCCTAACAATTTTGTTCTTTTTCTTTTTAAATAGATTTTTAAAAATGTCCCTTCACACCTGCCTGCTCCTCGAGGATCAGAGGGTGTGTGGGCTACGCTACGGTTGTAACAATATACTGTTTAGAGGCAGTGGTTCTCAAACTTTTATTCACGTCACGGACCCCCTAAACTGACACAAATTAGACCACGGACCCCCATTTGATAAGATTCTGTCCCAGGGTCCCCCATCTGATAAGACTTTAGCTTTTAGATGTTTTATTCAAGAAAGTGTATGAAGCCCATGATCAAAATAGTCATACATTCTGTCATTGTCTTACTTATGGATGGAATTATAGTGATTCGTCTTTTTGCCGGGCACCCCCTGGAACCCCCTCAACGACCCCTAGGGGTCCCCGGACCCCACTTTGAGAATGGTACTTTAAAGGGATATACCATGATATCAAGCAACCACGGTAAGCTTTCCCTGTAATACTGCGCCCACCATATGTTGCACATTGCGCAATACGCACGCCGCCACGCATGCGCCACTACAAATAAGTTCATAATGGAGGAGGAGCCTTGTGTAAACGTTCACATATCAGTTTCAGTTAGGGATGGGAATTGATCCGATTTTATTGATACCAATGCCATTATTGATTCTGCTTATCGGTCTGATTCTTTATTGATTCCCTTATTGATTCCTGATCAATTTTCTGTGTGGAAAAGTAGGCCTACACAGGTTTTCAGCATCAACGCAGCTGTTTCATTATCCCTCTTGAGTCTGCCTAATAACATTTGAACATGTTAAAATACATTACAATGCTCCTCTTCTTAAAAGGATATACCCTAAAAGAATATGGTGTTTCCGCCCTCGATAATGATCATTTCACAGACATTACAAGTAGAACTGTTGTCATATTTCTTCATGAAATGAAGCCGCGCTTTTGGACCGTTTCTTCTTTTCCACCATGACTCCTTCAAGTCTCCAGCAGCGTCGACACAGAGTTTGACGTCAGGATGTGTTTTTCCCGTGCGCATGTGCAACAGTCAGAGAAACATGGAATTGAAAACCTTTGATAACCTCGGAGGCATCCGATTCAATTGGGCAATTTGGAACTAAGTTCTAAACAGTTCTGGTTCTTGATTCCCAACCCTAGTTTCAGTTCAATATCAGGATATTTTTCTTCAAAGCAAAATACTTGTGTGTTTTTTCTACGGGCCATAGTGCGTTTAATTAAAAGTGGGGGGCATTTATTTACACCATGAAATATCCTATACAGTGATCTTTAGGCAGATAGCGTACCCTACCATAATGTGAAATTTCATATCTCATATCGCCGCATCACTAGTGTGTGCACTGCCCTGTGCTCCTATAGAGCTAACATCTCACCCTGTTGCTTGCGGATGCCGACATCGGCAGAAGAAACGATGACCTTATGAAATGATCACATTTGATATGGCAAACAGCATGTCCACGTTGCCTGTTTCAACACATCAAAGCAAACATGTGAAGGTTAATGCAGCCTGACAAACTAGCCCGCACTTCCCTGGGCTCAGCGGATCGGCTCCATGTCATATTTACTTAGCATAATTGTTGCCCTCTTAATCTGTTGCTATTAACACACTGCCTGCCTGGCTGGCTGTTGTCTGCTACACTGTCTCACCTGTTCCCCCCTCCATGAGAATAGACTGCTACACTGTCTCACCTGTTCCCCCTCCATGAGAATAGACTGCTACACTGTCTCACCTGTTCCCCCTCCATGAGAATAGACTGCTACACTGTCTCACCTGTTCCCCCTCCATGAGAATAGACTGCTACACTGTCTCACCTGTTCCCCCTCCATGAGAATAGACTGCTACACTGTCTCACCTGTTCCCCCCTCCATGAGAATAGACTGCTACACTGTCTCACCTGTTCCCCCCTCCATGAGAATAGACTGCTACACTGTCTCACCTGTTCCCCCTCCATGAGAATAGACTGCTACACTGTCTCACCTGTTCCCCCCTCCATGAGAATAGACTGCTACACTGTCTCACCTGTTCCCTCCTCCATGAGAATAGACTGCTACACTGTCTCACCTGTTCCCCCTCCATGAGAATAGACTGCTACACTGTCTCACCTGTTTCCATGAGAATAGACTGCTACACTGTCTCACCTGTTCCCCCTCCATGAGAATAGACTGCTACACTGTCTCACCTGTTCCCCCCTCCATGAGAATAGACTGCTACACTGTCTCACCTGTTTCCATGAGAATAGACTGCTACACTGTCTCACCTGTTTCCCCCTCCATGAGAATAGACTGCTACACTGTCTCACCTGTTCCCCCCTCCATGAGAATAGACTGCTACACTGTCTCACCTGTTCCCCCCTCCATGAGAATAGACTGCTACACTGTCTCACCTGTTCCCCCCTCCATGAGAATAGACTGCTACACTGTCTCACCTGTTTCCATGACAATAGACTGCTACACTGTCTCACCTGTTCCCCCCTCCATGAGAATAGACTGCTACACTGTCTCACCTGTTCCCCCTCCATGAGAATTGACTGCTACACTGTCTCACCTGTTTCCATGAGAATAGACTGCTACACTGTCTCACCTGTTCCCCCCTCCATGAGAATAGACTGCTACTGTCTCACCTGTTCCCCCCTCCATGAGAATAGGCTGCTACTGTCTCACCTGTTCCCCCCTCCATGACAATAGGCCGACATGATATATGGTTTTCATGCCTTATTTGAGGTCTTGACATGGGGAACCGACCGTGACTCACTGGGCTTAACAGGATGACATTTGAAAGCAGCGTGACTGGACAGACTTGACATATTTGTTGATGGATGGTTGTTTATAAATGGCAAAAGTGAAATGTGTCGTTTAACAAGCCGGAGGATTGTATGGGATCGGTGCAGTGATGTGACACTTGCAGCAAAGTTTACTCTTTGGCAAAAAAAAAAAAAAAAATCTCTCCTGCAACCTGCCAAATGATTGCAGAAAGTCACCCTATAGGATTTGGAGGGGGGTGATTGCATGCTCTTGAAATGTGCTTATGGTAGGGATATTTAGTGACAGCACTTGATGCATTACCACTGTGCTCCTTAACTACATTGTATGCTGCACGAGCGGAGGAGAAGAAAAAAACAGCATGGAAAAACACAACAGCATGCTAAGGATACTAGCTGCCTGCGTTAGCGCTGTATTACTCTTACCGCTGGCCGTGTTTTTGAAGCCAGTCCGAAATAGAACATTATATCAAACAGATTTGTACATTTTGAAGTTTCTAGGTCAGACACATGTTTTATTGGATTAAATTATGGATGCCTCAAAGAACATGGCAGAATTAATTGCGAAGGAAATAGAATAGTATAGTAGAATGTGTCAGATTAAAAGCCTTGCATTTATGTGGTATTTTCCGTCTCAGATATCTGTTCAAATAGGATGTGATGGCAGCCATTGCATTTTGATTGGAGAAGCAAGCGAGCAGTGTTCTCAGGGGAACAGCTGCTGTACTCGTCGGCGCCTGGTTATTGTAGCGTCAC
This sequence comes from Poromitra crassiceps, assembly GCF_964638095.1. Taxonomy (NCBI): domain Eukaryota; kingdom Metazoa; phylum Chordata; class Actinopteri; order Beryciformes; family Melamphaidae; genus Poromitra; species Poromitra crassiceps. Next base: position 11,791,058 of record NC_139634.1, read on the forward strand.
TGCATGGCCTCTACACTGTAACGTGTTGTTGTGCATTATAACATGAATTCATTCCTGTATCTCACTCTGCCCGTAAATGTGTTTTTACACATATGTTGTGTGGGTGTTTAGACACATATCGAGAAGCAGTCCAGCAGTTGTTTGCGATGAAATGGAAGGTATGTTTATTTTTTTATTTTTTTGCCAAGTATGGTTGACTTAAAAGCACGCTCGCTAAGCTACGAGCACGGTCGGCAGCTTTGGTTTGTTTTAGTGTTTAGCGCTGTTCTGCCCGCGCGGCCTGTGATGAAGGCCACCTGCGATTCTCCACAGGATGCTGTGGTGCTGGGCCAGGCTCTCTGGGCTCACACACTGTTGTAACCTACAGATTAACATTTATGGCTCAGCATGCTCTGCTGGGCTTTTTGGGTCAATACCAAGTGGTAAGATTGAGGAGTGGGGCAACAGTACCACTCTCCCTGTGTGATTCAGGGCTGTGCCTAGTAGGGAGGAGCAAACGGAAATGTGTGTGGTTCTGTCATAGGGAGAAGCAAACAGAAATGCATGGAGTTCTCTGCTTGTAAGAGCGTGTTTGAGGGGGAAACGCTCCCCGCACAGTTTTGGACCTATTTGTGAAGTGCAGACATCACATCTCAGGTTAGCCAGGCCTCGTCTGAAGGACGTTACACAGCAAACACTTCCTGTCAAGAACTATTACGTATAAACACTTTTACTGCGTTCTCATTGGCTCTTGCATTACTCATTATTATGTATCGACCATACTCGCATTAAGATAATGATGAAATAAGTGGTTTTTATTTTGGACGTGCAAAAACATTTCAGAGTGCGGTCGGTGCCCTTCGTGGCGCCTTTGACATAACTTTAGAATTCTAATGAGAGATTTTCTTTCCCCTTTCTATTTGGCTATACTTAACTTACTCAGAGCGATATTAGTCTTTGGGCTTTCTCAGAAATAGCTGCGAGCTGTCAGGAGGCCTCAGGTCAGGTCTTTTGTGGCCTTTGGACAGCCCAGTGGGACGTTGGGCGTCAGTTATGCCCGTCGATGGAGCTGCTTGACGGCCTCAATAATTCAGTTGACGCGACCTCTTGTGATGCTGAAAGCCGCGGGTCCGGCGGGTGACGAAGAGCGATGATGGGGGCAAGGCGGAGGCGCCGGGGGTTCACGTGGGATCCCACTCAGCAACACTTCACCATCTCCATCTTTTTACTGTCGGCAGCAGGGCGAAGAAGAGCAAAATATTGAATATCAGAGCGTTGAGGAGTGTAAAACGGATGCCTCCGTGACCGTGTAATGCGATACAGGTCAGTAACCGTTGACTTTCCAGCGGAGAGTGGCGTGCGTTCAGGAGTCGGACGGGGCCAATCGCCACGGGGTAGACTTCCAGACTTTCCGACTTTCAGCCCTGGAAGTGGAGACAGCTGCACGATGTTGGGTGAATTTTCAGACGGATCTTTCTTTAATAAGGCCTGCAGTCTCTCTCAGTATTCTGATAGTGTGCCATCATGACCTACATACGCCTCCTTAAAATGCTGACAACCCGGGAATAAAAAAACCCTCCAGTTTCTTTATGTTTTGGGTGCTTGATGTGGCACCATTATGCCCCCTAAGGAGAAAACACACTCATTATATTATTCTCTGTTAAGTGCAAAAAAAATTGCGTGTATTGGTCTTAACTCTATTAGTGTGTATTTTGATTCCTGTAGATGCGTGCAAAGTCTTCATTCGGTCGGCCATTTTGGAGCATTCACAGGAAGGGAGGAGGGGTTGCATTCCCGTTGCAGTATCCTTTGTTGAAGCTTCCCCTCCTGTCATTCAGTTGTCTGCAGCCATTTTATAATTGCTATATATATTCCATATCTCTTGGGCGCGGTAAAAAGAGGGGGAGGTCTGTTGTATAAACACATGAGATGCATTTTGAATGGCATCCAATGTCAGCACTTTAGAGTTAGAATTTGTATCTGGTGGCCAGGTTCACACGCACACCGCATTTCAAATATAGTTGAGAGGTAATGATTTCACCCACTCACCCACAGAGTGTTGTTGTGTTGATGGACAACGGTGCCATGATAATAATTTGTCTTGGTTAAGATGTCCCTGTTGGACCATTGCGCCAGACAGAGGTTTGATTGGCATTTTGTAATTAGAAACACCACTGTTGATTGAAACAAATAAGATACTAACCTAGGACCCCCTACAATAATTAATTATTTAGTTTTTCATTTTCACAGCATGCAGGGTCATTATAGGTCTCAGAAGCCATTCTGTTTTGTTTACAAATATACGATGCAGGCAGCAGATCTGATTTGAATTTCATTCTTTCAATCTTCCTCCATGGCACTCTGATTGCTCTGTAGCCGCAATTTAATTTATTTCCATAACGACGGGTCGATGGTGGATTTGTGAAGTGCCACAGGTCTGCAGAGTTGATTTTATGTTGTTTCTGCACACCATGCAGTCAATTCATTATGAGTAAGCAAGTGGGCTACATTAGAGGACAATTGCTTCCACCATCTTGTAGGAATCTCAATTAACTGAACGTGATCAGTACTTCCTTACCATGTGGAATAACAGAGCGATGCTAGCAGTGTGAGAGAGACCATCTGCTATAATTGGGTGTGTGCTATGGGAGGGAGTGTGCTTACTTTGATAGGACTTGAGTTCAATAACTGTACGAGTACTAGCCTTGCATCCAGATGAACGCTGGAGCCTGTGTGTATATAGGCTGCACTGAATAACATGCTATTATCATTTCAGATACTAGAGTGAGATACTGCAGAAGAAACCAGCATGATACAATTCTGCTTTCTTATAATTCAAGAGTCCACGCACCTAGCAATTACACTTTAAAAAAAAAAAAGTGAATTTGGCTGCGCTTGCGTTTTTCCTACTAAAGATTCAATGAATATATAACTCATACTGTCACTGGTGAAGGGTTATTTGTGGGATTTGTAAACATCCCTCCTTGCTCAGCTTATTATGTTGTATCCCAGTTGCTGGCAGGTGCCTTTTTTATTATTTAATTCACACAGACAAAAACACAAACAGCTATAATGGTTTAGGATTAGATTGACCGCTATGATTTACCAGTGACAGACAATCGGAGCTAGAAAAAAAGAAGCACATTGGAAAAAACACACAGTGGGGTTAGCTTAGCCTGTGTGAGTGATTTATCTTCATAGCGTGTTTTATTTCTCTTCTAAATGTGCTGTAACAATGAGGGATGAAGCTTCACGCTCACTGTGTGCACTGAATAGGCTAACTCTAACCTGAAATGTCTGTATTAGAAATCTGCATCACTTTGCTCCGTGGCTGCATCTGCATTTACAGTGTGCACAGAGAGAGACACAGCTTCAGCATCCTTCCTCAGTGAGGTGTCTCACTGACTTTACTTTGCTCATCTGTCACCGGCATGCTAAGGATATAGCTGCCATTTTAAATTTAATTGCTGGTAAATGCTGTCAGGGTTTTACTCTCTCTGTCTCGCTTTTATTTCTCTCCCTGTGCTTATACTGACTATACAAATGATTGTACATGTTTGTAGATGTGGAAATTAGAAATGATGGTAATATTCAAATTGAAATGTTATCTCAATGTTCAGTCCATATCACAGGGGGCATAAGGGGTCGTCAACGAGTAGGTGTGCATTAATGAACGGTTTTAATGCACAACATGGAGGCGAAGTGCATTAAAACAGTTTTAACGCACACCTACATGATGATTATCCCACTTATGCCATGGTCACTCATGAGCATCATGGTCGCCGTCATGCCAACAATATAAAATAAAAACATTTGCACGTTTGGTGAAAGTTTTGCATTCAAAATTAAAAGGTTATGAAGCAAGAGCTTAGCTTTGTCATGACAAGGAATGATTCTAGTCCCTTTTTACAACCAAGCCGGTTAGGTGACATGATAGATTCAGTCAGTGTCTCGTCATAGACGCGTGTTCAATGGATCAGCGTGGGGTAAATCCTCCCGTTCTTCCAGTGCATTAGAGGTAGCATTTAGCTGCTAGCCCAGCCCAGGCAGACAGGATCAGGGATTCAACCCCCGCAGGGAACGTAACAGACGTCTATGAACCTCCTTTTGAATCCCCAATCCTGTAGTGTGTAGAGCCACAACACCATCCTTTGGTGAGTCAGCCCATTGAGATATATGTTTTTTTTTACCCCACCATCTAGTCTCGCGCGCCAGCCGTATACTAACATTTTGTGGGCGTTCCCACACAGACTGACTATATCTATGCTACTAGCTTAAGAATACATGAATTTCACAGCTGTAGTAGCTAAAATATGTCCATGGGAAAATGAGCTTTTCAGCAGATATCTTGGATACAACATTGATTGAGCTTAGCAAGGCAGTGTTGTGTTTATTTGTGTCGTTTGTATTCCATTTTGGCTGGCTGGCTGGTTGACTCAACAGGGCTATACAGGCTGATACGGGTGCTAGCAGATGACTTTAGAACAGAGATTACACTTAGCATGTTCTCCCCGTGCTCCCCTGGGGTTTCCTCCAGATAACATCAATATGGACCCCCACTAAAAACATGCCTGAAGATGGTCCTCTGACAGGCGGCGGTTGGAAGAAGTTGGTCCCCGGGGCCCGGCCGCTTCAGTGCAGCTGCCCACCGCTCCTGACCGAGCCGGTGCAGGAGGATGAGTCAGAATGGGGGAAAATGCAGAGGAAAATGTTTCACTGCACCTCTAAGCATGCGTGTAATGCTATGTGCATGCATTGGTACAGTGTGGGGAGCTTCACCGACAGGACGTAGCACAGGATTACAGTTCCCTTCTGCTCCGACCAACCAGAGGAGGCGCTAGTGCAGCAACCACTGGACACATACCCTCAATCCGGCTCCCCACCCGCAGACACAGCCAATTGTGCCTGCATGGACGCCCGCGCAAGCCGGAGGTAACACAGAGGCGTGAACCTGTGACCCTCGTGTTGGTGTAGGCAGGGAATCTACCGCTACACTACCCGGACGCCCCGTCCTGTACCTTAACTTAAGCCCAACTATGTGTGCTTTAAATGGTTTTAACGCACACCTGCCTGCCAATTAGAAAAGAGCATTCACGCAGACCCTGGTATGAAACTCAGCAGAAAACATCAATTAAAGACTCTGAGCATTATTTGCTTGAAATTCAGCTACACAAAGAGCATCTAATCAGGAACTCTGATCATCTGCACAGCGTTCCTTGTTGATGGAGGTAATAGGCCCTCGGCGTGGGATTTAGGTGGCGAGCCTCGATAAAGAATGAACACAATCTGGTTCAGATGGTATCCATGATGCACCGGGCGCTGGGCTCCGGGCTGCAGACAAACACTTCTGTGTCTCCAAAATCACCGGTGTCAGGGGGAAACAGGCAGCATCTGATGGAACACTGCCCCGGTTCTCCCTCTCTCTCCCCTTCCCCGAGCGCCCGGGAGGCACGGGGGGGAAAAGAAGAACTCCGGAGAAACTGAGAGGGAGAGAGGAGCGTCAAGGAGGACGGGGAGCAGAGAGGAGAGGAGAGGAGCAGAGAGGAGGAGGACGGGGAGCAGAGAGGAGAGGAGCAGAGAGGAGAGGAGAGGGAGAGAGGAGGAGGACGGGGAGCAGAGAGGAGAGGAGAGGGAGAGAGGAGGAGAGGGAGAGAGGAGAGGAGAGGAGCAGAGAGGAGAGGAGAGGAGAGGGAGAGAGGAGGACGGGGAGCAGAGAGGAGAGAGGAGCAGAGAGGAGAGGAGAGGGAGAGAGGAGCAGAGAGGGAGAGAGGAGCGTCAAGGAGGAAGGGGGGGGGGGGGAGAGTCTCGACAAGATGAATTATGCAAAGCTGTCAGAGCCGGCTATTGTTGGAGGTGCTGGCTGTGTTAAAGGGAGCCGGCCCTGATCTCCAGCAGCTCCATCAGCCACTCTCTCAGCGCTCCCCAGGGCCGCGAGGCGAGGCGTCCAGCAACAAGGTGAGGAGGGAGGCGGGGCCAGGCCCCACGCTGACAGCCCCCATTGCCTCGGAGGGACACGACAAGCGCGCTCTTTATTACCGTTATTTACAGAGGTCACCAACTGGGAGATCGCAGTTGATATGTAGAGCAAGCAAGTCCACGGAAATATAATTACGAACAAAGGCTTGGGGGAAGAGTTGCCGCTTCAGCATTCTGGTCAGCGCTCGCTGCTGCTGCTACACCTGTTCTGCATTGTGTGCTGGCGACAGGAACATGGATCAGCTCCATTTAAGCTTGTTTGTTTACTTACTTGCTTAATTTCCCATAAAATGACTTATTGGTTCCAAGGCATCTTGGAAGGTTGCCCTCCCCCTTTGCTCACCTCATCTAAATCCAAAGCTCCAAGCATCAAAAAGACATATCCTTTCTCATCTGTGATTAGTAAGCTATGTCAGAAACGAATAATACTCACTTAAATCCTCGAAATCTCTCCAGCAGCCCCCCGAAGAGCCTAGAATGAAGTCCAGCATGAATTGACTTGGACATATTTCTTCACAGCATATTATACAGATGGTTTATGGTTCATGCTTCAGAGAAGTGCAGAGGTGTAGGACAGTACCAAGTGTCGGGGGGGCAGTACTCAACTGGCATGGGAGTCGTTGGGACTTGTGTGGAGCCACGCTACGTAGATCATGAACTGTCTCTTTCCTGCCTCACTGGCTCGCCAATGGACCCCCGTGTGGCACTCATTTTTGCAGTGTCGACTCTTCCTCCGAGCGGTCACGGGTGACTAGCTGTCCTGATTCACGGGCATGATCAAAGGTAACGGCGAATATAGACCTGACCGCCACCAAAAAAAATCACAACACGGGGGACATGGATTTACTAAAAAAAAAAAGGGGAAAAAAAACGAGCGTGCTTTCGCTTCATTCTTCCATATTAAATGAACACATTGAAACATGGTAGGTTCCGTCCGACTTGCTGGCTGCTATGGAGAAGCTCATAAATCTCGGTAGGGGTGACCAGAGGGAAATTCTGTGTAATCGAGGCAAGACACACACTCAAATTCTTCTCTGTGTAAAGTGGCCTAATTCATATTTTCTCAACTCAAGGCGTGGAAAAATCCACTTGAATTCCCCCAAGAATATAATCTCGGGATGGGCGTATAATGTAAACCCGCAGCAACAACCTGAATGTGTCTCTCGTATCCAAATAGTGTCCCCATGTGCTTTGCCTGTCTCCATGCAGGTCGCTCTGATGGGGCTGTGCAAACGATTGGGTCGGTCCCTTTGAGTGCTCCGAGCAAAGACAAGATGTTTAAACAGGGACACGGCCCGGTCATTCACCTTGCTTTGAGAGAACCTGCCCAAACCCCCCCTCACCATCATCCGAATCAGCTCGCTATTACAGCCCCTGGAGGGCTTCTAGATGATGAGGACACAAATCTAATTCCCCCTGTACCGGGGCCCAGTGGCTCAGCGGATACGACTCGTCGCATTAGCCGTTATCAGCCTGTGAATCTCTTTACAAGTCTATAAAGAAGAAGGGGATTGTAATCAGGGAGGCTCCTGGGCGTGTCTGCTTGCACTCATCCTGCACATTAATCTGCCAATCTGGACGGGTGTTTACAATTTGCAGAAAGTGATGGCATGCGAGTCCGATTGTTTTATGTCCTGTAGCATCGTAAAGCTGAAGCCTGCGTGTTTGGGGGGGATGGGGTGATGGGGGTGTTGGGTGGTGTTGTGTGTGTAGAGTGGTTGTGTAAGGAGTCAAGTATCAGGGTTACAAGGCGGGAGTGCGTCACTGATTGCATCTCAAGCCATCTGGGAAAAGAGTGATATCCAGCGAAGACCCTTGAAGAAGCCTAGAAACGACACACAACACCCCCCCCCCCCCACACTCCATCCGATCCTGCTGCTGGTTTTGGGGAGTCTCTTGGAGGCCTGGGTTGCCGTCTTATAAGGCGATATAGTATGCTATCCTGGCCTCATTGGAAAGGTTCTGATGCTCCATGTGAAGCGGAGTGGATCTTATTTGTTGAAAGAAGGTGTCTGATACTCTAGTCTTAACAGCTCAGCCGGGAGAGAAATTAATGTTGTGCGTGTGACCGTGCGGGCGGGCGTGCCTGCGTGCCTGTGTGCGTGCGTGCGTGCGTGCGCATCAAGAGCCAGTGGAAAATGGCTGGTAATAAACACTTGAGCGATACACCAGGGCTGCCTTCCACCCGAGGGTCTTTGTGGATTAGTCATGTTCTCACTCCACCCTCCTTGTCCACGTTTGAGAGAAATGTCTCCAGCATCGAGGACGTATTTATTTGAATATAGATTTTAACATTCCGGTATAGTTCATATAAAATGCACTAATATCTAATGCACAGGCAGAGACAGCGAATCCGCAATGGGCAAAATTATATTTTTGCCTAATGTGATATTGATACTGGAGGTCGGTGGTTTCAGAGAGCCGAGGCAGCTGTTTACAACTTACTAATTGGTTCACCTGCCTAGAGCTGGTCAACAAAATACAAATATCAGTCAAGAATACATTTACCACACAGAAAGGGCCTTTCTGTGTGGAGTTTGCATGTTCTCCCCGTGCCCCCTGGGGGTTTCCTTCATATAGAAACCCCTTCACCAAAACATGCAATATCCTGGTCGCTGAAGTGGTGCCTCCTCTGGTCGTTCGGGGCGCATGTTCGGAGGGAGGGGAACTCGTTGGAATAGCGTGATGCTATGTCCTACCGGTGAAGTTTCCCCTGTCAGGTGAAAAGAAGCAGCTGGCTACTGGCCCATGTCTCGGAGGAAGCATGGAGCCAGTTTCGGCTCTCCCCAGACCGGCAGAGGGTGGAGCAGCAACCAGGATAAATAAATTAAATTAGCACTAACGGGGGATAAAAATGTGATAAAAAATAATAAATTTCCTGAACAAAATAATTAAGTTCAAAGAAGTAGGTCATCTTACTCATTATCAGTGCTCTGTTGTGTATAGAAACACACACTGGCCTAGCATGCCTACTCACACGCTGCCAACTTTATAATCGGGCATGAAGTACAGCAGAGCTCAAATTACAAGAGAGCATTTTGAGAAGCATTATACTATGCTATGATGGATGACTTATTGATTTATCTGTCAAAGATGCTTTTTACCAGCATTTGCCACTTGGCGGGTGTAAATTTCAGGACCCTGGTGGTCATAGCAATATAAAAACGCCTCCCCAAATTGTCCTGGGGAAGAAAAAAAACAACATCTGATGATTTTTGACCGTAATATTCAGTAGTTTTCAGTGGAGATACCACATCTCCATGCAATGTACTGTAAACACTTCAATACTCAAAACAAGGGGTTAATTTCCCTCAGTGAGCCTCCACACTTCACTCAATACGTCTCCACATTAGGCCACAAAATCCCTTTCATATCAGAGGAAAGAAATCTGAAAAAAAAATAAAGCAAAAATAATAATGATGATAATGACAATAGTAATAATAATAATAGTACGGTAATAATCATAATAATAAATAATAAACAAAAAAAGTAATACAACTAAATAAATAAATAATGGGAGTGTGTGGAGTAGGAGGAGGAGATGTTTGGTCTTGGATGATGATCTACAGTTTAAAGGGGGAACTGATGCGTGCTAAGAGTTGGCGGGTGAGGTTTCAGGGTGGGGTGGCAGTGTTGGGGGCAGGGCAGCGAGCGGGGGGAGGGGGGTGGGGGGGATAAGTCTGAGCTTTTGAAGATGAAGCAGATGGATTAGTGTTATCTGAGCCTCTCTCTCTCTCTCTATCTGTCTCTGTCTCTCTCTCTCTCTCCAGGTGCAGTGGGAGGAGGGCTGAGCGGACCGACGGACTGACCGACAGGCCGACCCGCAGAGGTTTGGAGGCGGAGCGGGGGGAGGAGGAGGGGGACGGTACAGGAGTAGAATCACAACAAGCAGAAGGACGAAAGGAAAGAGACAAGTCATCCAGCGGAGGGGGGAGGGGGGGTTGGATACCCAGTATGCGGGCAGCATGGAACAGGTGAAGGAGCAGCGGCCTTTCTGCTCGCTGTCCAAGAGCCAGAGAGAGCGCGAGCGAGACCGCGAGCGAGACCGCGAGAGAGAGCGCCGCTACACCACCGCCTCCTCGGCCGAGCGGGAGGACGAGGGAGCGTGCCGGGAGCGCGTGCCCACGCAGAAGTCCTACAGCTCCAGTGAGACGCTGCCGGCCTTCGACCATGACCCCACACGCATGCTGTTCGGGGGCAGAGTCAAGGACAAGGGCCACAAGGAGGCTCCAGACTACAGCCGGCCGGGTTAGTCACACCAAATGATGTTCAAGTTGTTTCAATCTTGCATTTTCGTAACTAGTAGTATTTTTTTCATAACCTTCAAATGCATACCTTTTCTTTATTTTTATTTTTTTTTATTATTTCTGGGGTGTTTTGCCTTTATTAGATTAGAACTGAACTGAACTTGATTAGATAGGACAGCAGGGAGAGAGGGAGGGGATGACATGTGGCAACAGGCCACAGTTCAGATTCAAACGCAGGCCGGCTGAACCACTGGGGCGCCCCAGACCATAATAATCTCTCGGTTCCAGAGATCTACCAACTAGCATGGCTGTGATCTTTTCCCCCCACCGTGACCAATACTAAACTCCAGCCTAAACTTTGCAAAATGCATGCTTCTTTCCCAACATACTTCTGGTCAGAAACAGATGGTCTCCCAAGTGTCTAGTAAAGACATTTAGCCCTTTTTTTTTTGCTGGTATCTGATCAGAAGAAAATTGCCCTGATTTTTTATTTATTTATTTATTTATTTGACACAGACTGGCCCACATCCAGCCTGCCAGTATTCTACCATCCACATTCCCCGCCCCATTGACACATACAGTACTGTACCTGTGCATGAATGCAGCCAGACAGTTTAAAGGGCTATATTTGAAAAGGCAATATAATCTATTCTTCTATATCAATAAAGATGAAATCAGTCAGGGATTGCCATTTTAACTGTCAACAATAAATATTGAAATGACCCAACAACACCAGGCAACAATAAACTCTAATAAACTACAACGTTGTTTAATAAACTCTAAACAATGAACAGCCAGGTGGAGTAAAGGGGTGGACATGTACAGTAGAGAGAGGCACTGAGCCTCTGGTCCTCATGCTGTTCCAGCGGTGCTGTAATTGAAATGCTGCTGGTGCTTGCAAGATGCACTACAGAAAAGGTCAGTCATTTTTGCACGTTTTGATGCCTCAGCTTCACGGGACGTTATGTTTTGTCCCTCAGTGTCTCTGCTCCACCGTTACGTTTTTATTATTGGAAGGATTCCTTTCTTTTCTGTTACCTTTTTATCAGCTCATGCTCATCTGACACTGACATCTGCGAGGGGGTGAGGGCATGCCTCACTCACTTCCCTCTCACTCACTCACCTACCTCCCTCTCTCTCTCTCACCTCCCTCTCTCTCTCTCACTCACCTCCCTCTCTCTCACTCACCTCCCTCTCTCTCTCTCTCTCACTCACCTCCCTCTCTCTCTTTCTCACACTCACTCACTCACCTCCCTCTCTCTCACTCACCTCCCTCTCTCTCTTTCTCTCTCTCACACACTCACTCACTCACTCACTCACTCACCTCTCTCTCTCTCACTCACTCACCTCCCTCTCTCTCTCTCTCTCTCTCACACACACTCACTCACTCACTCACTCACTCACCTCCCTCTCTCTCACTCACCTCCCTCTCTCTCTCTCTCTCTCTCTCTCACACACACTCACTCACTCACTCACCTCTCTCTCACTCACTCACCTCCCTCTCTCTCTTTCTCACACTCACTCACTCACCTCGCTCTCACTCACTCACCTCCCTCTCACTCACTCACTCAACTCTCTATCTCGCTCACTCACCTGTTTCTCTCACTCACTCACCTCCCTCTCACTCACTCACTCAACTCTATCTCGCTCACTCACCTGTTTCACTCACTCACTCACTCTCCCTCTCACTCACCTCCCTCTCTCACTCACTCACTCAACTATCTCTCTCACTCACCTGTCTCTCTCTCACTGTTTCCACTGACACATTTGGCCATGCCATACCACGCTGATTTCAGTTTCCATTTCACTGTTTTATGTGCCAAGTGGTGCCATGCCGCGCTCGAGACTACCTCCGGAGTGGGCTGGGGCCAAAGCACGCCGGCCCCACCTCCAAGCGAGCAGCCCAACCGCAGCCAACCCGTGATGACACCCCCCCCCCCCCTCCCCTTCTCCGTTCTCCCCCCCCAGCTGTCCTGCGAGCAGAGCCATGCTAAACTCATGTCTGTGGTGGAGAAAGCAGAGAGGAAGATGTTTTTAAAACCCTCTTTGCTCCTCAATCCTCAATCCTCATTGCTCGGACCCGCCGTCTCCACTGACAAACTAACAGAAGGCATTTATTTTATTTTTTCGTTTTATTTTGAAGGACTTGCAAGGAAATGCTAATGTTAATCCACCGTTTCAGCTGCGACTTTTGACACAGACAAGGCTGCTTTGCCACTCAAGACCCATGCTCGAGACAAGCGCGTCATTAAAGACACACCCTCTTCAGCCCTGTTATAATAGAAACACAAATCCCAGCCGCACCGCGCCACGCCGTGCCAGACCAGCTTTTGGTATGGAAAAAGGCCATGATCTCATCTCTCTCTCTCTCTCTCTCTCTCTCTCTCTTTCTCTCTCTCTCTCTCTCTCTCTCTCTCTCTCTCTCTCTCTAGCTCTCTCTCTCTCTCTCTGTATAACTGACTGTAAAAAAAAAGGGAAATATGGGAAATTGCCGGGAGCACAAAAATACAGGAGAAACCCGGGAAAAGTTGACAGGTCCACTCAGATGCAAGTCCATAATAGCCCAATGTGTTAGTTATTGAGGCAGGCATGGATTAATAGAGGTTATGGCGTAGTACAGTACAGTAGATTTTTGTAGATCAATGGAACAAACAACACACTACTGTGTTTCCCCCCCATGTTCATCTCCAACATCTCACTTCCTGGCATTGTACTCTTTCAGCTCTTGCAGAGGAGAAGTGGAAGATAATCTATAAATTGGCAATTTGTCAGACATCAGTAAATACAACAAATGACAAAATCCCAGCATCCATTTCTCAATGTCTCAGTAACTCTAACAAATTGCCATCTTACAGATTCATCTTCCACTTTGCCTCTGCACGTTTGGAAAGATGCCAATTGGTCAGACATTAGTAAATTGAACAAATGACAAAATCCCTGTCTCCATGTTCATTTACTGATGTCTAAAAATCCGCGTCTTACAGTTTTCGCTTTTTGAACTTGAAAAAAGAAAGAAAAACAGAGAAAAGAAAGAAAAAGTAGAACTTTGGGGTGAATTACAGCGCACCAGGGTAATACTCTGACATTATAAAAATGTTAATACCCATATAATGTTATGATAATAAGATAAGATAATAAAAAGATGTTCAGTAAATAACGTTCCCCTTTAATTAGCTGCTAGAAACTACTCTAATATCCATAATTAAATATTTTGGGCAGTTTATTCTATTTTATGGCACTCTCTTGGCTCGTTAAATTGCAATTAGTAAACCTATCCATAACTTGCATAGATGTGTTTGGTGCTAATTGGTGTCCACTTTAGATTTAATAGGATTATTGTGAGACGAACGCTAGTTTTCTTCATCTCTTATTAAAATTGGGGCATTTAATTTTAACGAGCACTTAAAATGGTAGCAAATGCCAGATTTTATTTTTTTCATCTATTTGTGGAAGACAACTGAGCATATTTTGGCTTTTTGACCTTTTCATATTGGTTTGGAATTAGATATTGGGAAATCTTTTTTCTGCAATATATATTATGCTAAAGTTAACATTTTCAGATGTGCTCAGTATAGTTACAGAAATTTACCTCTAAACATTTCCCAAAACCATTTCTAACAAAAGGTCTCTTATGAACAGCAAAACTTATAGGGGACAAAATCAAATCTCATTGCTCTGTAACTTCAAACTTGACTTGAAACAAACACTAATATCTATAGATTGTCGTGAGCATCTTAAACATTGTGTAACATTTTTGTTGGACAAATGTTTATTGGTCTGACCTTGATATCCTCATAAAAATGGAGATTAATAACACTGCAGTGAACAGTGATTTCCATCAATTTAATACAATGATACTCACCTTGATTGACTCTTTCAAGGTAATTCATTACATTCTGAGAGTAGTTTATTTTACACTTCTCATCTTACATCTGCTCTAATGTGTGTGTTTTTTCAGAAAAATAATAAGAGGGAACATTTAGTGTGCATGGAATACTTTCACTTAAAATAATTTCAATTTTAGGTGGATCACATTAATAACCATGTTTGCCATCGGCTATGGGTGTCATCATGACAAGATGGCTGAACGAATTTATCTACTAGATGACTAGATTTGGTTAAAAATGTTTAAATGTCAGATATGATAGTGAGTGAACTATTTTTAGATTTAGTTATTTTATAAGAATATTTCCTATTACTGGAGTAAAGCTCTCATGCTGTTTATTTTTCTTATTTTCCTTTTTTTGTATTATATTATTTATTTGATTATTATTTTTAGCTGTTGCTAAGGCTTTGAAGACAGAGTATTATTTTATTTGCAGTGATGCCAATGCCTCAAGTAACTCAAAGTGAACAGAACACCAGATTGACAATGATTTACTGCAAAACAGGCTGTTTGACAGAGTTTCTGAAAACTAATCACATTTTTCTTTCATTTTTCATATTGTATCACACACACACACACACACACACACACACACACACACACACATTGACATTTTAATTTTGTCTTCAGATCTTCTCTGAGATTAAAGCTATCGGTGATTTAGTATCGTACCCATTTTCATTTTCTCATTGGGGCGTCTGTAGTTCAGAAGGTGGTTCGATCCCCGGCTCCTCCAGTCAAAGTGTCCTTTGGCAAATACTAAACCCCAAATTCCTCCTGATGGTTGCACCACCAGCACCCTTGCTAGCTTGCCGCTATCAGTGTGTGTGTGTGTGTGTGTGTGTGTGTGTGTGTGTGTGTGTGTGTGTGTGTGTGTGTGTGTGTGTGTGTGTGAGAGTGTGCGTGTGTGTGTGTGTGTGTGTGTGTGTGCGTGTGCGTGTGCCTGTGCGTGTGCGTGTGTGTGTGTGAGAATGGGTGAATATAGGCATTGTTGTAAAGCGCTTTTGACTGGCCGGTAGACTAGAAAAGCACTATATACATGCAGTCCATTTACCATTTCTCTCTGTCCCTTCTCTCTCTCTCTCTCTCTCTCTCTCTCTCTCTCTCTCTCTCTCTCTCTCTGTCACACATTTCTTTCTCTAACCTTCTTTCTCTAAGCCACATTCTTACAGCAGTAGTCTTAAAAGGCAGGGCATGCCTGCCAAAAGTGTGTACGTGTTAAGGAAGGTAATAGTAAAGGAAGGAAAATGATCCAATAAATGAGAAGCGTCTCTTGGCCAACGGTTGATGGGATTCTCTCCGCCTTTGAAAAGAGCGAGATGTTTCCAGGTGAATTGTTTCGGGCTCATCTAATTAAACGGAGACATCTCAGTAGACGACGTCAAGGAGCCAGTTTGAGCTCCTCTGTGATTTATTTCAAATGCTTTTTGAGCATCTTGTTGAGCTGTCGAACAGCTCTGGAGGAAAGTGTCCCACTTCCTATAAGCTCTTGTAGGTGAAGCGTTTGAATGGTTTTAAAACCAGGCCCGGTTTTGCTCGTTAAAGCGTGTTTGTTGCTTGGTTTGTTAACTTTACACCCGGTGTCGTTCACAGGCCAGACGTTTTCACTGAGG
The DNA here is from genome assembly GCF_964638095.1 of Poromitra crassiceps. Taxonomy (NCBI): domain Eukaryota; kingdom Metazoa; phylum Chordata; class Actinopteri; order Beryciformes; family Melamphaidae; genus Poromitra; species Poromitra crassiceps. Next base: position 11,806,759 of record NC_139634.1, read on the forward strand.
CAACTGGGGATCTGCGAGCCGTCCACTCGCAGAGGCTTGGCTCTGTGCCCTGAGACGGGCCTCTCCCACCCCCTCAGCAGCTACTCGAGAGGACCGGTCGCTACGGAAAACCATGAACCTGGATCACCGGAACGTACCACCATGGCTCTTTGGGGAAGGGGGGCAAAGTCTGGGCAAAATTCATGCCTCTCCAGTCGCTCCAACTCGGCGCTTACCCTCAGCGACACAGAAATGGACAATAAATCGGACAATGAGATGGGTGAGTCGCTCACACTTTTCATTCCTCTTCTCTTGAAAAAAGAAAAAGAAAACGTTATTCGCTTGCACGCTGTCATTGGCCTTCCAAAGGGAAGAAAAACTATGCTGAAAAGCAGCATTTGGTTGCATTGTGGTTGATGTTGGAGGAAAAAGGCTCTGATTGGTGGAGGCGAGCGGGGGGGAACGTGATTGGTGGGGAGCGGTGTTTGGGGAGGCATGTGCTGCAGCTGCCTCGCTGCGGATCAAAGGCGCGTTCCTTCCTGCACCGCGTGCGGAAAATAATTTGGTCTTCCAATTGAGTGGTTGCTAGTCACCTGCTCCTCTCCACGGGGGGAAGCAGAGGAGTTTGATAAAGTTTCCCCACGGGCTAGCGTGTAATCAAAGATAGCTTTGTATGCCTCAGCCTGAGATTTTGCTTAGAAATTCTGCAGCGGTTGACCGGGTATGCACAATGGCTGATTAAATGGGTTCAATGGTTTGAAGTGCAAATTTGATCACACTGGAAACCTGAGCTGGAGGATTGAGGCTCTCCATCTGAAGAGGGCTGATCTTTGGTGTATCAAATGGAGGCAATGAATATACAATCGCTGTGTAATGTTATCTGTATTGTTTTTTGGAATTCAAGTTGTTTGAATCTATTTGGTGCTCTCTGTGCGCACGCGTGTGTGTGTGTGTGTGCATGTGTGTGTGTGTGTGTGTGTCCCACCATTTCATATTTGAGAATACTTACCGTAGTTTAGAGTTTGGAGAAGCATTTGGATCGCTCTGCATATTATTTTGATCCTCTTCAAATGGCACTTCAAGGCTGATTTTAGCAGCATTATTTTTTCCCCTCCAATGTAAAATTGTGTTTGATGATGTTATTGCATTGCCTCTTATTAGTTTCTGCTCTAAGCCAATAGATTTATGATTCCATCATTGAATTTATCCTCTCAGCAGTGTTGAATAGCTTTGCATGTTGATATTGATTCTCTGGAAAAAACCTTGTTTATCATTCATCATAATATTCGTGTCTACAGTGTGAGTTATCACCATTATAACACACATTCAGTGTAAAACTCTAATTATTTTAAGAAGGCAATGATCTTAAAGTGTGGCAGGCAGTTAAGCTAATTATGGTTGATTACACTTTCATTGGCAGAACATTAAGGAGAGGGGGAAAAGGGAATTGTTTTCATGTGCTACAGTATCAGTTTTTAATCTGAAAACATTGACTACAGTGTGACATTCTGAGACAAGTCATTTTTGGCCGTATTGGCACTATTCACCTTATTCACCACGCCCACTTTTTCTCTCTTCCGCATTACACGGAACGTATTTGTTCTTCCGGTTCAGCGCTAGTTGGCGGCCAATTTCAAAACAAAACGTCAGTATGAATGAAGTTTGGCAACATTCAGAAGCTACACTGCGGCCAACTTCAGTTACATGTTCATAGCGTTACTGCTGCGAGGAGCCGATGGCTGTACCCGGTCGGCATTTAACGTTAGTTACAAAAGAACGTCGACAGTGTTTTCTCACTGCCAGTAGCCTACAGTAGGGTTTGACAGATAGCTAGTCCGACCGGTGTCAGCACAGTCAGCGCTCCCGGTCCTCGCTGCTCGTTAAAGATTTCCAATAGGCGTTATTCTGATAAACTGGTCAGTGGTCACATGTTACGTTCTCACCCGAAAAATATTAAAACTTTAAAACAGTTTGGGTTTTTTTTTTGCTTGAAAACAGCTTTTTGGCAAGTCTAAAAATGACTGCGGTAGGCGTACTCTACTTCCGTGTTTAAAACCGGAAAGACGATTACGAAATGACGTCATGCAGAAGCGTCCTTGTATGGGCAAAGAATAAGGTGAATAGAGAGGCAAAGTGACCGCCTACTTCCTGCTTCAGCACTGTACCAGATATTTTCATCCGCTATTTATTTTTTTACCACATAACATTTCACTCGGACCAAAATAAAGAAAATATTTTTTCGATGTAGTTTTTTAAAGTTTTGGTCCGAGTGAAATGTTCTATGGTCTCTCCTGATTCTAAATATAGCTGAACCGTTTGTTTGACCAAGTAAAACTCTTTTTATAAGCATTAAGCAGGAAGTGACGTTCACTTTCCCTCTCTATTCATCATTGTGAGCTTGTCTCCAGGCAGAACTGAGCAAAGTCTTTTACCTTTTCAAATGGCATCAATATTCAACTCAATGTATTTGTTCCAATGTGTGGCGTCTGCGTTGGCCCAGTACACTGTATACATTTACGAGTCACTAAAAGCTCCGCCGACCCGCAGAGGTGCCAGTAAACATAACCCTAACCTGCTTAGCGCTCACCTCCAGTCATATTTATTGCTGTACATGCCAAGTGCGAAACCCAATCACCAATCATTTCCATTCTCCGAAGCAGCGCAGTGTCTGCTTCAAAAGGCCCTCTGTCGAGCTTAGAGCGTCCAAACCCACCCCCGTCACACACACACACACACACACCCAAGCACACGCACACACACACACACACACACACACACACCCACGCGCACGCGCACACACACACACACACACACACACACACACACACACACACACACACACACAACACACACACACAAACACGCGCGCATGCACACACACACACACACACACCTCTGCCTCTGTTATTATAAGTATAGGGAAAATAAACAATACCTGCAGTGCTTTGGGTCTTTTTCTCAAGCAACAGTGACCGCCCACTTTTGAACGGCTCCGTTTCCAGGAAGTGAATTTCCCATTCATTTAATTTCTCCATTGACGTTTCAGAAAGTCCTTATAAAAAGAATTTAAGCCTGGAGCCAAGCCAGCCAACTAGTAGATGAATTGTGACCATAAAACATTTGATTTGAAGTTTGATTTATTTATCAATTTATTTCATTATTTATTTGCTTCCACGATTCATCTCTTAGTTGGCTGGCTTTGATCCAGGCTTAAAACTCTACAGTGTAGCCTAAGGATCGTCTGAAACGTCAATGGAGAATTAAATGGGAAATTGACTTCGTGGAAGCGGAGACATTCAAAAGTGGGCCAAATAGTTTAAGTTTAACCGTTAAAGTTTTTTTCTCCTAACTGTCTGCATATCCCTTTTAAATACCCTGAGACTGTTCCATAGATAAGGATTTGGGTCTCGGTGTGATTTACATTTTTTACCCGTTTTTTTTTTGGAGGGTGTGTAACTATTTTTGGAGCCTAAATTCTTTCTTCATTATCCAGATTTTGAGCCGGAGGGGGGGAAGAGAATCAGCACTGTTCCACCTCTATAGATCTTGGTCTCTTTTTGCCCTTTTGACTTTCACTATTTAATGAAGCAGCCAAGAGAAATGACCCATCCAAAGGTTTCCATCAACTGAATATGCATGCTGAAGCTCCGACAAGGGGCCGTTCAGCCCCACTTATTCATAAATGAACTCAGTATTTCATTCTAATTCGCTCTGTTCTACAGAGTGTTCGACACAGACAAGTACCAAAGTCTGGGCACATTCACGGCGCGTAGCGTCTGCTAATGTTAACCTCCATGATCCAGGAGACAGAAGATGAGATTAAAGAGGAAGCGCTAGTGATCATATCGTCGTGTTGCTGCTGCTTGAAATGACCCGGCGAATGCAGCCACTGTAGGATTTGAATGGTTGTTTTATGAAATGCTGTAGTCGATGCTTTTGGCCAGAAAAAGAGACATTCTCTGAACTATATCATTCTATATCTCTGGAATATGGAAACCCCAGTCAGGAAAAGTGCCAATTTGTCAACCCCCAAGAGATAAAGGAGAACTTCGCCAAAAACAATGTTGATTTATTTTGCTGATGATGATCTCGCACATTCATATTCATTCCCGCACAAACTGACATCACTGATCCACAACTGAACTCAAATCAACTGTCAGTAACTGTCAAACTAAATGCAAAACTGAAAAAATCAATTCTGTGAAGTTACCACTCCACTTTAAAAATCACTGTGAGTAGATCTATATTTGAGCTGTCGAAGATTACATGTCAACTTTTTCCAAAACGTTTGATATTGCATTTTGCAATTGCCCAGTTCTTATTTGCAGTGTTTTTAAAATCCTGTTGACAGTCTAGGATGTTAGTTTACATGGTTTATTTATCGATTAGAAGACATTTCTCTTCACTCCGTCTGTTGGTTCTTCTGAGGTTTTCCTACAGAGCTGGCAGTGTGTGTGATGAACATATTTTGAGTGTGAAAAAGCTGTGGTTATGTCATGTGTCATAATCTTTGTTTGTCAACACTGGTGTACAGCACCTAAGTCACTCACGCCCTCCTCCGGGTTCGGCATGGGGCCTAAGAGATTTCACTCCCCATTCATTCCTCATGTTTCTTATAATCCCTAAAATGAGTTGTACTTGGACAAAAAAAGCGATTCAGCTATATTCAGAATCACAAGAGACCATAGAACATTTCACTCCCCCCATTTTATTATGAAATGCAATACAATACAAATAACAGTACATGTAGTGTTGGAGAAACAATTAACTAAAATAAACTAATCATACACAAAAAATCACACCCAGGTGTTGAAGTAAGCTGTGGAGTTTTGTGCATGTCCGACCCGTGTGTGCGTCCGTACATGCGCCCATCCGCGCTGTGTGCATGCATGCGTGTGTGCAATCGTGCATGTGTGTGTGTGTGTGTGTGTGTGCCTGTGTGTGCGTTACTGGCTTGTGCGTGTTTCAAGCCGCGCTCTCCATAGCGTGCCAAAGTCTCGTCAATGAGGAAATGAATTCGCCATTACCGTAATTTCCAGATGCGTCTTAAACCGTGGGTGCGTGTGCGTGAATGTGTCGTGCGTGTGTGCATTACCGACGAAACGCTATCGTCCTCCACTCCTCGAGACGAGACATTACTGACATCTCTCTCTCTCTCTACGCCGGCCCTGTGCCTCGGGGGAGCTGGGGTCGGGGCCACACCCCCTTCCTTGTCGCCTCGAGCCAGTCTCCTCAAAATCTCGGTGAACTCCCCCAAATCGCGGTGAACACACACAACGTGACTTTGTGTGTGTTCACCGCTGTACCGCTTAAGAACAAGCATAAAATGCAGACAAACAAATGTTGCCTTCAGAAACTCCCGCAGACACTGAATGCAACACTGTGTGTAAACTAGCAAATGCCAACCCATGTTACAACACGTTGTTGCCAAAGTGTAAAGTTGACGTGATGAAAACCGTCCGTTTAGCCTTGACTGGACTGGCAAATACTGGTTTATTTTATGGCCATCTCCAAACACCAGACCAATAGTGCTTAATTTGCAATGAGTACGTTGCGGTAGTTAAAGAATACGTTCCCGGCACCACATTGAGAAACACCAAACTTTCTGGATTTTTGGAGTGATGTCAGAAAAGAAAGAAAGAAAGAAAGAAAGAAAAAAAGAAAGAAAAAAGAAAGTCAACATAGCGGGATGCCTAATGTTAAGAAGGTAGGGATCATCGTACTCACTGTATGTTTGGACCATTTTGAATCAAACTTTCACACACAAACTGTTGAACTCAATAAAAAGCAACGCTCGCTGTTGCCTGTCTGGCAGCACTTAACCAATGCCTTTGCATTTCGTTGGCATCTTAGGAGTCAAAGGTCACTGCTCTCGTTCAGAACAATAAATGCCACTTCTCCCACTAAGAAAGCTATGTTAGCAGTGTAGCCTAACGTTACATATCTCAGCACATTATAGTCGGAGAGCGGATGGCACGGCGCACAATTGCTTAGTTGAGCAGATGGCAGCATACAAGCCCGTGTAGCGGGCGAGGCCGGGCGAGCTCGCGCGCTATAGTATGCATGCTGCGTCTGCGAGCCCAACGAGGTATGGTCGAAATGAGCGATGAGGAGAGTTCAGTGGGCGTGGCGAGGGCCGCTAGAAAGGAGCGCGCGCATCGCTTTTTTTGTTAAAGTACAACTCTTTGTATAAGGATTTTAAGAAACGCAGTAGGAGGTGTGTGTGTGTGTGTGTGTGTGTGTGTGTGTGTGTGTGTGTGTGTGTGTGTGTGTGTGTGTGTGTGTGCGCCCGCGCGCCAGTGTGTGTGTGTATTGGTTGCTGTTATTGCCACTTGTTATGGTTCTCTGGACTACTAGTGGACTAGTATCATTGATAGCTCTTTTTCCTTCTGTTGTACTCACCTTGTGGGTCAGATGTGACCAAAAATATATTTTTTGTTTCAAGAGAAACAACTCTTATTGCACTCACTTTGCCGTGATATCTCTGTTTTATGCAATTTGTTGTGGCTCAGATGTGACCACAAAGATATATTGTGAATTTTAAATTGTCAATTAGTACAAAAGAAAGATACAAAGGAGTACACGATTCCTACCCCCCCCCCCCCATGGCCCGCTCAGCTACACAGTGTTCCTCTGTTCATGACCCAAGGAGCTTCTCCTTTATTTGTGCTTCTGCATGTAAGTGAAAGAACTCTTATGCACTTGTTCTGGTTCTGTGCACTGCAGTGATAGCTCTGTCTGTGATGTGCCTGCGTCAGATATGTGACCTTTTTTATTATTTTTTCATAAATGAAACGATGAATAAACACACATTGATGTTTGCTACGTTCAATTTGTCATAAAAAAAGAGGAAGTTTTAAATAGACCGCTGAAAATGTCCGGCCCGAGCTACAATCCCGCTTTTAAAATCTGACCCAATTGAATTTGTAATTGAATAGCCGTGTTCTATGCTCTGTGGTGATTGTGAATATAGTTGAATAGGTTTTTTTTGTCCAAGTACAACTCTTTGTATCAGGATTTTAAGAAACGTCAATGGGAAAAATGAATGGAGAATGAAATCCCTTTGGCCCTATGCCAAACCCGGAAGAGGGAGTGACTTAGGCACTCCATAAACTAGTCACTCTGTTTTGAATAAAAATGGGTTGGAAAAAACTAACAATGAAAAACAAAAATGACAGCAACATTTCAAAATCGTGACAGACTAGTCCATACCCTCGCATACACCGTGCAGACTTGCCAAAAATAAATTTGGGAAAATGGAAAGATCGGCTTTGTCAGTCCCTGCCTATGCCAACGCTCAATGCATGTGCAGTTCCAGATTGATTGGCCGACCCGGTTTGGAGAGAAATGGATGACGGACAGAGTTTTCCTCATTCTATAGTAGAATAGTAGGATTATGAATGATGGAACGTGAAATGTTGGCTATATTGTGCATTAAAAACAGTAAACTAAAACACTATTGGAGACCATTTGAATTTTGATTTATCATTGGTTGTCAGGACTACTGGTCCCTGGTGAGTAGCTTGTGCTGATGGTTATAATAATCCCATGGATTTCTTTTTGAACTCCTTGAAAACAATACTGAATGATTACAGTGTCATGATATTGATTAATTAGAGCATTATGATATTGATTGATTAGTGCATCATGACATTGATTGATTGATACATATAATTTGTTACCTAGCTGTAAAACCATACACCATGTGGTCAAATTCCACAATGATCTTTATACGCGCGCACGCGCACACTCACACTCACGCACACACACACACACACACACACACACACACACACACACACACACACACACACACACACACACACACACACACACACACACGCACACACACACACAGACCATATGAACATTACACAACCCGGCTTGTCTTGACCAAAGTGGCAAAACAAACGCTGTTCCCTCCCCTCGCTTCCTCTATTGATGAAATTATTACCTTAAATAATGAATGATCATTTTTCCACTGATGATCCACTTGCCAATGCCTACAGTGATGCACTTTAAGTAAATAAATAAATTAACAAATAAATTAACAAATTAATAAATTATAGCTATGCATATGTCCTAGTGAGAGTTTATAGTCAGACGTATATAAGAAAAAACATGTTTGCTCATTTGTAACTAATTTCAACTATCATACCATAAACCTATTTGACAAAAAAATGACAAATATTGTATTATATTCCTTTAAAGAATCTCATTACTTTGCCCAATGCCCGAACAAATAACAAAACCACGGTGTAGTATGTTATATTTTTACATAAGAATCTTATTATCTTTACTTTATGGAAAATATTTAGTGGTGACTTCATCTTGTACCAGGAGGTGTAAATAAAAACTCCAACCAATAAAAGCATCAGATTTGTGGCTTCCGAGGGGAACGAAGAGGTTATCCCACTAAAGCCCTATTCACACGGGGAGCAGTATTATCTGGGGACCGGGGACATCATCCTGTAATTAATGAATGACCTCCAACCTCTGCATTTCGTGAAAAGGCATTCACATGGAATAATGAAATCTGATGAAATCACTGATGCGGTTACAGCTGTAGAAGGTCAAGATTTTACAATTCGTCACGTTAGGATTTAGCAAAGCAAAACCGGAAGTTTGTGATGGAAATACATTCAAACCCCTCCTCAATGGATTCCACTACTGCCTCCATTTTTCATCACAGGAGGAAGATAGAAATCGTATAATGTTATCTAGAAGAAGAAGAAGAGAAAAAAAGACATTCCTCTACAAAAACGAAACAAAGTTATATTACTGAGAGTTCGACTTGCACAGGATTAGCATGATCAGGGGACCGTCTTTGCGAAAATATGGTAGTTAATTTCTGCTGGAGTTTTTTGCTTAAAAAATTAAAGACAGATTCGCATGAGATTAAAATCACAGACGGGTGCTGCAATTATTGCAAATCTTTCGGCGTCCAATATTAGCCCCATGCGAATAGGGCTTAACAGACAAGCACTCGTGCTTGGCTAGCATGGTCGGTGTAAGATACAGTCTGGAATTTGTTTCACCATCTTGGCGAATAAAATTGAAAGTAGAAAATATACTGAACATGCCTTTTCCCCCCCGGATCTCCCCCGTTTTCTCCCCAATTGTACTTCGCCAATAGACCCATTTCACAGTAGCCATTAAAGCAGAAAGTAAAGCAAGTGCAACCAAAACCATTAATGATGGTTCCATTCCATTTACTTGTTCCAGTACCAGGGCCTTCATTAATGTTATTGGTTACATAATGCTTTACTTCCTGCTTTACCACCTCAAAACGGTTGCTGTGAAAAGGGCCCCTGCCAAGCTGTCCTGGTTGTTGCTCCACCCCCTTTGCCGATCTGGGGAGAGTAGACTAGCACATGATACTTGTGCAGTCGCCAGCCACTTCTTTTCACCTGACAGCGAGGAGTTTCACCGGCAGGATGTAGCGCATGGGAGGATCACACTATTCCCCCTAGTTTGAACATGCATTCTTACCCTCCAAAATGTGATGTGTGACTCAAGGGATGCAAAGAAACATGGGAAGGAGGGTGGAAAAAACATTCTATTGTGCATCATAGGTGATTGAACCCTAAATTCGTAAAATGTATTTGACCAGCATCCAAACTGGTTATATTCCACATTTTGAAGTTTTATAGATGTGGACATGAAACTGTTCATTATAATCCATGTAGGCAGCCATGTTGCCTCCTCGGAATTGTTCTCCTAGTCATGAAGATTGATAGTACTACCTGACATCAGCAGCACACTGTAGATAGATGCTGTAGATGTAGTTATGAACTCAGTATGGTTGCCTTTTGATGTGAAAAACCAAATAAATTGGATTTTTGTGATTTTTAATTTATTTTTCATTCTTAATGGGGTCTCACGGACCGAGTTTCATGAATGAAGACCCAGTCACGTCACCATATATCAATCACCCCATCCTCAATAGCCAATCAGCCCATGTCATCTGTCAAAACATCGGTGATGTCATCGATGATGTCATACTTGCTGATGTCATCGGTGATGTCATAACTGCTGCTGTGATGTCATTTGTGATGTCATACATCTCCGTCTACTGAGCCAATCACCGAACAGGACGTGAGCAGTAGCCGTGGTGTCACATCATTGTCCCCTTCCGGATTGTTGCCTCAGTGGCTGGGTGTATCTTGGGCTGATCGTCTTCTCTGGAGCTGTGTTTTGCTCCACCCACCTCCCCAGTCCACCACCAACGTCTTGACTCCTGAAGAATTCCCTACGGGGTGAGGGGGGATTACAATCTTATCATGGAGTCATTACGCCAAAAAAGTTACCTGCCATGCCATTTGTGAATAAAGCTTGCTTGTTCAATTTTACCCACTACTAGTCTCTCACGATCGAAATCGGTTCACTGTATGACCAGGAATGTGATCTAAAATAGTTAAAAAGTCATTTTTCATTTCAGCTCGACTTTAAGTCCATGGTTCAATGGTCCAAGATTGTCTATGCAGGCTTCTGAATCAATACAATAGCCCTGATAAACATGACTGCATGCAACAGAAACATAGCATGGCCCAGTGGAGTTGTGTTCCTAATAGGGTGTGAAACAGCTTGCACGGACTTGTTAGATGCTGCAGCTACAGCACTGCAGCTCCTTATGACAGCTCGACTCGGCTTTATTAACCATCACACATGGGCTTTGTTGCTCAGGGGGAGTGGCCAGACGCCTGCTGACCCCTGATGACCCCTGGTTAGGAGAAGCCACTGTCGCTCTAACACCTGGCTGTCATCCTTTGTTACAGAAGCACCGCTTGGACTGCAAGGCCGGCTCTACCATATGGGCAACCTGGGCAGGTGCCCAAGGGGCCCTCAAAACAAAACAAAACAAACAAAAAGAGTCTGCCTCATGTCGGACTCCACAGAACTATGACACAAATGACAAATCTAACTAAAAATAGTTTCCAAGAAGATTAAGTCTCATGATTGATTGCTATTGGATGGCTGTAGGCAAGTGGTGACTGGTGAACCATTCATTTTTCCAGACATTTTGGAAAATGCTCTAAGAATAGTTTTACTTGGTCAAACAAAGTGATTCTGTTATATTTAGAATCAGGTGAGACCATATGATATTTCACTCAGACCTCTTCCCCCCGAGTGAAATGTTATGGGGGGAGGGGGGAGCGTAAGTGTCCAGGGGCCCCTGGGGGTCCTAATCTGGCCTTGTAGGCCTGACCCGCACCTGCCATCCAAACCTCGTTTTCCAGCCTAAAAGATGCCCAGTTGCATGTATTCATGAAGGGTGAGCAGTGTGGCTGTGCAGAGTCCTTTCTATCATTCTCATGTGGAGGTATGTCTGTGCTGCCATGTCCATGGGTCACTAAACGACTTCCATTTATCCAAGTCACTGGAGTACAGCTACATAGCAGTCTTACACATTTGACAGTTAAGTATAGCTCACAGATCCATTGTGTGAACCGTGCGAGTAAAAGGTTAATTAAATCAGTGAAGTCACAGCAATGTGGTGTTATAGAGTAGCACATCAAGCACCAAAGGGTTTTGGATGGTGGTATGGAAGCTTCGACATGCTGTTCTGTATGCAATACCATTGTGATATCTCCCTCTCTGTCTCTTTCTCTCTCTGTCTCATGCAGACGCATAGCAATTGAATGTTGCTTCTTTTAGGGCTCACCGATATTGGATTTTTGGGGGTGATGCCGATACGATATTAGGGAATAAAGAAATTCCATATCGGCTGATATCACTTGTGACAAAGATAATGTAATCGAGGCAGGATATTTTAACAATACACTTTATTGTCCCAAATGAAATCAGTGCACTGAAACAGTGAACTTCACTGGGAATTTAATAATTATAAAAAACCAAAACAAATAGAATAAATATATATACTGTGGGCGTGCACACACACACACACACACACACACACACACACACACACACACACACACACACACACACACACACACACACACACACACACACACACACACACACACACACACACACACACACACACACACACACACACACACACATATAGAACTTGAATTCAGAAAAAGGATAAAATATACATAAAATGCTGCCTATATAACTTTCAAAATAAAATAAAAAAATATCGGCCATAGCGATCTGTGATAGGCCAATATCAGCCTGTGTCAATGTGCCAATGTGGGACTCTAGTTTCTTACACTTTATCCCTCCGAGATGAGAAAACACACACGCGACATCATACTGACAAAGGTGACAGGCCATCTGTCAAACCCCTGTCTCAGATCTGTGCCTTGTATTGTGACAGTGGAATCAGACTGTATTGATCGTCGCCTCCCTCCCCACTTTCATAATTCACTATGGCGCACGCCGCCGACCACAGAGAGAAATGAGTTATTTTTGGTCAAAAACGGGCTGACCATCTGCGATGGCTTTGATGAAAACTCCCCGAGTTCCATCATTCATTAGGAGCCGGGGAATGAGTGTCTGGGCTTTTAGGTGGAGCTCATCTCCCGCCTCATCAAAAGAGGAGGTGCGCTTTGATTGCCGTCATTTATTGTCATCATTTCCCTCCTTGCTGGCGCTGTCACTCGTTAAGTGCTCACATCGCTGCCGCTGCCTATCTCAGGGTGACAAGGGATGTGGGACACAGCGGTGACGTGTCGAGGTGTGGTGGCGGGTGTTGTGCTCATTTGTCTTGAGGAGACGACGCCCGGCGTCTATTTTTGCTTGGTTCTTGAAGGCGTGGTCGCCAGGTGACCCGCTCTCCGTGTTGTGGTCCTCCTGTCCATTTTAAACCATGATTGGAGCGGATGACAAATTGACTGTCAATAGATTTACATTTTTCCATTGGTATGTCAGTCCCTCCAGCATGGTATATGGTATGGACATTATGTTGTCATGGTCCGTCTGTCCCTCTGTGTACAAACGCTCAGGAACAAAACATACACCACATGTTCCCCCTGTAGACCTTGCTGTATAAATTTGCATCTCAATGAAGAAAAACTGCTTTTCTCGAAACTGCTGTAATTTCGTAACTCGTGCTTTAAGACACAGAGTTCATATTCATACCGCCTATATGTGTTACATGAATACACGGATGCTGATAGGAATATTTGATAATGAATGGTTTAATTAGCTTAATTAACGACCTCATTGGCATAACTGGCTATGTTTAATATATCATGGTGATTATGGTGGGACATTAGGCAGCTCAAGTACCATTTGTTATTGAAATTATTTTTAACTGAGCAGAATTTGCATAGGGACTGTGGTAGCCGAAGACTGAACTTGGTTACACCATACGGGACATTTCTCTACATCTATATGGTTTATTAAGAGGTTGAATTGGTTTATGTTATGTCATGTCATGTTATGTCATGTTATGTCGTATGTTATTATATTGTTGTTATATAAGGGTTAATCTTAGGGTGATATACTTTGTTGAAGATCTTCTTTCGGTCACTTCAACTTGACAGTAAAGTGTTACACAAATTTCCTATAAGCATCGCTGACGACACGGACTCAACCTGCCGCTCTAGTTTTCCTCTTCTAATCCCACGTGTGTCCCAGACTGCAGGACATGCTATTATGATATGGAATTATGCTGTAATCGTCAATTACCAGAGCGGCTATTTACTGTACTCAAGAGAAAATGGCTCATTCCATTTCATCACGCAGCCTAATTGGGTGATTGTGTTACCATTGGACATGGAAAGAGTCAGCTATATTGTAGTGTATGGGTATTAGTGGGCGAAATAAGGATTAGCACTTTTGGCCCAGTTGTATTGTTTGTTACTACATTATTACTACATGTATGACCAGTTCATTCATTACTACATGGTATGACCGGTTCATTATTACATGTATGACCGGTTCATTACTACATGTATGACCGGCTCATTAATACAACTACATGTATGAGCGGTTGGTCCCCTTAGCGATTAGGTAGTAAAAATGTTGAGCCAACCCTTAGTGCTGCACCTTGACTATTGTGAGATGTGAAAAGTAAGAGGATGTGCAGGGATATGTGTTACATCTCTTGTAAGGCACTCTGGCTTTGACCCTTGCAGTCCTTCCTATCGGTTGCATGTGAAGTCGATAATCTCGTAATTGAAGCTTATCTACCGTTGCACTCAATGTAAACTACCCGGGATAAGTGTGTGGGATAAAAAAAAACTAAAATGTAAAAAGTAAATGCAACTTCTATTTGGAAAGACAGAGAACTTACGGCCGTGTGAGGATGTGGTATCTATCTAGGTCTATTTTAGTTTCATATTTGTTGAAATGGATTTTCTCTCGTTTCCTGGAGCGATCTTCTGGGTGTTACGTTTTCCCCAGACCAGCACCGACCCACCGATCTATCTGGTTTCACGTCCTCCTTTTTTTGTGATCTCCTTTCTCTTCCCCGTCGAGGGACACCGGAATATTTGTTACATCTATTGCCGCGGTGCCGGCGCCGTTGACCTTTGTGGTGGTCCTCACCCCGCCTCGGATGGTGGAAATCAAACATTTGGGAATGTCAGGTGGTTCTCCTGTCGGGAGTCTTTGTACGTTGCTCAGGATGAGAGTTTCACCTGAGGGTCTAAAAGTAGTCTTCTTCTGCTTTGCCTTGCTTACTCATTGTCGCATCATATAATCACACATCTTTGCTTTTCTCATACCCTTGAATGAGCTGGTTTAATGGTTTTAACACAAAGGCTGCAGGTTAAAATCCATATAACCAATGTTTCCAATGTGTCCTTGAAAGACACTTAACGTGTGTCAAGTGTGTTAAGTGTCAACTAAAGACATGAATTGTAAACATTTGATATTAGATACATTTAATATAAGAACATATTTTCTTTAGTTATCTTCCTACTTCTTTATCTCTGTATATTGATGTGACCGCTACGCTGCATACAGACACTAACGAGACAAATTCAAATTCAAGACAAATGTAACTTGCATACTGTGGCAATAAAAGTGATTCTGATTCTGATTCTGATATTTTGTTATGGTAAAGGACGTCTTTCTGTCGAACCAAAAATATCACTTTTGTATTCACTTTAATAGTACTGTCCAATGGTTACTTAACCCAGTTGAATAGACTGATGAACCACTATAGTATAATGACGAAAATGTGTGCAAAAATATATTGCATTAATTATGTTCAGCTGCTCTAATTTGCTCTTTGACACAAGCAATTAAAAGCACATTTTAACTGCAAATTAGACCATTTTCATTGGCTTTTGGAATGTGCGCCCGTCTTTTATACACACGAATAAATGTTTGATGAGAAGACCTTGATTTAATATTTAAATTAGTTTACGTTGCGTGAGCATTTCAGCTCGAACCGCGCTATTACAATCTGATACGAGCTCGCCACAAAAACGACCTACCTGGCTCAGAGTCCTTTCTTCATATTTATAGGAAACACACCGTTAGTCTGGTAGTGTAGTATAATATTTATTTGTTATTTAGTTTTTTCTTTTTCTTTTATTTACGCATTAGTCAATTTTTTTTTTGTTAAATTTAACCAGGTTGAATTGAACCTGAAAATAAAATAAAATCTCTTTTTCAATAGAGACTGACATGAAAGCAACTTCATAACAAACATAAAATTCGCAATATTATCGAATATTTCAGTTCAGCCACGCTGTCGTACAATTTAACTCGCTGTCAATATACCGGCGCTCTCCAGTGACCTAAAATCACTTTCCTGCCAAAGCCTTTAAAAATCAGCAATGCAGATTGAAGATTTGGCCACTGGTTTATGCATCTGATTTACTGTACATTTTCCCCCAATGAGGCGCAGTATTGATCTGACACTGACATTGTTAAAAAGCCATTATAGAGCACTGTACAGTATGCCTTGTAGATGGAGAGCAGCAATTTAGCCTGAAAATCAGCTTTAAAAAAGGGATCTAGGAGTCTTATTTCAGACATGGAAGCTTGTGAAGGTGAGTTTGATAGTAACAAGACATGAATATTTTGTTATGATTAACCCTCTGAGTAGCCCAACTATGCAAAACCCCAGGAAATAAGTAGGCTACTGATGAGGTGTCCTAGAGGCTCGTCGGGCGTCTGTGTGTGTGTGTGTGTGTGTGTGTGTGTGCGTGTGTGTGTGTGTGTGTGTGTGTGTGTGTGTTCCTCTCGGAAACCTTGTACCTTTTGTTCGGGTCAAGCTCGTGGCCCTCCTTTGCATGTCATCGCCGCCTCTGTCACTCTGTGCTCCGTGCCACGAAATAAAAGGGAAAATGCCTTAAAATAATCTCACTGCTGATATATGCATGGAATTCCTGGCAGTGCTTCCCACCGGAATAACTGTATCAAATCACCTTGTAAGCTGCGCAGGTGATGGTATTTTAAATATAAGCCTCATGTCACTCCCACAAATTTTCTAAGTGTGTTATCCGTGCTGAAAATAGTTTTATACCACAGAATAAAATAGATCACTATTCCCTCAGTGGGGCGTTTTTATAGGCCATTTTTACTTTCTCAAAAAAAAGAAGAAGAAAAAAAAAAACCTTTGTGCTAAAGGACAGTCTTATGGCTATACAGGGGGATTAAATGACTGATTGGGAAGATGGCAATGGAACAATGAAATCAAGAGATAGACACACACACACACACACACACACACACGCACGCACACCTCACACACACTTACTTTACATGAGGGAGAAAGGTCAGCGTCTAGAGGAGGAAATGGTGAGCCATTGCTATGATTGATCACATGACAAGGTCCAGGGAGGACGCAGTGTCACTTTCATTGTCAAACTCATTATACCACCGAAGAAGATCCCCCTGCGCTGCTCCTCGCACGTCCTTTCTCCCCACCAGTCATGTGGAGAAACCCTTCCACTGCATACTGAATCGAGCTCAGAGTCGGCCACATAGACAGGGGGGAAAAAAACTGGGTGAAATGTGCTGAACACACAATATTTTCAGTTGCTCTCAGTCTATATTCTATAGTGGGAAAAATGCATAATTCTGTGACAAGAATAGAGCAGCTGAAGATGCGAAACCTTGAAATCTTATAAATGGGCGTTACCGGCTGTGCTCAGTGAGGATTTTTTTTGCGATATTATTAACGGTCAACGTATGCGCGCGACATTGAGGAGAATTCAAACCAAATCAATTAAAATCTAAAACAAACTAGAAGTTGTGTCGCCATAAGGCAGCTTGGAAGCGCTTTGGAGGAATATTGTGTCCCTGATTAAAAATGAATGGTATCGGAATACAGAAAGCATTCTGGCCAGGCTCCCAGAGCGAAGCCTCCTGAAACTGTGGTCACTTCAGAGGCAGGCAGAGGCATTATGTATCAGGGCTGTGAGAGGATGCTCGAGTAACACACTGTTCTCAGTTCAATTCATCTAATCACCAATGCAAACCTAAGCACTTTGCAGATATGGATTTGAGGCCAACGATTGATATTGTATCCCATGTAAAGTGATTCATGCTCAAAGAAAGAAAACATATTCTCTTGTCAAAGGGTCTCTTCTTTTGTATCCCGCCGCGACCTACTGAAGCCGTGCCTTTTATCTATTATCTGACTTGAGGAAAACACAACAAGAAGAACATGAAACGGAATCCTTAATTTAGTGGAAGGATTCTGATTTCCCCTCGAAATGGGCGTCTCAATATTACAGACCCAGGAAGCCTTATTGCCATGAATAGCTTTGGTTGTAGTTTACATAATAAAATTACAGATGAATCAGTAGAAGAAAAAAATGTATTTAAAAAAATTGTGTAATCACAAATCAGATTGTGTTACATTACATTACTTGCATTACTTATCCCCTCTCAGAGTTAGATAGATAGATAGATAGATAGATAGATAGATAGATAGATAGATAGATAGATAGATAGATAGATAGATAGATAGATAGATATAGTGTAACTAACTACACAACCCAACCCAGATGTTTGGCGAAGCCTCTATTACGGCTGCCCTCGACCAAGGATTATCCTGGTGGACCAGAAATCGTCCCCAGCTCCGACCAATCGATTGGTTGAAACAGAGTAAAAAACAAAACAAAAAATAAAATAAACTTTTTTTTGCAGTGTGCTTTTTTGTTCTTATTTTTTGCAGTGTACTGAGTGCACTATACCTGATAGCTGATCATTATAAATAAAAGCTATTTGCAGCTTTCTAACATTACTGGAATGGACAGACTGATCAGCGTGCCGTGCAACACCTGGCCATATTCAGCTGCAGTGGGAAACAGCTTTCAGAAAGCGTGTGCGATGGTTATGGTTATAAACGTTAGCACACGTGGCATGGTTAATTAGTTGGCAGAAAGGAGAGCTAGACAGCTTTTGCGATTTATTCCAGTAACATCTTATAACAGTCTTAACATTACTGGAGTTGGAGTGTATCTCTGAGGACGTCCAGTCTCACTGACTGTATTCTCATCTCATAGGTGGATAACTGAAACGTGTCCATTGTTTGTGCTCGATAGCTGACCGATTTAATTGTTAATTCCATCGCGCTGCTGGTTGCTCTCCTTTCAGTCTAGATAGCCTGCAAACTGTAGTTAGCCTGTCTCTAGCCTGTGTGCGCTTCCATAAAAGGTCCGTGTTGCTCCCTGCGGCACATTACTTCGTTCCGGATCGCTTTTATTTTTATGAAATTGAATGTCTCCGACGAAATTATTAACACCAGCGATTGTCTGACCAACGTGAATCTTGTCGACCAAGATCACATCGACCAAACAATCGACCAATCGCCCTGGAGGGGGCAGCCCTAGCCTGTATACTTATTGAGTACTGTCAGGCTTCACCAAACATTTGGCTTTGGGTGTGTTTACACTTTAAAGACCCTCACTGATGAAAATCCAGTTTTTAACCGTTAACATGCAGTGTACCAATCACTGCCCTGCATCGGGCATCAGGCATTGCCATCAGACGTCAGCCATCGAAGGAATGATTCCTTTACCAGCATGGAAAGATGCTCCAGTGCTCGCGTTGCGTTGCGTTGCGTTGCATTGCGTTGCATTGCGTTGCGTTGCGTTGCGTTGTGTTGCGTTGCGTTGTGTTGCGTTGCGTTGTGTTGCGTTGCGTCCGATGGTCCGATGCCAAGGTTCACAATTCTCGATGGCTAAAGCACGCATTCTCCAACACTGGAATAAGTTGAACTGATTGTTTTCTGGTGAATCCATTCAAAAATGAACTCGCTCTGTGAAGCAGGGAGAATGTCAACACTGACATTGTCAACACTGGCGCTCCTTGTGTGGACAGCCAGGCGCTTGCTTGTGTGGACAGCCAGGCGCTTGCTTGTGTGGACAGCCAGGCGCTTGCTTGTGTGGACAGCCAGGCGCTTGCTTGTGTGGACAGCCAGGCGCTTGCTTGTGTGGACAGCCAGGCGCTTGCTTGTGTGGACAGCCAGGCGCTTGCTTGTGTGGACAGCCAGGCGCTTGCTTGTGTGGACAGCCAGGCGCTTGCTTGTGTGGACAGCCAGGCGCTTGCTTGTGTGGACAGCCAGGCGCTTGCTTGTGTGGACAGCCAGTGTGCTTCGCTTCCGCGCTTCTGCGCTTCCGCCTCCTGTGTGTCCACAGCGTAAGGAGCCTATAATCCTGTAAGAGACATTTTGCCCCTGCTGCCACTTTGCGAGCCAGATGAGATGTCACTAGCTACCCGATCCTTTTAGCAGCACGTGTGTGCTTATTCCTGCTTATTCCATTCAATAGTAATTATTTTAAAAAGTGTCAATTTAATCAAATTAACGCGTAGCTAGTAGCTAGCATCAGGCTTTGACTGGTGGTGAGAGGTGAACAGCCGCTGCTCCGGACGCCTAGATACAGTAGCTGCAGCTAATGGATAGCAGAGCAGAGAACAGTTTCAAAGCAGATATGCTCAGACATGGCCCTGACTACTTATTTTGCTCCTGATATGACTTGTAACATTAGCGAAATGCCACATGGACATGTTAACAAGTGTTGATCTTTCCCGCTCAGCCCCCCAGACGGTGCCGTTAGTCGAGAAGCACAGGGGAGTTGTTTTGTTGTCCTCCAGTGCTGAAGTCTAACTTCACTTACTTTGGGACTAATGACCCACTTCATTCACACAGCAGTCGGTGGGGAAGCAGCACACAGGACACCACTTCTTCCATACCAGGGTGGGAGCAGGGTCATTGGCTCATTTTAACACACATTTCAAAGAAATCGCTCTTCACAATGTCAATAGAGCAGTGGCCTTTGTGCCCTGGCATGTGGCCTTGTGCCCTAAGAAAAATTGTGAGGCCGAAGGCCAGATGGCCTTGCTCCTAAAATGACAAAATTCCCACCCTGTTTCAATACATTTGTTTGCCAGCTGCTAACTTCTCTGCGACACACTTTTTTCCTCTGCTCCGATCCAGTCATTCACTGATATCATTGACTGACTGACTAATACACGCACAGCTTAGCTTTCAGTAGTCATGTTCAAGAGAAAGCAGCTGACAGTGGAACTCTTCCGCGTCTGCACCCTCACCCAGCCAATCAGAGCAGTGCCTCATAATCAGAGCATCCCTTCCACTCAGAACTGCGCATAGCTAATGAGCGTAGATGTAGAAACAGAGAGCATAAAGAGGCTCAACAGAGCCTGGATGAGTGTTTTTTTTGCAACATAATTCATAACCTTATTCTAAAGACCAGTGAGAAATGTTTTAAACTGCTAAAAAAAAACATAGCAGAGGGTCTTGAACTACATAATTCTGGGGGTCAGATAAGGCAATGAGCTGTTGAATCCCAACTTCCAGATGGCCTCCCTTGTTTTGGATTATTTTGCCCGTGTGTATTGATCCTGCCTAAAGGTTTCCAGGAGAGGTTAGGGCACTCTCTCTCTGCCAAGAGGAGAGAGGTCATTCAGATAAATTGGCCAGGTTGGCTTTTAGCAGCTCCGAGGTCAAAGCCCATTCATCTTGTTAGGCTGATGTATCCTTTTAGAGGCCTCAGCAGTAGGATTAGACAATAGAGCAGCACCGGGGCATTAGATGACAGACCACTTGGCAAATAGGTTAGAGCAGTTTCCACCTATTGTCTTTTTCTACATTACCCGGAGGAGCTGTCTGCAATTTTGCATTGGAGGCTGGGAAGGTTGAGAGTGAGAGCGAGTGAGTGAGAGAGAGTGATAGAGAGAGAGAGAGAGAGAGAGAGAGAGAGAGAGAAATAATCACCATACTGGGGAAAGAGCTGGGAGATTCTGAACGCCTTGAAATTGATGTGAACATAGGGATGCATAGTTCTGCAATACATTTCTATTCTGACTCTTGTCATATTCAATATGTCTTTTTTTTTATCAATCATTCAGCCATTTTGATTGTACAAATGCCCTCATATTGTCAGCCTACAATTAGGAGTCCGTCTCATCACCCCTAATTGAGACCCCATAGATTTGCAATAATTGCCCAAAAGACACTCTGTTTCGAGGGTAATGGACACTGCTTTGCCCACAGGAAATAAGGATTCAAAGAGCGAAATAAAAAGCGTGCAGAATATAAACAGCAGCAAGTGAGAGCTCCGCAGAGAAAACAGTTAGTTCTGTTACCTCCAGTCCGTCATGTCATCCCTCTGCTATAAAGCATCACAGACCAGCCGGGCTGGTCAACATGAGCGTCCTGTGTGCAGTTTACTGACACACCTCCTCTGGTCGGTCAGGGCACCTGTTCAGTGGGGAGGGGAACTCGGGGCAATAATGCATACCTGCCAACATTAGGCTGTGCAAAATAGGGAGATCTTCTGGGGTTATTGGCAAATGCACCCCCCCTCCCCCGCCCCCCAAATCAAATCAGTCAGGTCTGTTGAAGCTCCATCAGTGATGTCATCCATTGTTCTGTCGATTTATGCTGCCTTGTCAAAAAATGCTCGTGCCTCCCTATCTGTAAAGGGGAGATTTGTGGGTATCCATAGAACGCATCCTCATTCAAATACCTTGAGGTGAGAGGTCAAGGGACCCCTTTGAAAATAGTTTTTCCCCTGGTCAAAATTTTGCCTAACTATGGATCATTATTTAGTCCCCTTCCCGACAAGCTAGCATGTGATATCAGATACGTCACTCTGGCTTTAAAACGGAACCTGTTACAGACATTTGATTGAAAAATCAGGAGATTAAGGGGAGAAATTACCAATCGGGAGCACAGCAGGCGGAGAAAGGGTTAAGAATAGGGAGACTCCTGCTCAAATCGGGAGTGTTGGCAGGTATGATAACGTGATCCTCCCTCCCACGCACTATATATGTCCTTCCGGTGAAACTCCTCACTGTCAGGTGAAGAGAAGCGGCTGGCGCGGGTGGAGCAATGAGCATTGAGCAGCGAGCGGGACAGCTTGGCAGGGCTAATTGGCTAAGCACAATCGGGTATAGAAGACAGGGGGAAATACGATTTTTCCTCTCTCCAGTAACCTCTTGCTGTCATTCGCAGGCGTCAACGTGGAAAGTTCCTGAGTGCAGCTTTAAAACATAACATACTATCACGTCTTGTCTCCGATGCAGTTTAACAACAGAACGCATCTTTAAATAGACCTATGGGAGATCACTTGGTCCACAATGCAAAAACAAGCTGAGTTGCATAATTGGAAATAAAGGAAAGTATCTCGCCCAATTGGTGGATTTCCTCCCCCCACTTAATGCAAAAAATAAATAAATAAATAATAATAATAATAATAAGGTGACACAATGCAGGATGAAATGACTCGTCAAACTAGACATTTTGCCATTGTATTGAGTTGCTTATGTGGAACTTCTTGCTGATTCCACTCAATAATAATAGCTGCTGTAACAGAACAGCATGCCTCAGTCTTTCAGTCATTACTGCAGAGACAAATCTGTAATCCAGAGTTGAGGAGATTCAAACGTGATGTCAAGATGACACAACCACACAGTTCCCCACTAATGGGATGATCCCCCCCCCCATCTCCCACCCGCACTATTGCTGAGAGAAAAAACTGTTGGCTCTAATTTAAGCTCAGTCTCTGCCTGGCTCTCTTCACTGCACTTGCAAAAAAAAAAAAATGAATTACATTGTCATTTTTCACCGTAATGGTTTTTTTTTCTATTAACCTTTTTGCAGGCGATTGCAAGTGGATAAGGTAATTTTTGGCATGGATTTGGCACCAAAAAAAATATCTTTCTGTGTGTCTTGTATGCCAAGGGAGACAAAAGACATCCACTTGAGCGAGATTCCCAGGCAACCCTAATCAGAGCGCGCGCCATTGCCTCAGCATTTCATCAAATCTCTTTCATCATGAAGATAGACTTTATAATGGTCCTCTATAATGGTGCAAACCACCTGTTTACTGCCTCCTTTACTTACTGCCTTTTTATCGGGGGGGGGGGGTCTTTTCAGCCCCTCCTTTCACAGAAGCAGCTTGTTTTCAAATCACTTGAAGATGCATCGAGGGACCGTCTGTGGGGCTTCTAGAGAGTTTCTTGGTGGTTGCTCTTGAAAGAAGTATGAGGATGACATTTGGGACTTCATTAAAATGACTTCAGAGAGAATTTTTCTTCCACCCTCTGCCGCATGACACGAGATATTTACCGCGGCGAAAGAATATTACTCACAAATAATCCACCACCACCACCACAGTCTGGCTCACACAGAAGAAGCCATGTTGTAGTTTTAGATAAAGTGGTGGTGGGTCTGTGACTGACGACTAGCACCGTCATATATTAAATCATCTTGTCACTCTGTCCCAGTCGATCATATTTCCAAACAACATAACACTCTTTGTCATTCATGTTTTAAGACATGTGGCATCCCTGTATTGCATAATGTGTAGATGTTTGCTTTGAGGAACTCAGGAAGTGTTTCTGTGGTCAACATAAAAACATAAAAAGTGTATGTACTATATGTTGAGCAGTGAATTACTTCCTCTACTACTGGATACACTGCAGGAACACTTTTTCAGTGTAAGATGAAAGCTATTTTGTTTACACCGTTGTAACGGGAGGAGGAAAATAGTCTTTGCGCAGTTCCTGATGGCAGCACTGTCACAGACCCCGCTCTTAGTTCACCCGCTCCTTTAGAAATAACTAAGAACCAAATGAAACACGATATTAGCTAGAGAAGTGCGCATTAATGTGATATGTCCTGGGCGACAACTTTGAGTTGTGCAGCAGGCGCCGAGGAGCTCTTAGATGATCTTGTGGCAGTAGTTTTAGTCTCCATTATCCTTCTTCAGGAACAACATTCATTTCGGCGGGCGCCTGGCGATCAGGGTGGGCCGTCATTTAGCTTGTAGATGTTGGTGTTGCATGCACCAGGTGCCGGCTGACATCCAAATGAATAATGTGTCTGGTGGAGGGGAAACTCAGTCAGGGGAAGCCCATTCCCTGGACTCGCCATTAATATCACAGTCCACTCTTTCAGGGGATACCGCTGACATTTGGCTCTGCGTGTAATAGAGACCTAACCTTTAAGCACTGCGTGGAGGAAGTCATTTTTCATAATCCGCCGTCCATTTTGGAGAATTCCCAAACTAGTGTCCATCTTTGCATCTGGCCTCCTTCACTTCCCTCCTTGTATTTTTGGCCTTCCTTCAAGGAATGTGCAGCAGTCATCAGATGTTTTCCGGCGATGTATAAAATGGGGTTCCCCACACACACACACGAGTGAAGCCAGCCCCAGGCTTTTAATTGTCACATTTTCTCGAATATTACAATATCTATGGCCAGATCTTTGCAATTCATGAGACAGTTTCACACCGCAAGCAAGGCCATAGTTGATGACTTGGATGGATGGATCATCAGAGTAGACATTTTGTTGTGTCCAAGTCTGCCTTAATTCCTTAAATCCAGACTCAGGCGTTAAGCCACCATAAGAAAACCTTGCAGATCCCTGGTGTCCTGCTTGAAGCCGAGACAGCTGAAGGAAAGTCATTGTTTCAGCAGCCCGTAATGATGATTAGCCACAATCTGGGGGATCGACTCCGCATCGGTCAAACGCGCGTCGACATCCTCAAAGGAAGAGATGGCCCGCTGTCCCAGCCACGCATACTGAGCAGATTGATCGTGTTTCCCGGGGAGATTTAGGAGAGGTCTTTGATGTGTGTGCATGGTAATAATGTGGACATGACCACGAAAGGCAAAGCAATTGCCTCCGAGTTCAAGAGCTCGAGCTTTTAAGACATTTTGATTAAAAAAAAAATCTTGATATAGTGGATAATTTGCCTTATTGTTGGTGATAATGGATAGTGGTACAGCTGAAGACTATAAACATGCTAATGGCGTAGCACTTCACGTCTGATGACCGGTTCTGATGATCAATCTCTAGTCGTTACAGCGTAGGACCCCTCAAAAAGTAATTACACCATTTCACGCTGCAGTAGCACGCACATATTCATATGATGAATGGTCTGTTATGATCTAAGGACACACGATAGATCTCTGTCTGTGTTGTGAGGGTTAAGAGTGTGTCGCCGGCCCGCTAACATAAAACAAACAGTGGCTGACAGCTGTAAGCAGGCGCAGGATTCAAGCAGCCCCTGACTTCCAGCAATAACGGAAGCTATCAATATTTCTTGAGGAATTTGTGGCGTTTTGCCATTAGCCGACTGGCCGAGGCACGGTGTACGATACAGGCGAGCTGCTGATGGAAAAGTCTGTCACACTGCATTCTCACTGGCTACATGTGATCATAATAACGTGGCGTAATTGGATAGCTCATTTATTTCACTTAGGTCTAACTGGAGGTCTCCGTGCTGAAATTAATTTTGCATGGGAAACTACCTTTTGGCATGATCGATGAGTTGCGCAAAGGTCTCGGTGTTACCGTGTTGTGTGTATGTACACTGTATTCTGATTCTGAATACACTGCACACGTGACGTTCGTTTTAGCAACAATAATAATAATACTGTGCATAATTTGTGTAACTAAAGCACCATTACAAAAGGTCCCAATGAAAGAAATACCCGCAGGCGTTCTGCTAGGAAATATCCACTCATTTGCTGCGACTTTACTGGAAATAGTCTTTATTATAGAAAACAATGTTAGAATCCAGTAAATCAGGGAAAAGTCTGGTGTAGTGTTGCCATCAATAATAGATTGGAAACAAGTCGGCACTGATGGAACCTGAGGCCTTTCCCTTTGTGGAGGTCTTAGTGCCGTAGCAGCGGTGCCTGTGAATAATGCATAGATCCCAGATAGACTCCAGCTCCCTCGCTAGCCCTTCCGCTCACTGGCGGGGCCTGGCATGCTGGCTGGGGCGCCACAGTTCCCCAGCAGTGATTGGCTGTCCCCCGAGGGGCAGCGAAGGAGATGGGAAATCACCTGCCCCATTTAGCCATGCTGCGCTAGCTGGTCAGGCGCCCCAGCGTTCAGACCTTTGTGTCTGCTACTGGCACTCGACATTATGGACCTGTGGTTAACTTCAGTCGTGGCTGCAGCAGCACAGAGCTGTCACACCCCATGCTTATTATCGCCACAGACTTTTTTATGAAAGGTAAATCGGCTGCACTGCTGCACTCGCAAGATTCTCTCAATTTTTTTTTTTTTTACCTTTCCTTTCTCTCGACGGGGGCGGGCGTTATGATTGGCATGACGCACTGGCGAATTTGAACCACAATCGGGGTTGTTTGCTTCTGCGTCTTCCTCGCTGTGGCAGCACCCCCCCCATCCCCCCACCCGCACCATCCCCCTTTTCACTGTCTGTTTTTGTGTGTGTAGTTGCTAGCTTTCTTTCACATGCTGACGTGTGGTGCTAGTGTGGGAAGCATCCGCCGCGGTGCTCTGAATGATCCGGCCTTGAGAACCTAGAGGGCTCTCGGCGTCCTCTCACCCAGGGGTCTCTGCAGGGAGTCCGCCCGAAGCCGGGCACCCGATCCTGCCCCCCATGGAGCCAGAGCCTGGCTGCGGCGCCACATAATCCATATTGTAAAGGCCAGCTGGACTGAGACCATAGAGCCCAAGCAGAGCAAAGAGACCTAGCACCCCCCGCCCACGCCCCACGCCCCCCAACGCCCCACTAACCCAGCATCTCACGCGGCTTCGGCATGTCAAAATACTCACAAGCTGCAGTGAATAGCCATCATTTTACCAACAACCCTTTAGTGGAAATGAGAGCCCATTTCCCCCCTTTTCCTCTAGCTGGAGAATATTAAGTGGAGAAAATACTGGCCTGCATCCTATATTGTTTAGTTCAGATTTACTGCAGCGTCTTTACCAATGCAGATACACTTCTCTTCTTCTTCTCCCGCCCACTGGTGCTGTAGTGAACCTCCCGCTCTGTTTGCACATGGTGGTGCTGTAGTGAACCTCCCACTCTGTTTGCACATGGTGGTGCTGTAGTGAACCTCCCGCTCTGTTTGCACATGGTGCTGCTGTAGTGAACCTCCCACTCTGTTTGCACATGGTGCTGCTGTAGTGAACCTCCCACTCTGTTTGCACATGGTGCTGCTGTAGTGAACCTCCCGCTCTGTTTGCACATGGTGGTGCTGTAGTGAACCCTCTGTTTGCACATGGTGCTGCTGTAGTGAACCTCCCACTCTGTTTGCACATGGTGTTGCTGTAGTGAACCTCCCGCTCTGTTTGCACATGGTGCTGTAGTGAACCTCCCACTCTGTTTGCACATGGTGCTGCTGTAGTGAACCTCCCACTCTGTTTGCACATGGTGCTGCTGTAGTGAACCTCCCGCTCTGTTTGCACATGGTGCTGTAGTGAACCTCCCACTCTGTTTGCACATGGTGCTGCTGTAGTGAACCTCCCGCTCTGTTTGCACATGGTGCTGTAGTGAACCTCCCACTCTGTTTGCACATGGTGCTGTAGTGAACCTCCCGCTCTGTTTGCACATGGTGCTGCTGTAGTGAACCTCCTGCTCTGTTTGCACATGGTGCTGCTGTAGTGAACCTCCCACTCTGTTTGCACATGGTGTTGCTGTAGTGAACCTCCCGCTCTGTTTGCACATGGTGCTGTAGTGAACCTCCCACTCTGTTTGCACATGGTGTTGCTGTAGTGAACCTCCCACTCTGTTTGCACATGGTGTTGCTGTAGTGAACCTCCCGCTCTGTTTGCACATGGTGTTGCTGTAGTGAACCTCCCACTCTGTTTGCACATGGTGTTGCTGTAGTGAACCTCCCACTCTGTTTGCACATGGTGTTGCTGTAGTGAACCTCCTGCTCTGTTTGCACATGGTGCTGCTGTAGTGAACCTCCCACTCTGTTTGCACATGGTGTTGCTGTAGTGAACCTCCCGCTCTGTTTGCACATGGTGCTGTAGTGAACCTCCCACTCTGTTTGCACATGGTGTTGCTGTAGTGAACCTCCCACTCTGTTTGCACATGGTGTTGCTGTAGTGAACCTCCCGCTCTGTTTGCACATGGTGGTGCTGTAGTGAACCCTCTGTTTGCACATGGTGCTGCTGTAGTGAACCTCCCACTCTGTTTGCACATGGTGCTGCTGTAGTGAACCTCCCACTCTATTTGCACATGGTGCTGTAGTGAACCTCCCACTCTGTTTGCACATGGTGCTGCTGTAGTGAACCTCCCGCTCTGTTTGCACATGGTGCTGCTGTAGTGAACCTCCCGCTCTGTTTGCACATGGTGCTGCTGTAGTGAACCTCCCGCTCTGTTTGCACATGGTGCTGCTGTAGTGAACCTCCCACTCTGTTTGCACATGCTACTGCTGTAGTGAACCTCCCACTCTGTTTGCACATGGTGCTGCTGTAGTGAACCTCCCACTCTGTTTGCACATGGTGCTGCTGTAGTGAACCTCCCACTCTGTTTGCACATGGTGCTGTAGTGAACCTCCCACTCTGTTTGCACATGCTGCTGTAGTGAACCTCCCGCTCTGTTTGCACATGGTGCTGCTGTAGTGAACCTCCCACTCTGTTTGCACATGGTGCTGCTGTAGTGAACCTCCCACTCTGTTTGCACATGGTGCTGTAGTGAACCTCCCGCTCTGTTTGCACATGGTGCTGCTGTAGTGAACCTCCCACTCTGTTTGCACATGGTGCTGCTGCAGTGAACCTCCCGCTCTGCAGGGGCGGACTGGGATCATAATTCAGGCCGGGCATTAGATACCATGCAGGCCAGGCCAACACACGCGGACACACATGCCGGCGACCTTCAAATTTGGGCCGTTTGAAGCAAGAATTGGTGAATATAATGCTAACGTGATGTTACATGTTATGTTACCTATTTGTTCACTAATAGAATTCAACATTGCCCAGATAACCAAGTATAATATGAAGATGGCAGCTTAGCCTAAAAGACTCCGACAACCGCACGTTATTTTGATTAAAAACCCCACGAACGCACTGGGTAAGGTGAAAAAGTTTTGTGACATCGATTATGTCAAACGACTCTACGAAGAAATCATACGAAATATTTACTAGAGCACGCGCGGCAAGCAGTATAACAGCTGAGACAACTCCGCCGACTGATACTAGCAGTAGCACAGACGCTAGCAAGATGGCTAATATAGCAGCGGTGCTAGCTGAGCTGAAATTAATCCGCGCGGATTTCGGAACGAAGTTGGACAGCATCGATAACCGGCTGACGGACGTAGTAAACTCCATAACATCATTGGAGGGCAAAATGATCAACGTGGAACAAGATGTCTCCTCAAACACCAAAAGGATTGACGAAGCTGAAGCGCGCATATCCACAGCGGAGGACCAGCTGCGGAAGGCCGAAACAGAGTTAACGTCAGCCGCCAAGCGCATAGCCTACCTCGAGTCAAAGACAGACGACCTGGAGAACAGGGGACGGAGGAAGAACCTGAGGCTCTTTGGTTTACGCGAAGGAGCTGAAGGGACCCGACCACTCTTTGACTTTGTAAACGATATGCTGCCACAGTGGCTTGGCCTGACCCCGGATAAAACCTTCACTCTCGAGCGTGTCCATCGCACCCTGGGACCAGCAAAGCCTAACCAAAGCAAAGCGGTCCTCATCCGCTTTCTGAAGTTCCAGGAGAAAGAATCAGTCTATCGGGGAACAAGACGGCGAGACATCACACACGACGGAGCCAAGATTTCGTTTGCCCAAGATCTTTCAGCAGAAACGGTCCGAGTCCGACGCGGATTCAACACTGTTACGCAGCTATTTGTTGACATGGGAGCCTTCCGAGGCTTCCAATACAACCCGTGCAAGATCAGAGTGCTACATGGAGGGAGGATTCATCTCTTCTCAACACCACAAGATGCCGAAAAGTTTCATCATGACATCAAGTAGCGTTCAACGCGCAACACTACGGTAAATCCACTAACGATCACTGAATCCGATCATAACAAACTTTGAGACTAAGCCGGAAGCACAATGATAGGCTGGACAGCTGTTCACTCAGGACTCGGCTATTATTATAGAGTCTCAAATAATGATTGCATTGTGGATTAGGTTACTTGCACTATGTTTCAGGCTTGAATAAGCTCTAATAGATGGTAGCTGTACATACTTTTTGTTATATATTTTTATTTTATTTTTTATTTTTACCAGCAAGTTGAAGGTGCGCTACTATTCAGTTATTATTTCAATTAGAAAGGGGTTAACGTGAACACATGATGTGCGGTTGTTGGTCATTGATGGTTCTCCTGTTCAGAGCTGAGTCCATGCAGCCTAGCTGCTCCTCAAAGGAGTGTGGATCAGCGTCTCTCTCATGTCCATACACAGAAGGGGGAAGTATAGCACTTCGTTTGGGGAAGTGTGGGTGGTGGGGGGGGGGGGGGGGGCAGTTTACGTCATTTTGTGTGTGTGTGTGTGTGTGTGTGTGTGTGTGTGTGTGTGTGTGTGTGTGTGTGTGTGCGTGCGTGTGCTTGCACCAAAAGAAAAAGAGAATGCAATTTCATGACTTTATACTATGCCAAGATAATCATTTACTGTGAGGACAAACATGGGAAGTAGTTTGGATATTAATATTGCAAGTTGGAATGTGCGGGGAATGAGAAAGCTGGCTAAATTGAAGCAGGTATTGAACAGGTTAAAACATCTCAAATCTAAAATAGTTTTTCTACAGGAATCGCATCTGACTCCTTCAGACATACATCAACTGAGTAAAAGATGGCCAGGCCAAGTATTTCATGCTTCATACAATACCTATGCAAGGGGTGTAGTTGTTCTCATTCACCGTTCAATTCCATTTCAAATGACAAAAATTACCCAGGACACGTATGGAAGGTATATTATTGTCCAGGGTAATATTTTGTCACAGAAACTGAATCTTGTAAATATCTATGGTCCAAATGAGGACAACCCATCATTTTTTGAAAGATTATTTCTCACTGTGTCGGCCTTAGAGGGACTCAATGTCATCGGAGGGGATTTTAATTGTACCATTGACCCAGTACTGGATAGATCCACCCAAATTGATGTAACTCATGTACAAACTAGAAAAACACTGACTAATTATATGAGGGACCTGAGGTTGATTGAAGTCTGGAGAGCGCAGAATCCAAGTAAAAGGGAATACTCTTGTTATTCAAGTTCATATAAAACTCATTCACGCATTGATTATTTTCTAATCTCCATGGAATTAATGTCTAAAGTTAAAAAATGCTGGTACAACAGTATAGTAATTAGTGATCATGCAACAGTGTCTATGGAAATACATCTGGGTGGACTGGAGCGGTGTTCCAGGTGGAGACTGCAAGTTTATCTGTTACAGGATCCAGGCTTTGTTAAATTTATGGAGAACTGCATTGACAAATATTTTCAACTAAATACGGACGAAACCACAGCCAGCATTAGATGGGAGGCATTTAAAGCCTATATAAGGGGAGAAATTATTAGCTACACAAGTTCCAAAACCAAACGGCAAAACCAAGAATTACAAACATTAGAAAACCAAATTAGAGAGGTAGAGACCGAAATTTATAAAGACAATGACCCCCAAAAATTACATTACCTATCCATAATGAGAGCTAAATATGATAAATTGACAACAGACAAAGTGGCTAAAAGTTTGATGTGGACTAAACAAACATACTATGACCAAGGAGAAAAAGCCGGTAAATTACTGGCCTGGAGGGTAAAGAAAATGCAGTCCGAAAGAGCAATTAATAGTATAAAGTCAACAGCTGGCAATTTGACTATGGATCCTGTGGAGATAAACAATAGTTTTAGAGACTTTTATAAATTGCTATACAAAGCAGAACATAACGGAAATAAAGAAGCTCAAACTACATTCCTAGACCAATTGCAATTTCGGACTATATCAGATGACGAAAAAAGAACATTGGATAGTCCACTAACAGTAGAGGAGCTCTATGAAGCTATGGGAAACATGAACAGCGGAAAGGTACCCGGACCAGACGGGCTACCAATAGAGTTCTATAAAACCTTTTCAAGACGACTTGTGAGGCCGTTGCTTGACATGTTTGAAGAATCATTTACTAACGGAACACTTCCAGATTCATTAAGATTAGCCATAATAACTTTAATATTAAAACCAAACAAACCCCCAAATGAATGCTCATCATACAGACCAATTAGTCTCATGGGATGTGACACAAAAATACTATGCAAAGCACTTTCTAGTAGGTTGGATAAACATATTCCTCAGCTGGTTATTGATGATCAACAAGGTTTTGTACGAAATAGACAGGGCTATCACAACATCAGAAGGGTGTTGAATATACTATATGAACGACATAATGAAAAGGACACAGCAATGCTATCAGTAGACGCACGACAAGCGTTTGATAGGATCGAATGGGATTATCTTTTTGAGTTACTTCCCAGATTTGGGCTAGGCGAGACCTTTCTCAAATGGATTCGACTACTATACACAAACCCAACCGCTGAAGTCCTAACCAACAATAACATCTCAAAACCTTTTAGTCTGTGGAGGTCTACTCGGCAGGGGTGTCCTTTTTCCCCGTTGCTCTTCATACTAGCAATCGAACCTCTAGCTATGGCCGTGAGAGCACATATAGGAATATCAGGTATTACAATTGGTGGGAGAGAACATTGCATATCTTTATATGCAGACGATATTATATTCTTTCTAACCAATCTAAAAACTAGTATACCTGACCTGATCACTCTGATTGACAATTTTGGGGCGTTCTCCGGATATAAAATTAACAATTCCAAATCAGTATTGATGTTTCTCAATAAAGAAGAAAGACATAATCCCATAATCAGTACTCCATTTGCAACAACCATGGAGGGATTTCGGTACTTGGGTATTAAAATCACCCCTGAACTCAAGGAGATAATCTCAGCGAACTATGATCCCCTGGTAGACAGTGTAACTGAAACATTGAGTCGCTGGTCCAGTTTACCTATATCTATGGTAGGGCGAATAAATCTAATAAAAATGACAATTTTACCAAAATTTTTATATTATTTTCAAACACTCCCATTGCCACTACCAAATGTGTTTTATGACAAGCTTGACAAATTGTTTAGACAATTTATCTGGAATGAAAAGAGGGCTAGACTCCGCCTTAGACTTCTTTACCTGCCTTATGAGAGAGGAGGACTCCAGCTTCCCAACCTTAGATGGTATTATATGGCAGCCCAATTGACTTCAGCATCATATTACTTCTGTACAACGACACCCCCAGCGTGGGTAAGCATTGAGCAAGAGTCCATTCCAGATCTACCATTAAAGTTGTATATGTACTCCTCGGATGTTAAAACATTGAGAAAAAAAACAAAAAATCCTTTTCTTAAAAACAACATTTTGGTTTGGTATGCAACACACAAACATATAGGTGACACGCCAGTACTATCACAATATACTCCTATTTGGGGCAATGAACAATTTAAACCTGGTAGAAGGGATGGAGGATTTAAGTTATGGAGTATGAAGGGTATTCAGAAAATTGAAGATCTGTATGTAAAAGATGTTTTGCTTTCTTTTGATCAATTATGTCAGAAATACCAAATACCTAAAAAGCATTTGTTTAAATATTTACAGTTAAGAAGCTTCATGGCATCGAGATGTGAACAGATGGCATGTATTCCACCCTTGTCAACACTTGAAGCGATGACAATTGCGAATTTAGAAGGGAAAGGCCATGTTTCTAGGTATTACAACATGTTGGTTGAATATAGCACTGAATCATCATTAGATAAATTAAATGCTTGGAAAACAGACATACAAGAAGACATTGATGAGGAAGATTGGTGTGATGCTTGTTTAAAAGCACAAAAGCAAACAATAAACACAAGGTTTAAATTACTTCAATATAAATGGTTAATGAGGGTGTACATAACTCCGGTCAAACTTCACCACATGTCTGCTAACATTCCTGATGTCTGTACTAAGTGTTTGGAAGAAAAAGGTACTCTAATTCATTGTCTATGGGGATGTTCAAAGATTCAAAACTTCTGGAAGAGTGTCATAAATTGTTTGTCAAAGATCTTTGATATTAAGGTTCCTCTTAATGTCAAACTCTGTGTGCTTGGTATCTATCCGGGGGAATTTGTGCAAACAACAAAACAAGCTAAACTACTGGACTTTGGACTTCTTCAAGCCAGAAGAGCTATCGCACTTTGCTGGAAGAATATGGATGCGCCATCACTAAAAATGTGGAAACGGGAACTTTCTGAATGTATTGGCCTGGAAAGACTAACGTACATTGCTAAGGGCAAAGGGAAAGATTTTGCTCAGCTCTGGGAGCCATACATGCATTTCATGAGAGATGGAGGCGGAGGTCTTGCTTGAAAATTTGGGAAAAAAAAAAAAAGAAAAAAAAAAAAAAAGAAAAAAAAAAAAAAGTGAGCAATATGGAGGAAGTGTTTGATTTGTTTATCTGTATTTAGTTTGAATTGTTGCAGGTTGATTGTGTGTGTGTGTGTGTGTGTGTGTGTGTGTGTGTGTGTGTTGTAAAATGTCTGGTCTTTTAAGTTGTATTGTCACTGTATGTTGTGTATAAGGGAAAAAATGACAATAAACATATTGGAAAAAAAAAAAAAAAAAAGTATAATATGAAGACGTAAAAACAAAAACATGCCTCTGTACAAAAGCTTCACAGCAAACTTAATTTAAGGAAGAGTGCAGTGTCCTGTCTTGGCTTGTCTGAGGTTAAATGCAAATACAAAAAAATCAAACTGCTTCATCTCCACTTTAAACTGTATTATGCAGTCCTACTGATAATCCCATAAAGCACATTCATGAGAAAGCAAAAAAAAAAACGATTTCAGACGGAAGCCCGTCATTATTGTCACACGAACACACTACAACACATGCATGCGGCCACAACACACACTCATGCTGACGGTGGGCGGTGAAATATGTCCTCTGCATTTGACCCATCCAGGCTTGTCCTTTCCTCCGGGGGGCAGGCCAGGAGCAGTGGTCGCTATTTCTTTCCAGCGCCCGGGGACCATCATTCAAGTTCACCAACTTCAGATGTTGTCGTCACTGGTCGGATGACGATCTTCTGCATGTTTTTAGTGGGGGGTTATGTACGGAGGAACCCCCTGGGGGGTACGGGGAAAACATGCAAACTCCACACAGAAAGGCCCTTTCGACGAGATAGCCCACCTGGGCAGTAGGCACTGAAGATATGGGGGGGTCACAACTCCAGCGCCCACAGCGTCCCAGGCGAGAATCGAACTCAGGACCTTCTAGCTGTGAGGCGACAGCGCTACTGACTGCGCCACCGTACCCCTTACCCCAATAAGCATATAGCCTACATGTTTCACTTTATGCTCTGAAATTGTGGCCTACCTGAAGGTTCCTGATTCTGATGAGTTCAACACCACCTCCAGCTCTGCAGGAGCACCTGCTGCAGTGCTAGTGCTGCTTCTGCCTCCTTCTCCACTTTTGTGAAGAAAACCCCAAAAGCAATCCAACCCATACTTTCAGTTTAGCCACTACTGTTTACATTTGACCAATGGGATTTTTTATATAGCCCAATATAAATAAATAAATACAAATTAGTGTTAATTTAATTTCTCTCGAATATTCTAGAGGCAATAGACAATTGTCTACCACTGATATTGTAGTTTAGGCCAAGACACAACATAGGCTCCTTGCTTTCCACCTCTCTGCACCTCTTTTCTTCTCCATTTTGGCACCATTGAACAGCAAGCCCCGCCCACCCGTGCTGGGGTCTCAGCAGCTTCTGACTGAAAAGTTAACTCATTCCTCCCTGCCTGACTGCCTGCAGACTGCCTGCATGCAATCTGCGCAACTAGGAACACTTATACATACTGGCCTGCTGTTCAGTGAGTGGCCTGGCCTGCACACAAACAATTCTTTTTTTTGCAGGCCATGCCAGGCCAGGCCACCGGGCATCTGCCCAAAGCGCCCGATTATGCAGTCCGCGCCTGCCGCTCTGTTTTGCACATGGTGCTGCTGTAGTGAACCTCCCGCTCTGTTTGCACATGGTGCTGCTGTAGTGAAAATCAGCGGTAGGTGCTTCTGCGTCCAGGGGGCTTTTGGGCTAATCGTGCGTTGACAGTGGATGGAGAAACGTAGACGGGTGACGGTCAAAAGGCAGATATTTCAACAGATTGATGTTTATTCCTTAAGCAGACCAGACCCAAGCCCTCTACCGCTTCTGATGCCACTGCATACAGTACACTACCAACCCCAATGACTCTATTCACAGCCAAGCCCTTTGTACACATTCATTCTGATCCGTATATTCCCATTACAGCTTATTGTCCCTTACAGACAACTTGGCAAAACATGCACGAATATTATTGCGTTTTAGACTCTATTATATTATCCTGCTTCGAGGCTATATAGGGTAATTTCAACACAATCTAGGTCAGTGGTAAATGAACAGTGGATACATGAACATTTACATTGGAATAGGCTGTGAACGAGGCATTAACTTACATACATGTGACCGTCTCCAATTTTAAAACTAACACCTTGCTGAGACGCACCCTGTGGGAATCATAATGAGGCCGCTGTTATTCCTAAAAGAATAGAAATCGACATCTTCTCCGAAGTGACTAATGTAGATATGCTTCCATCTTAAAATAGCCTGTCCTATACTGCATCCCGAATAGCATTTTTTCAGGATGATGAATATAATAATTTGGGCCACTCAATATGAATTTCACTCAAACCATACAGAACTGGGGCACTCCTGGATTACAAGCACTGGGGGCCGACTCGTAACATATTTCCTCCTCTTGGACCTCCAGGCGTAGCCAATCTCATTGAGTCAGTGTGCGGTAGCATTGGGAAATTTCAAAGAAATGGTCTCGACCCCAGAGGCATCACTTTTGATGTCCACTTTCAAAGAGGTCTTCTCAGTCCATGCTGTTTTAGCTGTTAGTCTTTAATGAAACAGAGTATTACAGGCTAACCTGGACGTTGATTTTGAAAAGTGAAAAGCCCAATTGATTTTGCAATAATAAGTTATGATGTACTGCACTCACTGTATTACTTTACTTAAGAGTTACCATGAGACAAGTCCAAGTTTATGTAGGTCGAAATAAAACATCGGTATTGGAAAAGCTATTTTACGTTTTACATTTTACGTCTGATTACTTTATCAATATTGCATAACCTGACTGACACAAGGCATGGCTGCACTGGACATTCAGTAATACTAGCGGGCATACCCGTGCAGTGTATCGAGCTGCGCAGCCATTGCGCAGCATCACAAGTTCAGCCATTAATCTGCACAGCCATCGCAAATTTGCCCCTAATTAGCTAATTTAAAAATCTGGCTCCGTTAGGTCACCTGCAGGGGGTGCTCTTTACACTTCCTGAACGATTCAGCGCAATCACACATACAGTACAATGGCATAGAGACAGTCTGTGTCTCGTCATAGACGCTGGGGTAGCTGGCTGGGGGCATGGTCAGGGTGGGGTAAATCCCCCGGTTCTCGCCATTCAGCATAATTAGCATTTAGCTGCTAGCCCAGCCCAGGCAGACATAATCAGGGATTCAACCACTGCAGTAAACGCACATCTGATCTGAACAGACGTCTATGTACCTGCTCTAGAATCCCCAATCATGTAGCGTAGAGCCGCAGCATCGTCCTTTGGTGAGTCAGCCCATTGAGATGTTTTTTTTTACCCCACTTGCGCGCCAGCCATCGTAACATTGTGTGGGCGTTCCCACACAGACCAACTATAGCTATATACTATAGCTGTGGCCGAACACAATATCTCACTCACTCACAGAGGTCCATATCTTGCAAATTTCAGCGCAGTGGTGGCGCTGGGCAATTAGTGCCGGGCGTTAATGCACTTAGAGGCGTGTCCAAGTCGTGCTATTCTCCGCAGCGCACATCTGTCCATTTGCGGGGGCGCAAAGGTGAAATGGGCTGGATTAAAGATTTCAACCCGCTTTGTATCATTACAATGTTAGTAATTATGCAGATGGACAGCCTTTAACCTTGTCTTCATGTTTTCCTGCACCAAGAGCTCCGCAGTTTATTCAAGCATTTCCGCGTCTAGAATGACGCCTACATTACCGCGTCATTCTGGACGCGGAAGTGAACAGATGTTGCTCCAGGGAGGCTTCCAAGGCGGCTGTTATTGTTTTTTTTATTTTTTCTGTATGCGCACATCCACAGAGAATCGCATAAGAGAGCCTTAAGGACCGTTAATGACCCATAATCAGCTGGCGGGGGCGGAGTTTCTGCAGGCAGTCAAATTGTGGATAGTCTCGCTGGCCAGCCTCCTCTCCCTTCCGTCCGAGGAGTCTGGCGCCACGGAAACAGGCGACAGGGATAAACCCTCCCCTGCTCTACTCTGCTCTCCCGCTGGAGCGACTGTTTCGGTGGCAGCCGGATGTCCGCTCCCGGCTTATTACAAACTCTGTCATTGGCTCCGACCATGTCAATCAGAGCGGCTTCCGCTCCCTCCTCCCTGTGTGTCGCTGTAAATAGTGCCCTGCCGCCACTGTGAAAACAACAACGCTAAATAGCTAGCAAGCTAACGGCAGAAACCTACACGCTAGCTCGTTGCTACATGCTGAAAACGGCAAGTTGGATTGTTGAAAACTATTTTCCAAGGGCACTGCCGCTAAGCACCGCCCATCGCAATCCCACTATGGAGACCTGCGGTGCCAGACTCCTCGGACGGAAGGGAGAGGAGGCTGACCAGCAAGACTAAATTGTGGATTACTCGATGCAGAAAACATGTACCGAAGGTAAGCACTGTCCATCTGCTTTATATTACAGAGATTATAAAACCTTCCTTTAAGTAGTATAATAATTATTCACAGTCGTGGTCAGAGCGTTAGATCCACACAACCAATCAGATTCCCCTCTCTCATCCCCTTTAATACATTTTGCACAACGCCATAATATGAGAGCATGCTGGTGTTCTCCGTGCACAAATGGACTCCAAAACGCATCGCTCATTGTAGATATCTAGCAATAATACAACATTTAGAAAGTGTCATAAGCACTCAGTCTCTGTCAGTATACCAATTACATTCTACACAACACACTATTTCCTACTCAGCTGTTTTCATGACATGAATATTCCACTAATATTCCCCTTTACATGCAGCCACCCCATCCATGACAGGTAAACTATTGAAGCTGAATTTATGAAGTTATAAATTTAACACAGTGTTTGAAGCATTTTTTAGTGCATTAATTATTATAATATTTTTTCTTCTATGACGAGTGGAGCGCAGATAGAGAGACAGGGAGAGAGAGATGGCAAACTACCGCTGCGCGGGTGTAAATTGCGGTGGGTGCGTGTGGGTCAAAGCTGGTCTAAACACAATTGTTTGCGCTCACCTGTGCGATGGCAGTGTGCAAGAATTTTCCTTGGGCACACCTATTTTTCAGGGCAGCACGCAGGTGGGAATGCAAAGCCGCTTGGTATCTTCCCGGTAGGGCTGCAACTAACGATTATTTTCATAATCGATCAATATGTCGATTATTCTCTCGATTAATCAGTTAGTTCTTTGGTATAAAATGTCAGAAAATGTCTTGTTTTGTCCACAACTCAAAGATAAATATCAGTTTACTGTCATATAGGAGTAAAGAAACCAGAAAATATTCACATTTAAGAAGCTGGAATCAGAGAATTTAGACCTTTTCTCTTAACACATTCACTGCCAGCCGTTTTTTTTTTACTGTAGGTAGCTTCTGCCAAAGGTTTTTTTTGAGGATTCTGGCTCATCTTTCAACAGCCGAGGATTCTTTTCTGCTAAGATTTTGTGAACACAAAATATCTCAAAAGAACTAATAGAATGTGTTAGTAGTTATGTAGGCATTAGCACTTGAATACAGCATGGTTTCAGCGTCTGAAAATTTAAGCTGAGATAAATGGCTTTTTGTGAAATTCGATAGAACAGTCACTTTAACCATTCATTTTTGGCATCAGTAAGACGTCAGACATCTAAACAATAGTTTTGAACAGTAATTTCCTCCATAACAGCAGGAAACACCCCTCTCCTTCAAACTCCTCCCTCCGTGTGTGTTCTCCTCCTGCCTCCCTGGCTCTGCAGCGGGCGTGTCACAAGCGAGTTTCTGCTGCTGCTGCTGCTGCTGCCTGTCTGCTGGTGGCCGCTCTTTGGGCGAGTCTGGATGGGCTCGCTCGTTTCTTGGGGTTTCGGTTGAGAGCTTTGATGAAGCTTTTGCGATTCTGGTCTTATTTATGCTGCGTGTTTCAAAGTGTGTTGCACCCATAATCTATTATGCAAATTTGCAATCCTCCACCGCCAGCTCCCTGCGCGAAAGCGAAAGCGTTTTCGCCAATCCATTTTCATGAGAATGGCTTCCTCACGCGGCTGTTTTTTCTTGGCTTTCTCTCGTCTGGAGAGCACTGTCGCCACTTAGTGGGTCGGTAAAATAGATTATACACATTCAATACCTCCCATATTTTAATAGGAGATGTAAAAGGGGTTGATCGACGTCCCACCGTCAAATTTTTTTTTTTTTTTTTTGGACGAGATATCTCGTCATTGGCAGTCAACCGTTGGTTTCTGCTTGACGAGATATCTCGTCCACGGCAGTGAACGTGTTAAAATTGTACTCCAAACGTTTATCAAAATAGCTGTCGATAAATTTTCTGTCGATCGACTAATCGATTAATCGTTGCAGCTCTACTTCCTGGCATGACGCAAACGCTACCGCTACCACATATGCCTTCTGCGCAAGTGTACGCTAGGGCCCAGAGACCTTGCATTCTTATTAGAGGATAGGATATGATTCACAAAACATATAGCAAAAGTCACTGCATCCATTTAAACTCATAAACTCATTCATGCCGCAGTCATGGGTGAGTGGGTGGAATACTTGAATACTTAAAAGTGCTATATAAATAAATGTAATCAATTATGAAATGTTGGTAATAGCAAGTGAAGGACACAAATCTATCAGAGGCACATATGTGCTGCATACTGATCATGTTTACTAGCATTCAGATGCTCTTCTAGTTTGACTAGACGAGGGAACAAACAGCAATCATTTAAAGAAACGAATGAGGATGCAGTCATTTCCAGTTAACAGAAGACTATGCGGAGTAAACAATCCTTTTGATTAGGATCCACACTTGTAAAAGTGTCTCATAAACAGACGTATAGTTTTGCCTTCATTTCGAAATGCTGTCAAAACAACTAAGAAACAACACTGACAAGCTAGCCAACAAGAAAACATCAAATATAGCTTGACTGTAGTTCTCATCCTGGGCTTGACAGAGACGCTGTGAAAGTGAGGTGTTAATGAATTATTTGGGGGGCGTTCTGTTGTGAAACTCATGCTGCACTAATAGTAACATGCCTCTGACATACATACCACAAATGCCTCTGGTATTGTTTGCATTATTGCGTGTTTTTGCAGCAGTTTGTGCAGCCTATAAACCGCAATACACTCCAGAACTCTGGAAAATATCAAAGACAAAGGACATTCATTATACAGCACATGTTCGCATTAAAACAAAGATAAATCACTGATTACATTATAACATGGAGCTAATCAAACACTTGTCAAGCTGAAGGAGAAATGTGTGGAGAAACTGCCTGTATGCCGTCCATATGTGACACTTTGAGGCCAGCGCGCGACTCGGTGACAGCCTCTCTCATGAATTCACATTAAGGTTTTTCCATTCAAAGCATGTCACCTAGCCCACTCATCTTAATGGGGACCATTTCAGGTTCTGGGGGGGTTTTAGGCGAGCAGAACCCCTCTCTCTCTCTCTCTCTCTCTCTCTTTCTTTTCTCCATCCACTTCTTTTGGGCGCTAAACACACACAGACACGCAACGCAAGGCTCCTCACTCAGCCTATCATCTGTGACCGCCGCCAGAGCCAGACAGGGTAACACGATCCATGATAGAGTGGTGCAAATCGCCCCGCGCACTCGTCTAGCATCTCACGTAAGGAGAAGGGGGGGGGGGGGAGCAGAGAGGGGGGGGGGGGAGAGCGAGCCCACGAGATAGGTTGAGTTAAAAAAAAAAAGAAAAAAGAAAAAAGAGCAGGCGGAGGAGGAGGAGAAGGAGAGAGTGCGGCAGGCAGCGGTGGCTCTCTGGCAACTGGAAGGATGCTGGTGTGACTTTCCGGTCCACTAGGTTTTAACCCTTTTGGCATCGCTCGAGTGCCACGCGTGTGTCAGTGTGCTGCTGCTGGTGTAGTGCGGTGCGGTGCGAGGCTGGGTACCGGCAGAGGGAAGAGGAGGAGAGAGCACATCCACTACAAAGCAGCATCGCAGTCTGAGAAGTGGACATCGATGAGGGGCTCTTGAGGGAATTTGCTACAGGCTTTGTTTAAGGTAACACACCAACTTCTTTACAGTCCTCTTTTCATGATAGTGGGGGGGGGGAAAAGAACCCCAATTCTATAACATTGCTGATTAGCCTCTGCCGTTGGCGGTGATTTTGTGCTGACAGATCCAGAGTTGAGCGGGAATAACAGCTGCCAACAACTTGGATGTGGCAAAAAATAATGTTTTATGTATGACCAGTGCCAGCCACCAGCAGCTCTGCCATTAACATGGCCTTATTGTCAGTGCTGAAAGCTACAGTCTATTGTGTTCCTCTCAGTCCCCTGGTGGGACTTCTGTATTGCTGATGAGGGGGGTGGTGTTTAAAATGACATTTTCCTTTGTTGCATTGCATATATGTCACCAGACTGGCTTAACACGTGTACATTGATAATAAAATATTTTTTTTGCACTTTGCCAAGAACCATATTCACAGGCCTGGAAATATCTACAATGAGCGTAATTGGAAGCAGATTGCATCTTGGAATTCAGCAGAGTCAAGTTACTGTAGGGGTTCCCAGAAATATTTTTAGGGTTTTGTGAAAAATTGCAATGCTGTTTTACAGCAAGTACAGAAGATAGATAATGTGAATATTTTCTCTAACATCATCATTCAGGAGCAGTGTTTGATTATGAAGGGGGGGGAAAGTGAATTTAATAATGTATGAAATGATTATGCATGCCTTAAGCTCTTCAAACTGTACCCCAAAGATAAGAGACATGTGTTTGTATATCACTTGGCATGTCCTCCTCAAGATACTGCTGTTGCATTTTAGTATTCCGTGCTTGTCCATATTCAACATGACATCCATGAAGGATTATGGGTAATGTATGCAAACGCCAGGTGGGTGAGGCTACTCTAGGTGTTGCTTCCGGGGTCTTGACTCCCCCTTTGATTCATTATTTTTTGCTTGACGTCATGGCCTGGGAGACAGTGACAGATTGAAGTGCTTAGCAGGACCAATGGCTACAAAGACTAAGAGTAATTGGTGTGTAGCGAGTGGTGGCCAATGTAAGCAGAACAGATGCATCAACAGAAGAAGAAGTCTGAGTTCTGCAGAAGGGTCACACGGTGGCAGTCCCACATACATTTACAGGTGACAGGTAAATACGAGCAGGTACATGCAACGAGCTTGCCTCCGCGGACCCCGCGTTGCAT
The DNA here is from genome assembly GCF_964638095.1 of Poromitra crassiceps. NCBI lineage: Eukaryota > Metazoa > Chordata > Actinopteri > Beryciformes > Melamphaidae > Poromitra > Poromitra crassiceps. The sequence continues at coordinate 11,850,414 of NC_139634.1, forward strand.
GCTATGAGGTGTGGCACAATGAATTATTGTTTGGGCCACAAGGTGAGCTGTGGAGCAAGGCACGTATATTTTTAGTTGCCCGAATGAGTGGGATGTGATTAATTGCGTTGTTGTGGATTTATTTGTTCATTTTAACATCCATCAGTTATGTAATTTTTACAGCTGCGGTTTGGAGAGTGTTTTTCATTTTGCCCGGCTGGCTTTTGCTCATGTTTGCCTGCGCGGCCGGCAGTGATGCAGGAGGGGTAATTGAGGGGGTGGGCAATGACTGCTGAGGAGGTGGGTGTATTGTGATCCCCCACCATCTTTATACATGTCAGTGGTAATTATGCTGAAAAAGTGGGTTTACATCCCTGGAGAAAGAGGTGGCTACGTTTGTTACACCCTCCATACAGTACATGCTGAACTGCTGTGTGCTAGGGGAGAGGGTAAAGTTTTAAGAGGGCTGTAGAGACCCAGGACCAAGCAACTATGTCTCATTCTAGCAGAGATCACTGCTTAAATCTCATGTATCATAATGGGCTGCTGCTAGACTCTGCGGCACTTTCCATGCCGGCTATCCTCTGTGGTGCAACGCTGCTTTGCATTCACATTAAGACTGAGGAGGCCTGAGCTATATATATATATATATATATATATATATATATATATATATATATATATATATATATACATACATACATATACACACACACAGTGTTTCCCTTAGAAAAATGTTCAGGCCTGGAGGGATTTCGAAATCGGTCGGTGGGGGCCCTTGCTGGCGACGCTAAACTTTGAGCTAACCTGTTCGCAATAGCATCCCAAGTATCATCATACTATTATGGGATGCGATGCGAACAGTTGTATTATGGGATGTGCGTTTCCCAGGCAACGATTTTGGAATGTTTTGGAACAGCGCCACACACTGGCACGATGCTCCTAAAAGCAAAATGCTTATTGTTTTGAATGATTTGGCATCTTCTATTACTGTCAACACCAGTATTGTTGTATTGTAATAATATGCCATAAAGGTTTATTGAAAGTTTGGGGAGAGCAGGACAAAAATCTAATATACCGTATATACATACGGTATATACAGTGTATGTATATATATATACTGTATATATATACAAGCTTTTTTTTCTGGCCTGGCAGGGGCGTTGTTGTAGGGAAATATATATATATATATATATATATATATATATATATATATATATATATATATATATATATATATATATATATATACCGTATATATATATATATATATATATATATATATATATATATATAACTTCCACATGCTTTCACCATCCAGCTCCGTCAGACTATTATCCCCTCTGGTAAAGACCCATCAGCACTTTAAGGCCAGCGACTGCCTTAGCCAGCTCAGGCTTTTGTGCATTATGCTGTGGTTATTATGGTCTGGGTGAACTGCTACATCATTTATGTAATGAATGGATGAATTGTTGTATGATGATTGAATGAGCACTGTATCTGTTTTTGTTGTGCCTTGCTGGATCTCTTTATGTGCGAGACAAATTCCCCTTGGTGCTAGAATATCTATTCTATTATGTTCTATTCTTTTCAATTCTATTCCCTGGCTGTGGCTCCGGAGGTAGAATGGGTTGCTCACTACTCGTACTCGCTTGGATAAAAGAGGTCGTGGTTCGATCCCCGGCTCCCTTCCGTCCGCTTGTCGAAGTGTCCTTGGGCAAGATACTGAACAACAAATTGCTCCCGATGGCTGTGCCAGCACCCTGCGTGGTACTGTAGCTTGCCGCCATCGGTGTGAATGGGTGTGTGAATGGGTGAATGTAGGCATTGTAAAGCACAATGCTGTCCATTTTCTATTCTATTCCATTCTATTATGGGGATAAACTCCTGGTCCCAAGCTGAAGCATAAGCTCAAGGAAGGAGCTGCAGTGCTGAAGTCTGGAAATGAACGACATTGGCTCTTTTTACTCTCAAAATTAAGCTCATAAATGCATCTCCCCAACTTTGAAATGAGCATGTTTTTTTAATCTCCAATATGCCATTAGCTTACTAATTCAGTTTCTCTGCTGAGTCTACATTACGATTGAGATGAAGTGCACTCAAGTCTAACATGATGAAACGCAATAGGATTTTTAATATTGATTTAAACATTTTTAATTTAGGGAACCACGATGCAAAATGTTTAAGTTTGAAATTCGTTTTTTTGATTTTCCATCATGTAAAGCTGCTGTTAAGTGACAAGATTATGTAAAAACTTGTTTTCATCACGTGCATCAGTGTCAGTCTAGCAAAACAAAACGGTTTGTGTTTTGACTAGAGCTATCAACATGAACCTTAGCGCATTTCCTTTTTTACGCAAATTAATCATATAACCAAGTTTCTCCCAAACTTCCTCCGGTAATTCCAGCCTGGCTAAATCACTGAAAGGCGTGGCAAACATAGATAACACGATGACTGAGGAGACATTGTGCTGGACCTCCAATTTTGTTTTAGAAAGCTTCAAAATAAAGCAAACAATTTGAAGGCAGCTGTTTACATTCACTTTGTAGCAGTTCTTCTTTATGTGGTTGTCTGCTAATTAACTCTCAGGAATTCAGGATGTTGTGGGCAATGCCAAGCACTCTCTGAGACTTTTATTCTGAAAATTACCAAATTCTAATTCAGAAATCAAAACCAAGCCAAGCTGACCAGTTAGTCATGCATTTCTTTATTCCAACACCACTATGTATTTGTTTTACCCCCCCCCCCCCCCCCCCAATACAAGTAAAATAATGCTTGTAGTTTTTCATCATTATTATATATTATCTTCTTCATATCCAAATTCACAAATCAAACCCAGGTGTTGAAGTAAGCCAGGCGTGCAGGTTTAGGTGCAGACATACTGTAGGCCTACAGTATACTGTAACTATGGTGCGCCGGTCACCCCCTGGCCCCCACCCAATCACACACATACTCTCTCTCTCACACACACGCACGCACGCACGCACACACACACACACACACACACACACACACACACACACACACAAAAGTAGACTTAAAATAGTCGGCAGATACAGAAACTATATGCTTACTTTAGCTACTAACATCAGCGCCTTGACAGCATCATTAGGGATGGGGATCGTTCATTTTTATTGATGCTGATACCATTTTCGAGACTGTTTAATGGTCTTTATCGATACCACTATCGATACTTTTCGACTATTATAATAAATTCTTAACAGAACTGGTACTGCTTTTATTACTTAACTGAGTCTGTGATTTCTTAACAGAATGAAATTTGCCTAGCCTGGCGAGGGAATTCAATTCTTCTTTGTTTGGTTGGCAGGCAATTAAATTGAATTGAAAAACTTTATTAGATAATTGATGTATATTTGTACACCAATGATTTGATGTAAATGACATAACTCGTCTGTCGGGGACATAACGTTATGTTATAGGGCCCGCTAGTCTTGATAACACTATTGATAAACTCAGACTTTGTTGATTTTTGGGTTTTGAGTAATTTGGAACCAGGTCCTTATTGATACCGGGTCTCGATCCCCATCCCTGTGCTTCAATTGCGTTAATATGAGCTAGTGAGTGAACGATATGGGAGCTCGTTAATATGAGCTAGTGAGTGAACGATATGGGAGCTCGTTAATATGAGCTAGTGAGTGAACGGTATGGGAGCTCGTTAATATGAGCTAGTGAGTGAACGATGGGATCCATGTGAAAGAGCTGATTTGTTTAAATGTTTTACTGTCTAGTCTTTATAAATTGATACAAGACTACTGTATTACAAGAACTAACAGAAGGAATCATTGCTACATTTAATCACACACACAAATCCTGCCAATTGGGGCAGGGAACAAAAAAATACCATTTTCAACAACATTCATAATGTGTGTGGGAACAACTCACCTCTGATCTTAACAAACGCTGCAGATTGGATGTGTTTTTGTAGCCTGGAAACCAGTTTTCCTTGGCAAAAAAAGTAATCCTTTTAGTTTTAGAGCGAATGTGACCTGACATTGGTCATAACATGGATCGGCGTAGAGCAGCGTTTTCTAACCAGGGGTACACGTACCCTAGGGGTACTTGAACAACTTGCAGGGGGTATGTGGAAAGATTGGGGATTACAATTTATTTCCAAAATGATAAAAAAAAAATCCAAGTAATTTCTCAATCCCATTGCTAAAATAGAATGTGCAACTACCAGTAGTTCGCCCCTGTCAGGTGTCAACTGTTACACTACTCTGTGAATGGGTCATCGTTGACACACGTCAGAACTGTTCATTCATCTAATAATCACTTGTGTTAGCTACTAACAGTTTAATATGAGTTTAATATAATACATTTAGTAGAGTCATCAACACGCGTCAGTGAGGGGGTACTATGGCATGGCAAAACAGCTCAAGGGGTACATAAGACAAAAAAAAGTCAGGAACCTGATTGGCCTAGAGCTCCGATGTTGCTCTCCCCTGCCCCCCTCTCCATATGCATAGGCTACTCCTGATTGGTCTATCCCTCTCATGCTACAAACGGACACCTTGTGCTACAAATGAATGGACACACCTGTCCCGTACTGTATAAAAGCAGCTGCACTGCTTAAAAACAGCCTTGGTTTGATGTAACGGCTGAACGTGTTTGAGTGTGAACTTGTCCGCAGAGTGATGTCACCTGGGAGACACTGAGCCCGTGTTGTTAATTAAAACTCAAATAATGTGGATGAGAAATCGGCATGGCTAAATGCCTCAGTGAGAGACTGTTGGGAAAATATAATTTCTAGACTGCTTTTTTATCATCAGAATTCAGCTCAAACAAAACACATTCATTATGAAGCTGAACATATTCATGGGGGAGTCAGTTATACCCTCAATATTGTCAAAATAGTATTGATATAAACTAGTAGTGAAATTGCCCTTTAATTCAAAATGGAAATTTGTCATCTGAGGTTTTTTGTTTATTGTTTCCAAGTCAAAGATGGAATATGCTAATGATGATTTTCATATAAACTTAACTGATCTGAGGCTGGAGGCTGTTTTTCCTTGATGTAACTTCAAGGTTTCAATGCACAGAGATTGCAGCGGTAGCTATGGAATACACACAGTAAATATGAAAATGCAACAGTGAACTAGCAGATCAAATTATTAGGGGTGCCAGATGCCCATGATACGATACTAAAACGATACTTGAGTCACGATACGATAGTATTGCGATATTGCGATATGCTAGTATTGCGATATATTGAATATTGCGATATTTCGATATATTGTCTAACTCCTTTTCCTACCTTTTCCTTGACCTCACCGGAAGTAAAACATGCAGTGTTTTTTCGTTTTGTTTTGTTTTTGCCCCACATGTAGGCTACATTATTAAGCTTCTCTGGACTCAATACGCCACTGCAGGCGCGGACTGCACCATCGGGCGCTTCGGGCAGATGCCCGGTGGCCTGGCATGGCATGGCCTGCAAAAAAAAATATATATATTATTATTATTATTTAATTTTTTAAATATCGATACTTGGTGTCCAAATATCGATCGTCAGGCAAAATATCACGATACTATGGTGTATCGATTTTTTCCCCCACCCCTACAAATTATACTGTACATAATTCACAAATAAGGACCTGATCACTCCCCCCTCCAACTCCTCCTCCTCCTCCTCCTCCTCCTCCTCATCATCGTTGCCTATTTTGAGCATATAAAAATGACATAAAAAAATAAAAAAGACTGTGTAGGTACCTCAATATGGGTGCTGGTATTCAATATCTTTAAATGTTTCCTTTTTCATGCCAAACAAATCCAAGTATTCCGTTTTTAACCCAGGGTGGAAACCGCATTTAGACTGTCATGATGGGACACCTAAACTGTCCATTCAATTCAATTCAATTCAATTCAATTCAATTCAATTCAAACTTTATTTCAGACACAAGCGCAGGTCCATATTAAACAATACAAGACATCAAATACATAAAGATACATTATAAATGCAAAGACAACACTAAAATAAATAGAAGGCATCATTGAAACCCAGGATAATGTAAGTCTTTTATAGTTAGCAGGTTTTACCGACTACTATACTTCTTATGATGTGCACTGGCTGTGGTTAGACAGGAAACTCCATCACGTCAACACAGCGGATGACATTGACAGGCTGATATACAATATTTATTACAGGCAAATAAGTGCCACTCTTGGAATTGTTTTCGCCCCATCGCACGCAGTGTGTGTGCCGTTGTCATAGTCACTGGAAACTCACAAGGTAATGATCGCTACCTACCTTATTTAATGGTGGTAGGGAAAGGGTCCGTGCCCCCGCTCCTCGCCTGTTTACCAGGGACATTTACGGGCATCATTATCCAGACAGTGATGCCAGCGGGTGGCTAGCAGAGCTGGAGGTGAAAGAAGCCATTTAGCTGCTTTATGATAGCAATCCCCGGCCCTTGCTGTTTTCACATCCAGGGTCAAAGCTTAGCGGCCATCTAATCTCCCTCAGTCTCACAGCTTCCATTAGTGCAGCACTTGATCAATCAGCACCGCTGCAAGTGTTGGAATCTGACACGTTTTTAGATGAAGGCACATAACCATCATACATACCAGCACGTTTACATCACATCATTATGTGCCTGCATTCTTTCTTCACTTCTAGTATCATTTACATTTAGTCTCAGATGAGCAACATTTGGCGTCACATTGACAACCAATTGTGAGACTATAATAATATCTTTTGAAAAACAAAGTTTCATGGAGGGAAACTAACATCAAACAAAACGGTATATATCATGTATAAATGTATAATGTGTGTGTGTGTGTGTGTGTGTGTGTCAGTGAGTTATACAGTACAGTACATACAGTGTGTATACAGTATATATATATATATATATATATATACCGTATATATATAATACACACACACACACACACACACACACACACACACACACACACACACACACACACACACACACACACACACACAGTATATATAAATATATATACACACATACATACACATTTACACACATATATATATATATATGTATGTGTCTATATATACTGTGTATGTATGTATATGTATATGTGTATATTTTATATATATATATATACCGATATGTTAAAAAATTACTAACATCGGCCGATACCGATATGATTGCCGATATATCGTGCATCCCTAATACGTATATATATACTGTATATACGTATATATATAACTGATATTCTATAGTACAAAATTGAAATGTCTAAGACTAAACCATAGACATTTGCCAGCTTTTATAGACAATTGGAATGGATCTTTGTGCACTCCGTCCTAGTTTTGCCCTGATGTAATTGGCTGAGATGTTGGAAGGCACTTCCTGGGTTTCACCTCAAAATGCCAAGCCTGTCATCACATCTGTATACAATAGCCTGTCATCACATGTGCATACAATAGGACACGTCAGAAAATATTTGGCCCCTCCTTTCATCCGCCTTCACTGTTTCCATAATCAGGGACAGAGGACGGGACGAGAGGCAGACGGCAGCTTTTGATCCTTCAATAAAAGGCCACTTAGGCAGATCGTTCTCTCCAGACTCGACTGCTTTGGTCTTTTTTCTGGCTCAACATGAAGGAATTTGTGAAAGAGGGCAAAGCATTCCATCTAATTAAGGCTAGCTTTCATATAAGTTCACCTCTCTCTTAATTTCTCTTTTCCCACTTGTCTTTCACCTCTACCTCTGTCTGTCTCTCCCTCTCCGTCTCTCTCTCTCTGTGTCTTCCTATCAGCTATGCATACTGTATGAGGTGCCAGAGGTGCCCTTCGCAGTTACTGTACCTTTTTGTTTTACGCTTCACTCTTGATGCCTTTTGAAATAGTTGGCTTACCCATTGCTTTGATGTTGCCTTTCAAATGGATGCCGAGCGAAACTTTCAAGTCACGACCTAGATGCGGCTAAGAATGTGGAATTTCCGCAAATCGCCCGACAATCCATTCACTTTTTGTTGTTGTCCGCGGACATGCATGCAACGTATCGTTAAGATGCAATATGACTTGGGGGGGGGGGGGTCAGCGATTTGCATGGGTTTTTTTCACGAATCGGCGTTATTTGTTTTGAAAGGTGAAGGGAGGGGGGCAGTCTAGTGCTCCGTCTGGCTCTGTTCTATTTCTGGGCTTGGCTGCTAGAGGATTACTGCTAGTGGCAGAGGATTCATTATTTAGACGGCAGGAGCGGAGTTGGGGAGCACACGGTTTCATAAACCACTTGACTATGACATGTGTGCTGCTATAGTAGACGGAGAGAGTAAAAAAATATAAAGTTTCGCTTGTGGAATTTTCTTCCCTCCCAGCGACTTGTAGCAGCAGCTCTCTGCTGCCACAGACTGTGGAGATAGTCAACACTAACTCAAACTGATGGGGCAAGCTCCGATTGATCGAGCTAATGGATGGAATTGTTGGAATTCTGATGGATGGGAATGCACTGTAGTTCTAGACTGAGCGAGACATGAATCGTTCACCCACCCATTGAAGCACTGTTTATAGTGTTATGTAGACCCAGTTTTAAATTCGGTGTCTTCCCCTGCTCATTATTGCGGTACATTTAGAACTAGCGAGCGAGCAGCAGAGTGAGAGTCTGTCTGCAGCAGAGGATCTTTGTTCAGGCCTGGCTGATTATGCATCGATGACACTTTTGTCTCCGTGCATAGCTCAGTATTTGTTAAAAAGATGAGTGAAGATGTCACTAGCGACCGTTTGAAATGGCCCGAGAGGAAAAAAAATGTGAATCCCAAATGAGACAGCCCGTGACAGTTATGTCTCGCAAAAAGAGAGCTGGCGTTCATTGCCATCGTGGCGAGCCAACCAGCTAGGATTCCTCTCCCGGCTATAACAGTCGCATCCCTGTTGGCTCAAGTTTCTCCTGACAGTTTTCAGCCTGGACACAGAGAGGGTCCCACCATTGTGATTTATGCAGTGCCATGCCGGCGTGGTGCAGGATGTCTCTCGGCGGTTCTTCTTTCCAGTACTCCTCCCTGATAGTTCTCTAATGCGATTCGACACTGGAGAGATTGATAGCCATCATTATGCTGCTCTCAAAGAGGAACGTCACTTCCCAGCATGGGCCCAGCTAGCCCCTAATTCAACTACTGCCATGGATGGTGTATGAGCAGCAGTGCTGGTGCATTTCGTTCTTGCCTCACATAAGTGGCTACGACTGTGTTGCGTTAAGCAGAGACCAATAGCATCTCTGAATGATCCCCGCTTGTATTAGAACAGATTTGTAAAGCTCTGCAGTGTTTCCCCTACCATTCTACAGCCGCCAGGCCAACGACGCCCCCGCCAGGCCAGATGTTTTTTTTGTTTCTTTAATTCGATTTTTTTTCCTGCTCTCCCCAAAATTTCAATAAACCTTTCTGGCATATTATTACAATACAACAATACTGGTGACAGTGTTCACAGTAATAGAAGATGCCAAATCATTGAAAACAATAAGCATTTTGCTTTTAGGAGCATTGTGCCAGCGTGCGGCGCTGTTCCAGAATGTGTCAACATGGGATGTGTCGTTGCCTGGGAAACGCACATCCCATAATACAACTGTTCGCATCGCGTCCCATAATAGTATGATGATACTTGGGATGCCCTTGCGAACATAGATGTGAACAGGTTAGCTAAAGGTTTAGCGTCGCCAGCGAGGGCCCCCACCGTTGCGGTCGGGGTACGTTTCGAAATCCCTCCAGGCCTGAAAGTTTTTCTAGGGGAAACACACTGAGCTCTGTTTGTGTAGTTAGTGTTGTCTGTGAACGCAGTGCCTCTCAAACGAGGAAGTATGATCATCATGACAAACACGGGAGTCTCACCTTAACACTTTTAAGCTATATCGCCATTTCCCCAGCACTTCCTGTACAAACAAAGGTGGCGAGGGTCATCATTCATTTATTCTGCCTTCTCCCCCAAGTCCTTCCAGCTGCGTTGATTTGTTTATCTGTATGTGTTTAGCCCCTGGCCTCAATCTTGTGAGAGAAAAGGAGATTTAGCATTTAAATTGGTTGATCCGCCACCACATTTTGCTAAACCTGTTTTTTAAAGCATTACACTGATGAAAAGCAGACACTAATCCCCGCGGGTGTGCGACCTTATCTGACTAAACACCTGACAATGAGATTCTATTGCCACTCTGGGAACACACAGGCTCCCGGTAAACGCGCCCCGTCGTCGTTATTGACCTCTGCCGCGGAGTGCTACTGTAGCCGTCGGGTTAGTTCGCCCCGCCAGTGCTTATGCAGGCACGACTTACAGTTCGATAATGAAAACATGCGATACTTCAAAGTCCAACTCCTCGCAAAAGGCGCGCACCGCACCTTCATCAGCCAGTCGGCTACAGTAAGACCTCGGCGTCAGTCAGCGGCCGGATCTGGTAGCGTTCCCGAGGGTATTAGCGTACTAGCTTTCACACGTAATCCCAGGATCTGCTGTATGCATTTCTGTTGCGCTTATATTCCCAATACAACTGATCCTGGGCTTTCACACTTCTCAGTGTATACTTAGGCAGACAAGACATTTAATCAATATTGCCGCCTATGAATATGTAGCAGACAAATTGGCCTTCACCTGAATGTGGCAGATGTGATTTCTAACTAAAGCACCCGGATTATATCATTGACAGTACCTTGAATAAACATCAGGAAGAGGTCAAAATCCATTGTCTTTCAGTCCCCCCCCCCTCCTGCATCCCAAGCATGTTGAAGTTGTGCAGCAGCCAGAGTATCTCACTTGTGTCGAATAAGTTATTTTTGTGATGAAATTTGCATAATTGAATTTTAAACTTCAAATCTTGATTTAATTTTTTAGCGCTGACAGGGAGAGGAGATAGTGTGGTGTAATTGCAAATGGTATTCACGCGTGCCCAGCGTCGCAGATTGGCTGTGAAGCAAATCTATTGACTCCCTCTGTACTGCATCTTAATCCAGATTCGTTATCGTCTCTGTCATTGCCACGTTCCAAACTGCAGCATCATCTCCCCTGCCTCTCCAAATAGCTCCATTATTTTCTCAGCCAGATTGAGTTAAAATGGGGGCTCCTATCATTAGTCTTTATCGGTCCTCCTCCTCCTCGTAGGCGACTGGGACGGGGGATTCCAGAGGACCAAAAAGAATAGAAAACTAGGTTATGGAGGCACATGGAAAGCTTATGCAAATAATCTCGCTCCATTGTGCATTATGGCTGCAGCGTGTTAGTGGGAACAAGTGTGACTGCAGCAGACTGGAGACCCAACTGTCGCACCGCTGCCATATCAATACGCCGTGCACCGTTTCATCTGGTCAAGACTGGAGAAGATACAAAATGATAATGGGCCGGGGCCAGTACTACTCATCTGCTGGAACGTGCCCAGCTGTTGCCTTTTAAAAACTCACAACTTATAGTTTCACTATGTGCTGCCTTCTTCTCCCTCAGATTTCACCCCTTAGTTTTCCATTGTTAGTCTTGCCTCGGCTGTTAACGATCAGGGATGGAGCTGGACTGATTCCAGCGTGAGATGACTCAGTTGGGTGTGAACGTGGGCCGTCCTTTGAGCGAGAGGACAGCGCGGGGAGCATCAGGAGAGACTTCAAATAGCTCGCGTACTGTTGACGACGCTTCTCCCTTATCTAATTGGGGCAAAGCAAACATGATTAAGGCGCCCATCTGAAGGACGATCAGTGTCTGTTCCAGCGCACAGAGACGCCTCACAGTCCTACACGTTCTGCTGCGTGCGCCGCTGAGAGGCAGGCCAGCGCAATTAGTTGACAATATAGCGCTGCTGTCGCAACAGAAACACTGCGAACTGGGTTCGCACAGAGCTCAAAATTACCTGGGGACGTTCCAGGGATGTCAAATTAGAGATGTGAAGCTGCCATGTCTGTTTTTTTTTTGGGGGGGGGGGGGGGTAAATTACAGACAGAAAATCTCAGCACAAATGACCGAGCGTATTTTGGTGAAGACACAGATCCCCTGATAAAACGTATCATGTAGCAGTCAAGCGCTGCAGGATTGCAGCATTTGTTTTGGGCACGCAGGTTCCTTTTCTGCTCGACACGCGATTGCTATCTTCCTCCTGTCATGAAAAATGGAGGCAGGAGGGACAAATCCCCTGATGCTTCAGTATCTGGGGCATTGGATAGTTCAGTCAATTTCAATGACCTGTGAATGTGTTTCACAAAACGCAAAAGGCTGTTTTAGTCATTTTAATGCGAGTCCTGTGCAAATAAGGCTTACTTGAAGTTTGCACAGTCGTGTAAGTGGAGTTTCATGGTCGTTGGGCCCTTAAAAGCAATCACTGTGTGCCATTTCATTCTCTAATCATGGACTATAGATCATTGAGATATTCTTGAGTTCAAAGCCCAAGGCGAGGAGGAGCACTATGTGAGGTTCTCCGCTGTTGAATATCTCCCTCCTTTCAGTCGAGTCTCGACGACGTCGCATCACATTCTGAGCAGCACAGAGTCACAACAAGGTGGCATCACATTCAGCAGCCGATGCAGTTCAGATGTACAGGTGTGAGACAGGTGCTAATTGACGCCTGCTGTGGCATCAAAGGCAAATTGCCTCGTTTACAAGTTTAGAAGAAAGTGAGCTGCAGCGCTGTTCAGTCCTATAAAGATGGTAAATTGAAAAAGTTTACAGAGAAGCAGAATGGACCCTGTGGGCTCGCAGCTGCTACCTACAGCCTGGCTTTTCTGTTGTTTTTCTCTCACAATGTTGTTAACACCATTTCCACACTCACTCCTCACTCTTCACACACACGCACACACAAGCACACACACACACACGCACACATACACACACAAACACGCGCACACACAAACACGCATACACACACACAAACACACGCACACACACAAACACACACTGCCACACGCCCGCACACACGCACACATACATGTACACACACACATTTATTTATTTATTTATTTATTGCAAATATATCCGAGTTGTTGTATTTTTAATCAGAAAATGCCTACAGTACATGAAATACCCAAATCCTAGTATACATATAACTAAACAGATCCAGATTCAGTTCTAATATGCAGACCCAGTTTATTTATATTGGATTTATACCCCATGAGTGCATATATGTTACATTATGCAACCACTAGATTTAACACATTCACTGCCAGACGTTTTTTTTTTACTGTAGTTAGCTTCTGCCAGAGGGTTTTTTTGAGGATTCTGGCTCATCTTTCAAGACCCGAGGATTCTTTTCTGCTAAGATTTTGTGAACACACAATATCTCAAAAGAACTAATAGAATGTGTGCTTTCTCTGTCTAAAAGAGTTAGTTTGTAGAGTTAGTAGTTATGTAAGCATTAGCAGTTGAATACAGCATGGTTTCAGCGTCAGAAAAATTATTCCGATAAACGGCTTTTTGTGAAATTCGATAGAACAGTCACTTTAACCATTCATTTTTGGCATCAGTAAGAGTCAGACATCTAAACAATAGTTTTGAACAGTAATTTCCTCCATAACAGCAGGAAACCCCCCTCTGCTTCCAACTCCTCCCTCCGTGTGTGTTCTCCTCCTGCCTCCCTGGCTCTCCAGCGGGCGTGTCACAACGAAGTTGCTGCTGCCTGGCTGCTGCCTGTTTGAGGAAGTCTGGGTGGACTCGCTCGTTTCGTGGAGTTTTGGTTGAGAGCTTTGATGCGATTCTGGTCATATTTATGCTGCGTGTTTCAAAGTGTGCATCCAATCTATTCTTGGAACCCCCCACCGTTGCCACCGCTGTGCATCAGCGCGAAAGTGAAAGCGTTTTCGCCATCAATTTTACAGTATGAGAACGGCTTCCTCGCGCTTTTCCCTCCAGTTTTGGGTCGCCTCTTTCTACTGTGGAGAGACATGTCGACACTCAGTGGGTCGGTAAAATAGATTATACACATTCAATACCTCCAATTCTGGTGTAGGAGACGTAAAAGGGTTAGATCAACGTCCCACCGTCAAAAAAAAAAAATCGATTCTGAAAACGTGTTAACACGTCGTTGGCAGTCAACAGCTGGATTCTGAAAACGTGTTAACACGTCATTGGCAGTGAACGTGTTAAGATGCAAATTATAATTCGTCTAATTAAACCAATCTGATATTTCCTTACTAGCAGCAGTCCTCTCCAGTGAGTATGCACACCTAATGCATGCCATGCTACTATATATATATATATATATATATATATATATATATATATAGTAGCAGGACGCTAACCACCTGGTCTAGGAAACACAATTGGCAGCTGAAGAAAAACAGGTGACAGCAATCAGGGTACTTTGAAATAGGTAACATCTGTAAAGGTCATGTACTGTGTAAACATTTCATACATTCAAAAGACTATAAGCGTTTCCCTTTCTTTTTGTAAAGTACATCTTAAGGTGTGTTGTGAGATCTCTCTCTCTTTACACATGCAGCCACCTTGACTTGCCGGCTGATCCTTGACAGGGCCCATCCAGATCCGTAGCAGAAACAAAGATTTAAACAAAGATACTGTATAACTTAACTTAACTACCTAGCCTAACTAGCCTAACTTAGCCTAGCTTAAACCAATTCAACCTCTTAATAAACCATATAATGTATGTAATTTGTAATGTACCGTAAAATACCAATTATTAGCCCGGGCGTTAATTGACAAAATATGTAGCCAGACCCCGCGTCAATATGGGACCTGCGGCAGTTTGGGACCTGCTTTAATTATTTTTGTACAAAAATATTGCTCAGCAAAGATTGTAAATAGTATGAAATTGTTTATTTAAACCATTTATTTTAATGAGTTGGCTACAGCCCCCCACACGATTGCTTGTCTATGGGGAGAGCCGCGCCTCCCTCTCAGCGCAGCAGAGCACATTGCATGCCAGTTCTGGCCTGTACATGAAATCAAATAAAATTTGAGCTGAACTGTGACCTACCGGTATTTACCACTAAACTTTCTCCGCTGAAGGTGAGAGAACATGATCATCATGTGAGCAGATTATTTGTTGCATGCGCTGCCTCCTCCGCTGGCTGCATGCGCTGCCTCCTCCGCTGCAGTGTGCGGTGAAATACCAATTAGAAGCCGACTTCTATGCCCGCTGGCAGGGAAACATACCATAGGCACATTTCTCAAAATAATTATTACACCAGAGATGTCGGTTTTAGTGTATAAAAATCTTCAGGAAATGCCTACACAATTTTCAGAATCATCAGATGTTGACGGAAAACGAATTTTGATCAGCAAGTTTCGTGCATGTGTTTTTTTTCCTCGTTGTTCCCGTTTCCTCGTTGTTCGTCTTCTTCATCCGATTTTTCTTCTTCGTTGTGTTTGGGAGATGCATTCAACAGGATGTCGCAAAGGTAAAAAGAAAACATTGAAAAAACTAACCGGGCGTCAAATTGGGACCTGCTTTTATGTACAAAATATGTATCCAGACCCCGCTTATATATGGGACCCGCGGCAATTTGGAAGTCGGCTTCTAATTGGTATTTTACGGTATGTAATTTAGATGTCCTTAGTTTCTGTAAAGAAATGTCCCTCATGGTGTAAGAAAGTTCAGTTCTTTGGTGTAAGCACGTACCTTGTACCACGCACCTTGTTACATGTATTCAAAAAGCACTTAAAGTAGGTTGTGAAACATATACTGTACATGTATTCAATACGCACTTAAAGTAGGTGGTGAAACAGACTGTACATGTATTCAAAAATGACTTAAAGTAGCTTATGAAACATATACTGTACATGTATTCAAAAAGCACTTAAAGGAGCTTGTGAAACCTCAGCTTTGCGCCGTATTAACATTGGGGCAGATTTTTTAAAATGAGAGATCAGATATTGGACAGTATGGGACCTCTGAGCTGCAATTGGACCCGGAGAGGGAAGTGGGCTATGCTGGTTCACTGTATCAAATCACTACCGCACACTGTATACAGGTAAGAATAAACTGTACTCTTATGTCCACAGTCCACACTCTACTCTATCATAATTGGCATTAATTTATCCTATGCATGTACTGTAGGACTTGGCCTATGGGGGCTGGATGCGCTGGCTATACCAAAACTGTTTTAGAAATCTCCTTCTGCCGACCTTCCGGTGTCTTGCAAGATACAACTGAAAACGTATTTTAGAAAGTATCATCTAACTTATAACTATTTTTTCATTATGCTGCAATAAATTTGTTAATTTGGTTGGAGTCTATGGTTTGTGAGTTTTTGTAAAATCGAGCTATTGGCAGATAATTCCCTTTATCATCACTGATGGTTTGTTGGTATGTTTGTTTTGTTCCTTGTACTTCGGAAAATGTTGAAACTTCGTTAAGAACAGTACTAAGCAAATCTAGATGTTACCTTCAAAAGTACTTCATAGATCATTTCTTTTGCCAAGTAATTTTTTAAACGGGGTATACGGTTGCTCTTTTTAGCATACTATTTGTTTTAATACGCTGACAGTCAATGAATATAATTCCAGGACTACACAACTAGGTTAGAAGTGAAGTGCGTGCGTGCATGTGTGTAACGTACGTGCGTGCGTGCGTGTGTGTGTGTGTGCGTGCGTGCATATGTGTAACGTCCGTGCGTGTGTGTGTATGGGAAGGTGTGAGGTGGGGGGAGGGGGTGTATAGTCTTCTGTTCTGAGAGTGGTTTTTTGGTTTAGCTGAGACTGAGAGTAACTGCAGTGGAACACTTTGCCCTCATTTATACGTTTTTTTCTTTTCAGAATCAGAATCAAAATTCCTTTATTTGCCAAGGTATGTTTTCACATACTAGGAATTTGTCTTGGTGATGTTGGTGCTCATTAACATTGATAAGAACATATATATATATATATATATATATATATATATATATATATATATATATATATATATATATATATATATATATAAAAGATATACCGGTACATCCAATATCCTTCAATAGCCACTGATATCTGGTCAGTTATATCTCTATGGTGTAAATAAAGGTCATCTTGTCGATATACCTGTGTTGTAGAATATCTGCTTAAAAACTTTTAGAATTTAGAATCTTGATTGCAATAGTGTTCAAAAATACACCTGTCAGTGGACGACAAGAATGGGCTATGAGAAATGCTGCCTCCATAAGCACTGGGCTTATCATCACCCACACATACCTTCTCTCATGTCTGTGTCCAAAACAGAAAAGAGCAATATTCCAGTTTATAATGTAGTCATGTCTCTGAGCGTTCCCTTCCTCGTGTTTGTTCCGGCACTGGCTTCTAAAGCAGCCTCTGGAGAGACAGCAGAGGAGGCGTGTATGAGCTGGATGCCTTCTTGACAACACCTTGGGGGTAAAAAATCAATGTCTGCCAAACAAAGTGAAATGTTAGGCTGCGGCCGATACATGACAGATGAGGCTTAAGGTGCTATTTCTCTAAGGTGAGTGAGAGCTGGAGCAGTCCTGTCTGCTGTTGTCAAGCAA
This sequence comes from Poromitra crassiceps, assembly GCF_964638095.1. Classification (NCBI taxonomy): domain Eukaryota; kingdom Metazoa; phylum Chordata; class Actinopteri; order Beryciformes; family Melamphaidae; genus Poromitra; species Poromitra crassiceps. Next base: position 11,867,776 of record NC_139634.1, read on the forward strand.
AGCAGCATTAGAGACATTTGAAGGACAGTGCATCTGACTGCTCTGATACTTTTCTTATTGCGCTAGTAACATGCTGCAGATATGCACGTGACGTGACGTGTCACGTGACGTGACGTGACGTGAGGTGAGGTGCACGTGGCGGCAGATTAAAGTTTTAACAGCCAGGTTGACTAATCACAATCACAAAAAAGCCATCTTGATCTGAGTGGAGATGTGAGATAACAGTAGTGTCACGCACGATGATATCGGCACGTCATCCGTATCGGCCGATAAAGGCTTTCAAATGAAATATCGGCATATCGCCCCAAAACGAAGATTTCTGCTGATATGACAGGCCGATAAAATGTTTGATGCTTGACTAAATGTTACATATTGTACATTAAGTGGAAATATGGCATGTTTTGCATAACCCAAGTTGAAGTAGCTTGTTTTATTATTTTTCCCAGTGAATCTGTACATTTTGAAAAGCATTGTATTTATGTCTGCATCTGCCAGTGGGACATTATGATAAGAGTAGGCATAATAATGTGTTAATTCACTACAGGAGCGACTTGATGTTGAATATGCACATACTTTATCGGCAAAAAACCAGCATATCGGATATCGGCAAAAAGATCCAATATCGTGCATCGCGGGTGCGAGAGTTGAGTGAGATTTGAACAGGGGACTGCATTTCACAACACGAGTGAAAGACTCGTTTGACGCGTAACAATATTTCAGTTGTAGCTCAACAACAACAACCTTTAATAATTTCAGCAGTCTTGAACCTGAATGATTTGAGAGTGCGAGGCAGAGTCAGCTTCCTCAGGGTGGAGCTCAGCACATGCTGTGTGATGAACAGTTCTGAACGGGCTTGGCTATAGCCTGGCACATGGGCACCAGAGCAACTGAGGTGCTGCTGCTCAGTCTTAAGACTCCAGCAGCGGCTCCTTCACAGAGCCCTGGGCCATATCATGTTGCTGATTGAGCATGCACAGAGCCTCGGAGGATCTGCAGGTTGCTTCCTAGTTCCTCTTGCCGAGAGCAGGAGAGGCTGTTCTGATGGAAGATTCAAAAACATCAGTAGTGCTGGAAGGCTTTTCTGAGCGAGGCTTAAGGTGTGTGTCTCTCTCTGTGTGTGTAAGTGTGTGTATGTGTGTGTGTGTGTGTGTGCGTGCGTGCGCGCGTGTGTGTGTGAATGTGTGTTTGCGCGCATAAAGTCTATCGTTTATGCCCATTGAGGATATTGACATCTCCAGCAGTACAAGCCTGCCCCGGTAGTAGGTGTGCAGTATAACAATAAACCAATGATTCCGGCAGTTATTCTTCTCCTCCTGTGCTGCTCTGCACTGTGGCGTAGGGTAATGTAACAGTGGGGGTATCAATTCATAGCCTACGCCTCGGGAAATCTCTCTGGGAAGCAGGGGGATTTTCATGCAGTGTGCTGTTAGCTCCAGCACTGTAGACAGACATACTGTAGCAGGGACTGCTCTGCTGGAATATACACTACATGCTCTGGGATTGTTAAAGTCAATTATAGCTGTGGCGCAGCAGCGGTGTCGGGGCCGCGCATTTTGAGCAGGAAGAGGAAGAATAAGAAGGAGAGAGGGAGGACGAATGAGAAAGACATATGCAGAACTGCCCGGATCATAATTACCATGTGTCTCTCAGCCACACGGCACCATGCCTGAGTAGGCGCCAGCATTTTGATTCTGCATTACCCAGGGCTCAAACTCACACAACCTTTGCCCACCAGTGTGATGGAGCTCCTTGAGAAGTGGGACGGTTAGGGGTGGCTGGCTTCACACTATGACTTAGCCAACCACCAGGGTGCAGGAGAACAGCTGGCCATGCATGTAAAGGCAGTATTCAAACTAGTGTCAGAAATGCAGTTATCCAGACAACTCTCTGAGAGTTTGTGTACTTCATCTAGACCAGCGCTTCCCAAACTTGTTCCACTCATGGCCCATTTGAAAATCTCCAAAATGTCGGCGGCCCACATCCGACCATAAACTGTACGGAGGTCAAATAATGAGTTAACGATAAAGGAGCTGTCCATCAGCACCACACAGACATCAGAAACTAAAAGTGAGGGGCTGTCTGCAATATGCTAATTAACAGATAATTTATTCGAAATTAAATAATGGTATCATTCAACAATGGAGAAATGCATTCTCATACACAATAATGATAATAATAATAAAAAAATCCCACAAAGATCGTAATGTTTTACAAATGATTTGGTGGCCCACTTGCAACATCTTTGTGGCCCACAGGTTGGGAATAACTGATAGACAACTAGATAGATAGATAGATGGATAGATAGATAGATAGATAGATAGATCATTTGTTTGATTGCTCCAAGTGAAAAACGGATGTTTCCATTGACTGCAGTAGATTACATGAGAGCATTGAAAATGTATTTAGTGAGAATTTGCAGTAGCTGTTGACAGTAAAACATTTTGATGCACTGTGTGGGCTGGATTTTTGGTTTTTGACCTTTCAAAAATCTGGCTGCATCGTTTGTGGAGGACAGTCTGAAGATGCAGCCTTGCAAGTTTGGTGTCAATTGAACAAAAACATGTTGGAGGAGGTTGAATTAGTTTGACAGTTGTTGAGGAAAACAGAGTGATGGACTTCATCATTCTTGGCAGCTCAAAGAACCTTTCTGCTCACTGCCAACATTGGTGAAAGTTGCAAAGCTGTAGCACGTACTGTACGACTGGTTTGTTAGGAATTTTCAAACTTTTGAACTTTAGACGGTTGCTGTAGCACCATCATCAGGCTTAATGAACCTCATAGCCAGTTGAGGAAGTTTGGCATGGGACTGTCACTGGACCTATGTGCAAAATTTGGTTTATTTTCACACATGGGAAGACAGATTTCCTTGTAGGAAGTCGCAAATTCTAGCGGCAGGGTAATAATATATGTATTTTTCCTGCATTGTATTCACATCAGAAAATGACAGGCATTGTAATGCATGAATAAATAATTAATCTAAAACTTGTTGTTCTTACCTACTGTATTTGCGCCAAATAGTACTCTGCTTTCATAGTTGTTTGTGTACTGTGTACAGTAGTACATCATCTAATAACACTCCCAATATGCTCATATAAAGTGGTTTTTACCGTGCGAGCAGTGTGTTCTCTAGTGCACCGAGGTTCAGCGGGTTCATTTCAGTGCGTCGTCCATCTCTCCCTGTAACAGTCTGGGAGGATAAGTGCTGCAGTGGGACTGCTAAATGTGTCCTGCATTCATGATATACTTACTAACAGGAAAACTCAAGAAATCACTATCGGCTTTGCCCCTGATTCTGCCCTGCTGCTGCTGCCGTTTTCATATAGTCAAATCCTTAGTTCACACTAGGCTTTATTACTGTGTATGTATGGCTGCGCTGGCGATAGCCATAGCCGGAGGAGACGTGTGGGTGGTGAGAGAGGGCGTGGTGTGAGGGAAGGGGGTGGGACTAGGGGAAAGAGTTGGGGTTTGAGGGGTGGGCAGGGGGCGTAATCTCAATGGGACCATGTGGGGATATCAAGGTTAATACAAAATAAATATAAATCGTAGTGCCAAGATGTTTGTGGAGTGCTCAGCTGAAACGGAATCTCTTCATATAAAAAAACACACTTAGACCAGATCATATCATACGTTCTATTGTGTACATTCATGACGTACACACCGTCTACATCTCCAGGTGAAATTTGCCTTACAATCGATGTGCAAATGACTCTGTAGAAATAATGACCTGTGTACAAATGACTCTGTGTACAAGTGGGACGCTTCCAGTTGAAAACAATATGCCAGCAATTAATCAGGAAAAGATAGGCTTGGGTTCCCCATTTTTAGATGCCGGCTGCTCTCTTCTTCTGGTTTTTTCCACACAAACGGAGTGATTTGCACAGGAAATGCAATTACAGCAGCCATTGCGAAGGGCCTGTGCCACTACAACCACAAGAGCCCTGCATGTTTTCCCCCCCTGCAACCCCATTTTCTCAAGTGATTAGGGAAGCGGGACATAAATGAATGGGGAGGCATATGAATAGTTCCCCGAGTAAACGCCTCACATTTCCATGCTCTCTAATATACACCCATTTCTTTGAGCAATTACAGATTCAAATTGATATTGCTTTAGTACAATACTATTGGATAATGGTGTTTTGCTCATTCAGGCTCGGTGCATTCGAAGTAAATTCAGTGATTTAAAGCTTAGAATGTGTTCAACAACAAAGCTCTGCATGTTCAAAATAGGTAGCCGGACATTGATGGCTCCATCAAGCAATCGCCATGACAACTACAGTATTGGCTATTTTGGAGGAAATGACTACTCTTGAAGTAGCCAACCTTTTTTTCAACCTGCAATCCTTAAATAATTCCACAATAACACATGCTTTCTTTCTTTCTTTCTTTCTTTCTTTCTTTCTTTCTTTCTTTCTTTCTTTCTTTCTTTCTTTCTTTCTTTCTTTCTTTTTCTGTGACAGGTTTTGCCTCTGCTGTTGTACTTTTCAAAAATGAGAATTGCAGGATTAAATAAGCTACGTCACTTGAGCTGAATTGAGAAAATTTTGTATTTTACCTGTGTGCGCGCGCGTGTGTGTGTGTGTGTGTGTGTGTGTGTGTGTGTGTGTGTGTGTCTGTGTGTACACTATCTTTCTGGACAAACAAGGAAACAAAAGCTGTCCACACATGAGTAAATACAACTACCGGTAAGCGTTTTGTCAGCAGGCTAATTGTCAAAGCAGCCTTTGAGAAGGAGTGTAATTGCTATGTAATCGGAGAGCTGTCAGAAAGAACTGCTAAGCAGTCATCATATATACCATGATCTGCCATCTGTACTGTAGCAACGTGGGGAGAGAGACACAGTGGGAGAGAGAGAGAGAGAGAGCGGGGGCAAACGCTGATGTGAAGCTGCTCCCATTTTGCAGTGCTTCTTCAATACAATAAAACATTGTAAGTTTAGTGACAATGTATCCATGTCAGATGAATTGTAGTCTCAAATCTATGTTAATGCATCTTGGTTAATATTGTAAGATGTGAAGGGCATTGTGCATTGTGTGTGTGTCGTCTTTTGTAACGCAACGATTACGAAATCCTTGAAATATAGGTTACATTCAGATTCGCCTGCAGAGAAATAGCTTTAGAGAAAATGTGATCTTTGATCAGATAGAAAGCCAGGGGAGGAGTGCGGGCCAGGAAATATGATGGAATTCAAACAGCTCTTTTCAAAACGGCAAGCCTCCGTAAAGTACCAACTCCCTCTGTTTGCAGAGTCATTCCCCAAAACCCACCTGGGGCAAGGTTGTTCTAATGGTCCTGGATTCCTCCAGGGTCCTGCCCCCCTCCACCTACCCCACCCCTATCTCACACACACGCACCACCCAAGGCTTCTCAGTATGATTATTATCCCGCTATTGTCTCCTTTTCCATGCAAAGAAAGAATACTGCCACTGCTCAACCTTCAACTAGACACCAGAATAGAATTGTATGAAAGTGAATGGGAGACTAATGAATGTGCAGCCTTGATGAGCATGACTTTATTGATTTGACATAATAAACATATTATCATCTGGTCTAAATGGCACATTTTATCAGGCAATTCATCCATTATTCATTTTTATTGAACATGTTTTGTTATGAAATATATTATTATTTTGTCTTATGTGTTATGTTTTATGTTGTTGCTGGGTAGTAGTTTTACATTGGTGAAATCTGAAAAGTGGAGCGACAAGTAAGTACAGTATTGGTAATAGTTGAAATTATTTAGTAACAAATAATAAAATAACATATACTGTACATATATAAATACTAGGCCTATACCGGAAACTTTAATGGATGATCTTATCTGTACAAGTGCTCTGATTTATTTGGATAGAATTCTGATGATACACACATTATTGCAATTTTCCTATTGGTGAAGGGCAAGCCAGTCAAGCCAATGCCCTTTCGCTTCCATTAGCAGGTGCATCAGTCTCTTAATGGAGAGTAAAGTGGCACGAGACCTTTTGCAGTACTTACACAATATGAATATGAATATGAAAAGGCTTTCAGCAGGCTTGCCAAGCATACACAGTGCAAAACGCCTTTTAATTGTGTGTCTCGACTCGGTGTGGGAATATTATGCGCAGCATTCGGTTTTCCAATCAAAAAAAGATATTTTCAAAGAGTGAACATCACAGACAGCTAATCGGTCCAAACATCAGAGTATCAAGAAAGAGCATCACAAACGATGATCAAGAAAAATGTGCCGTAAGATTTGAACTCGTAGGTGATGGTCACTCACTCCTCCTGGCACTAACTCCTTTCTGATACTTTGAATGGACAAGCCCAAACCATTTTGAATAGCATTTAGCATGTCAGAGCAAACAGCATGTTTTAATATGAAACTGCAGTGTGTGTGTGGAGGCATTTCGCTGTATCTTACAGACGTCCTTGGGTCAATAATACAACCCACTGCTGACACTTGAGATACAGCAATCACTTGTAAAAGACTCTGTGTAAAGAGTCAGCTTTCAGACCACAAACCTCTGAAAACTGAGAATTAAGAGCAGGCTAAATGGAGATCCACTCCAGGAGGCATTTCTGTAAAAACACCAATGCTCCGTAAAGCATCATTTGATAGATATCGCAAGCGCCATTAAGAAGGGAATGAGACTGTCATCTCAGCATTGGCATGCAGTATTAATCAAACGGGGCCTTTAAAGCATGCTGCTGATGGAGATGATGACAAGTTGACATTGAGGAATTATGAAAAGGAGGCATCCGTCTTGATGTGATTTCAAAGCAGAGGCCCATAAAGCACACAGCCGTTTCATCTGCCTTCCCACTTCCCACTTCCCAGCTACTGAGCCTGCACTTTAAAGGCCAGCCTCATTCCCTGTGTGTGTTGATGGAAGACAAAGCCAAGCTCAAAGCTCTTCAAGGCTCATTGTTTAACATATGCATGGCTTTCTTTTCGTTTATTACCTCCACCACCAAGGAGGTTATGTTTTCGGTGCTGTTACAGAAAAAAAAACCTACTGGGCCGATTTTCGTGAAACTACTTGGAAGGGTGTGTAGCATGGGCCAAGGAAAAACCCATTACATTTGGGAGCGGATCTGATCCAACTCGTGACATTTGCATATCATACTGTAGCAGTGTGGACTCTTGGCCTTGGCGGAGCATCTGGGTAGTGTTTAGCGGTAAAAGCACTCACCACCTCCCACCGCAGAGACCCAGGTTCAATTCCCAGCATCTATAAGGAATTAATCCATTGACTGGATTACAGGATTACATGTAGCTTTAACAATCCAGTTCCAGTAGGTGGCGGTAAGGCAACACTTAAGGCAGTGTTTTAGCAATCTGGGAACCCATGGGTAAAAAAAAAAAAAAAAACGTTTTTTCCCCTCTAACCTCTGGGGGCAGGGTTGTTTCATGTGTATGCAAACGGAACTCAAGGGGCTCTGTCGGCAGCGGAACAAAATCCCTTTCCGCTCCCTGCAAGCTCTGCCATTGGCTCCAACCGACCGGCTCTGCCCATTTATGGATTTCCTTTCCACTCCCTGTGTGTCGCTCTCAAATCCTTCCGTCGCTATGAAACAACAATAGCAACTCTAGCTTGTTGCTAGTAGCAAGTAGCAACTTGCTGCACGCTGAAAATGGTACGTTTTGACTGCACACCGGTCATGTCCACTCAAATTTGATCGGGTAAAGTGCAGCATGCAAGCCTGCACCCTGCGAGCCTGCACCCTGCGAGCGCTGTTGCACAGATTTTCACACAGCTTGCCAACAGGTTTTCGATGCAAGTCGAAAGTCTGCGTGTTTTAGTACAATTAGTATAAGATTTGCACTGTACGGGCGTCCGGGTAGCGTAGCGGTAGATTCCGTGCCTACTAACACGAGCGTCGCAGGTTCGTATCCACATTACCTCCGGCTTGGTCGGGTGTCGATACAGGCACGATTGGCTGTGCCTGCAAGCCGGATTGGGGGTATGTCCTCCCCCTGTCAGATGCAAAGAAGCGGCTGGCAACTGTGCATGTGTCGGAGGAAGCATGGTGCTAGTCTCGGCTCTCCCCAGATCAGCAGAGGGTGGAGCAGCGACCGGGGCAGCCAATAGGGCAGCATGGGGATAAATTGGCCAAGTATAATTGGGGAGAAAATGGGGAAGAATCAGAAGAAGAAAGATCTGCACTGTACTGTCTGTGGAATTTTCACTGCAGTTATATTCATTAAAGAAAGTTACGGTAATTTAACAAAAAACTCATATTTTTTCCGAAGAATCACTTTATTAAAACATAGTGGGGGTTGGGGGGGATTGTCATGATGACATCACATTCGAATATTCGTGGAAAACCTGAATAGAATATTAGAATTTGAAAATAATTATATTCAGTTCAGCCCTAAAAAAAGAAAGGAAAATACTTGTGGCGGTGGTCTGCGGTCTCCGAGTGCCCTTCTAGTTTATTTTTGAATAGCCCACAATCCAACATAACATATGCCAGTTGGCGGATAACTGTTATGCTTACAGTATTTTTTTAGCAGTGAGTCTCCCCAGTGGGAATCAAACCCCCAACCCTGGCAGTGTTAGTGCAGTGAACTACACACGGAACGAAAACCCTGAACCCTGGCGTTGGCGGTGCCGTGCTTTGCTGACTGAGCTAACACAGAAACATTCAGCTGAACAGGTTGTCCGGAAAAATCTGGCATCATAGACTGACAACTGAACAAGCATAAAACTGCTTGTCAGAAATAGGATTCAAACCCAAGCCTCCATTTGCACAGCAGAAAACACGGCACCTTACATTATGCATTCCGACAACTGCTGTGTGCAGGGAGAGCAAGTACTGTACAATACAATAATACATGATGCCAGTTATCCCCATTGTTCCAGACGTTTCGGACTCTGTGGACAGATGCAGCCAACTTGAACTGCCGGCTGGCCCTTGACAGGGTCCATCCAGATCCTTGGCAGATTAAACAAAGAGATAACACAGAAACTAAACTGATCTACTTTAACATAACACAACACAACATAACATAAACCAATTCAACCTCTTAATAGACCATGATGTCTATAGCTTCTCTAAAGCAATGTCCTGGTGTATTAACAAAGTTCAGGTCTTTGGTATGGCAGCTGGCGGGGAGGGCCAATTCAAGGTAGCTGCCACTGTACGTGATCCGCCACACAGCACAGTCCAAGTTTTAAAAATTATTTGAATTGAAAAGGCTGGTTGTATATGGAATTAAACATGCCATTTATGGATTCTGATATTAGAATTCTAATATAGAAGTTTGACTCTGACGAAGACACTGTGCGTCGAAACGTTAGTCACTGCACCTTATTAAAATCACTTTCCAGTGAATTGAGTGCTCCAGGATCCTCCTTTCTTTATTATAATTCTAATATTGAATTCATCAAGTAACTTGACTGGTTTTTGTGCTACAAAATTATAAACAGTTTTCAATGGGGAAAAAATCATTAAGGCAACGAGTACCGGGTTTGATGTTGATCCCACAGAGTTAAATAATTAAGATGAGAAATTCCTGTAACTGTGGAAAATTAATGAATAATAAATCATGTCAAAAGCCCAGTGGAGTTAAGATTTTAATTTAAATATTTGAAAGGGCATATACGTAGCTTGGTGCTCAGTAATATCTCAAAGGCTTAAATAAATGGCCGATGCCATTACTCCTTAAACTTGTATAAAGAGTTTTTTGGGTGTATATTTGTTAAACTGAGGGGTAGATCCAAGGAGGTTCTATATAACTGGAGGCTGAACGGAGAAATGGCCACCGATTCATTTGAAAGTTTTTTTTTCTTCTTCCTGGTTTTACTTCTGTGATGTACAGCCCCAAGGTCATGTATGCATGTCTACTTGCGTTCACGAGCGAGCCCACCCAGAGAAAACAGTTCTTGGTGGATTCTGGAGAAAAATTGGCTCACAAAGTAAAATTGTATGACTCATGTTGTTTTTGACTTTGAGTGAAACCCAGAAATCTTTTCAATGAGATTTACAGCTGCTGCTTTCAGCTTTCCCCATGTAAAGAGACAGGAATTTCTGTTTCTGGGATTGCAGGGTGTCATGTGACTTGCAATACCGGGCTTGGCCACCATTGCTTCACGGCCCAGAGCTGTTCCTGGGGGCTTGGGTAGATCAACGTCCATTTTGGATTACTGTTATGGCTGCTGTGGCTTCTTCCTTTGATAGACAGATATGAACATGAGAGTCCAAGTCGCTTTCTCAGTTACTGTTTTAAAGGCACTTTTATTGGAATAAAGCAAAGAAGACAGAATCACCTTGCAATTTTTCTGTATTCTTTTTATTTTAGTTTCTCCATTTTTCTACACCATCTAGCTTGTGTATATGCTCTACACTTAAGTGTCCCTTCTTTATTTTAGTCTTGAGTATTTCATACTTTTTTCTTTACCATGTGACAAAGCAAATAACATTGATTCACTGTAATATTTCATACATTATAACTCACTGAAACACATACTTTCAAGTGGAAGACATTTAGAAGAGTTTTATTCTACTAGCACAGTTGTATTTATATGGTAAGATTTGTGTACTTCTTTCCCCCAGAGGCCATGCATAGGTTAGACTCAGCTCATGGGCTTTTCCCATAGCCCATTGTGGGATTATGCAGTCAGATTTGCCGCATGTCAAATCCCGTCCCTTTGAAGGCTTTTGGATTTTGTGTTTCCAGACAGTTGTGTTCAGCATGTTCTGTTCAGTCTGCCAGCAAAAAAAGAAAGAAGAAGAAGTTCCTTTCATGGTAGATTTTAGGCAAGCCTTTTAGCACGACGGTTCATCTGAAAACTATAGAAACTATAGAAAGATAACTATAAAGATAACTATAACTATAAAAAAATAACGATTTAAATCTTTTTATACTTTTCTTTATATAGTTATAGTTCTAAGTGTGAACGGGCCTTTAGGTCCAACTTTTGTGTTTCTGAAAGTGTTTCGGCTCTTCAAATATACTGTAAGAATATACTGCACTCAGTGCACTGCATATATTTTTTACATGTATTGTATGTCTTTACATGTTAATGGGTAGTATGTCACTCAGAATGAGCAATGTGTCAATTGGGGCAACATGTTTACTGAACAGTCAAGATGTGGTCTTGTGTATCTGGTGAACTTGTGTGAGGACCCAACATCCACCCGACCTTTGGCCCTGTCGTCTGTTTGTTCTGACAAAAATAAAGTAGCCCAACACAATCCTGCACAAATGAAACCGAGGAAAAAGGTGGAATGTTAGCTAGCAGATGTTGCTTGTCAAAATACATTCATACAAGGATCGATACATGGAAATCTACAAACTAACAGGTGCATCCATACTTTGTAAAGGTGAGACTTACAAAAATACAAACATGGATGATAAGAAATTATAGGATGATGGAATGTGATATAATACAGGAGGAAAAGTTACACCTACCTTCCCTATCGGAACAAAGAGTGAGGGAAAGAGGTAAGGGGGGGCAGCAGGGTTCGAGTTATAATCTGAGTTTTGTGGGGGTCTCTAAAATAGTCAATCTGATGTTAGAGGCACACAGGGTGGTGTGGGGGGTTGGTCAATATGAGTGTCGGTTACTTTTTTTAAGCACTCGCCAGTCACACTTATACACACGCGCACACACACACACACAGACAAACACACACACACACACACACACACACACACACACACACACACACACACACACACACACACACACAAACACACACACACACACACACACACACACACACACACACACACAAACACACACACACACACAGCCTACTGTACTGTGTGGTCGGCACCACAGTTATGAGAGAGACCTCACTGCTCATTAATCCAACACTCTCGCTCTCTTTCTCTCTCTTTCACACACACACACACACACACACACACACACACACACACACACACACACACACACACACACACACACACACACACACAGCAGCTCATTTATTCGCACCCGATACAACAAACGGCGGTGTCCAAGTGCTGAATCTGACAGCACTGTTTATTGCGTGTGTGCAATATCTGTGTCCCTACATATTAGTGACCCTCACAGGTGTGTGCTTTCATGGGGTCTCAGACTCCTCCTTATTATGGGAGCTCAGCCCCCATTGGCCCCCGCATAACCCCAACCCTGGGGGGCAGGAAGTTGAGAGGATCGGAGAAGGAGGGGTACACGAAGTAGAAGGAAACAAATTAAAATAACAGATTTAGTATATAATTATAGACGGTTTTCACAGAAGTGTGTTGCTAGTGAACAGTTTGGAACCTAGCTGATCTCCTGTCAGTTATTGTACTGGCAAACACTGAAACAGGAAGTAACCCTGGGGAAATTTACAATGTTAATGTTGTCAAGTTGAAAGCTCTCTCTACATGTAGGCTAATAACATCTCTGTTACACTAGCACTGTCTGTCAATATGTCAATATGTACACATGAAGATAAATGGATACTGATTTGTGCAGTGTCTTTCTTGAATGTTTATTTGCAATCTGTGGGTGGACAAAACACTTTGTGTGTGATACACCATTCTATATGTTCATATATTAATAGGTCAGGTGTGTGACTGTGTGTGTACCAGGGGACAGATGCAGCATTTCCATTAGCTTTATTATACGGGCTGTTTATTGTTTTTCAAGTGTGTGTTGCTGTTATTATGATCTCCTGAGATAAAGAAAGTCAATAATGAGGAACACTCATTCCACTGGTTTTTGACCTTTTCTTCACAGGTGAAGATAATTTACTCAACCTTCATCTTCTTAAATATAATCCCTTCTACAGTAGCTCCACCACCGGCATCACCACTTCCATACATGTAGGCTCATCTTACCATGTTTCCTTTCTTGGCTGTACTGTATACCCTCTGCTTCATTCACTTCCCTTACCCCATCATTGACACTGCACTGTAACACTAGTGTGTGTTTGAGTGATTACATGTAGTGAAGTGGACCTCTGGTCCGCTGTAGGCTGAAGATCTGTTTTACAGTGGAATAACACCCAGAGGTGATGTAAAACAGCCAGCGTTGGTAGATAATCCACATTGCTATTAGCCTACTTAGCACTTTTCTAATAGGGCTCACAGCCTCGCCTGGGAGATGAGTGGGATGTCTTGTCTTGTGTGTTCATTTTCACTATGTCATTGCAGCCTTTTATATTTTCAGACGCCAAATAGCACAGATGATCTCTGCTAATTGGTCGACTCTGAACAAGGCAAGGTGGGATCATGCCTGATTGGGTTTGATCAGAATCTAATCAGCGGCCACACAAACACACACAAAAACAACCACAAAAAGAGAGACCTGTCCTTGCTTCTGATGAAACAAAGAGAGAAAAAAAGCACTTCAGCTGACAAAGACAGACCGGTGCCTCTCAGACAAGGGGACTGAGTTAAACTAGTGAAACAAAAGGATGTGGAGCACACGGTCAAACTCTGAAGAAGACACCTGTGTGTGTCAAAACATCAGTCTTCCGTGTTTGCACCTATTAAAATTGCCGAACTTTGACCGTGTGCTCCAGAATCTTTTGTTTCACTTGCTTCTGATGATTTCGCACTTGGAATGGATAGCCCCTTGCTGCTGGTGTTTAATTGAAGTGTGATGGCTCCTACTCATAGGTAGAGGGTGCCGTCTTTAACAGGCGGGCCATTGGAACTGATTAGCAGTCCATTCTCCTCATAAGGAAGGACAGGTGTGTCAGCCAGCTTTCATTAGTTTGAGCCTGACAGAGTGTGTACGGTACTTCTTCTCCTGCAATACAGTTGATGCAGGACAGGTACAGTAAGGCTTTCCTGTGTCACACCAACCATAGCCTACAATCCATGCAGGTAACCTATTGGTAGTGATACATTACATAACATTACATTACATTACATTACAATACGTCATTTAGCAGATGCTTTTGTCCAAAGTGACTTATAATAGTTACATTTTGTCAACAGTAGTGAAATCAAACGTCTCTCTTTAAAGGGTGGGAAGAAAGGAAAGTTCAGGAATGGTTAGTTCAAGAAGGGTCCAGGTGTAGCCTGAACCCTGAAGAGGTGTGTTTTTAGTCTCCGTTGAAAGCTGGGCAGTGATTCAGCCATTCTGACAGAAGGGGGGGGGGGCTTGTTCCACCATTGTGGTGCCAGGGATGACAAGAGTTGCGACCGGGATGAGCGACTTTTGAGCCCACGTAGCGATGGAGGGGGGAGGCGACCTGCAAGGGTGGAGTGGCGGAGGGAGCGAGGCAAGGTTTGGAACCTGACCAGAGATTACAGATGGTGAGGAGCTGTCTCGTGTACCGTCCTGTAGGCCAGTACCAGTGTCTTCAATTTGATACGTGTGGAGATGGGAAGACAGTGAAGGGACCGGAAAAACACCCAAATGGGCTGCAGAGTTCTGAATTGTTTGTTTGTTTATTCTCAAATTTTGCAGATGTTTATTGTTTATTTATTGTTTATTGTTTATTTGCACAGAGAAAAAAAAAAGAATAACAGATAGTACAAGTATCTTAATACAAAGAAATTGTGCAGGTGAGGGAAAGAAACCCGGAAGGGCTTATAGAGTCTCACCTTATTTAAAAACAAATTAAAGACTAATAATGAAAACAAAAACACAATCAGGACAATATATTTAAAACAATAAAAAGTTTAAAAAATATATATATATAAAAAGAAAAGAAAAAAAAATAATAATAAAAGAAGGAAAAGAAAAGAAAAAGCAAACAGGTGCACCAGCGGCTTAACAAATTAAATCAATCAATAAGATACAGGGGTAAAGAAATCAGGTACTGTGTTATACATACATACATATGTTATACAGGGAGAAGCTACAGGAGAGGCTAGTCGCTGAAATCAAGGCAGAGCTGGACAGCTTGGTTGTCCAGGATCACCAGAGCTTCTTCGCAGATTGAGAGGGTAACACAGTAGTGTTGTCAGTGAAGATGGAGAGATCTGTGAGAGGGCAATCTTTTCCCTGGGAGGAAGAGTAGCTCTGTCTTTTGAAGATTGAGCTTGAAGTGGTGCACACTGCACAGACATCCAGGCACGGATGTCTTTGAGACATGTGGAGATGCATGCATCAATGTGTGTGTCTACGGAGGGAAGGAGCGGTAGAGCTAGGAGAGGTGGTACCAGTAGGTCATGTGTAAACATCATGCCTTCAATATAGACTATCATCACCTGCATTCTTCCCCCCTAGGATCCACTACCCGGCTGCTGTTTTGCATAGTGTTGTTTTGCCTATTGTGCCCGTGTCCAGTGACACATTACCTCTGCCAAGGATTACTTTTTCGGTTTGTTTGTTTGTTTGTTTGTCAGCAGGATTATGGAAAAAACTGTGCCGAATTTCAGGAAAATTCATGGAAGGGTGTAGCATGGCCCAATGAAGAGCCCATTAAAATGTGGAGTGGATCCGGATCCGACTCACTACATTTGCATATCATAGCAGACTGGACTACTGTCAGAGGTCTGCGCTCTCCGAGTTCCCTTCTAGTTTGATCGAATGTTTTATTCAAATAATTTGATGTGAACAGCATTGGAAATATGTTATTGTACCAGCCAGGCCATTCCTGCTTTAGTGCTGGATTGTTATATACTGTTGAAGAGTGTGTTAAAAATAAACTTAAACTAAATAAACATCAACTCCATGACAATGAGACAATTATTTCATAATAATGTACTAGATCTTCTATATCTTTCTGCTGAGGGATTTAAATGCATTTTTTTAAATTGCGACTTTCAGAAAACGCTACAAAATTCATAAAAGTGGTCCTGATTTGTGAAGATCATCTTGCAGAACACGAAGTGTGCTATTTCATAAACCTTTGTTAACGACAGACCTTATGTCATGCGTCCGAAATCGCCATACAAAAATCCCATTGACTGTTTTACATGTAGACTAGCATGACTAGCTGTGTTGGTCTACAAAAATACGTCATCCCTGTGGTACTCTATTATGTCCCTCTCCCGCTCTGGCTCTGTCTGTAACCTTTCAAATGGAACATTGTGGAAGACCCAAGTATGTGGTTGGGTCTGTACGTCCTACTGTAGGCCAGAGGTGCTACAGCAACATGCCAATGCAATTTCCTATTTCTACTGGGACTGTCACTGGACATAAGAGGTCGGGAATGAATTAATCTTAGGTTGGCGCCCTTCTGCACAAGCATTCAGGCTTCAGGCCTTCTTGAACTTACATCCTCCTTCCTCTTCTCTTCTTCTAACTCAATATGTTCCTTCTCAAACTACTTACTATAAATGCTACTCTAGTCTATTCCTCTAAAAGTCTTAGCTGACATAGACTGTGTTGCTCAGTTGATTTCACTACTGTTGACAAAATGTATTGTAAGTTGCTTTGGATAAATGTGTGTCTGTGTGTGTGTGTGTGTGTGTGTGTGTGTGTGTGTGTGTGTGTGTGTGTGTACTCTGTGTGCTTTACGAAATGGACGCTCTAATAGTTATTGCTTGATTAATTACTAAAACAATAAAATCCTGAAAGCAATCAGCAACGGAAATTATTCCTACTACCTTCCCCCACACAAAAAACAACAACACGTTACTGCCGATCTGCAATTAACACTTAAGAATTTTCCCACTTGGTAAGCATCGTTATCACAATGTTCCTTGCACAGATTCTATCACATTGTCCCGGCCGCTACACATTATGCTAATCTGCAGGAGTGCCAGTGGTCCACACACACTAGCCTGAAGGATTCTACCTTGAAGCAGCGGAAATGTATCTGTAGCTTTGAATGTCATACAGTTTCCTCCTGGCACTGTGGAACAGATCCGGGGCTGCATCGACAGGCTAGCTTTGTGTAGAAGCAAAAAGCAAATGCACATATAGACAAGGACACATTTGCATATAGGCACTGAAATGTCTTTTCGAAACAACGCCCGGTGTCATTTCAAATACAATTGTTCTGGTGTTCAGTCATAGCACAGCTCAGATCCTGATCCTCGGCCAGAAGGTTTCAAGGTCTTTGCCGTTGTTTGATTCAGCAAACTTTAAATCATACGCCAGAGGCCCGACCGACCTCCAACATGCTCTAAATTTAACCCCTTCAGGCTTCATAAAAATTCATGCTGTCAATGCAAAAATAACAACAGCGCTTAAAGACACAACGTCCAGCTTCGCTCCATCTTCTGCAGGCCTCGGTGAGGCAAGAGAGACGGCACCCATTTGGGGCTCAGTGGAGCAAATCGGAATCGTCAGCAGTGTGGGTTTTTTACCTTTTAAACAGGGAAGATGGATAGATAATCACCACATGCCATTCTGGGGGCCAATTACACAGCTTTGTGTGAAATTGGAAAACCTGTTCTCCCAGAGCTCTAATGGATGTTCTGGTCATTAGTTATTTGAGAGTCTTCTCTGGCTGTAATCAAACGTGAAACATCGCGTTAAGCGCTCATAAAAGAACAGCTGCCTCTCTAAGTGACCTTCTGTTTAAGAGAACCCGACTGTCAGCCGCGTGGCGTTTTGTGACAATTATGTGTGTCGCCATAAAAATGGCTCTTATTTCCACTCTTTTTTTTTGCAACCCTTGCATCCCATTTTAATGTCTTGCTCTGGGTTGTATTTACTTTTCTGGGTCTGTTAGGTGGCTATAGGCTGTTGGCTATAGGCCGACAGTGTGTTTTCATATCCTGCATGCACGACAGATCTCCATCTGCTGTCTCGTAACAATCCAGTGGCGTCTTGACCAAGGGCGCCATTTTAATCGTCAGAAAAAAAATATCGCATTTTTTCTTGTCACTGTATATTTAAACTCCCCCCCAACCCCCCCCCCCCCCCCTCCTCTCTCTCTCTCTCTCTCTCTCTCTCCCAAGTCAATTCAAATGTGCTTTATTGGAATGAGTGCATACAAAAGTGCATACAATTAACAATCTAGTAGAATAAAGAAGTGTGTATTAACAGCTGTGTAACATTGCAGTCAAATAATATACATAAGCGTAGATCAAGTTAATTTAAACATGTGCATTCAATTAAAGATATAATAAATACGTGTGCAACCAGCTGTGCAACATTGTAATCAAATACAGTATAATATACATTAGACTAGGTACAATTAACTTAAAAGGTACAAAGAGAATAGTTTGTGCTTAAATGACTGACGAAGGAAATATATACAGGTAAGTAAAGGTAACAGAATGGAAATAGAACATTTTCAGTTAGAAATTCTAAATACAAATAAGTCAGAACTGTGTAAACACTGCAAGATTGGTTTACAAATGTATTTAAACTCTCTCTCTCTCTCTCTCTCTCTCTCTCTCTCCTATATATCAGGGGACCACCTGTCCAGTCAGCAAAGCCCACCCCCTCTTCCACCGGCTCCTCCCCCACATAGGCAGCATCCATCCATCACGTCCCTGAGCCGCAGCTCACTGGCCAATCAGAGAAGCCCGAGCCCGCCGCCCACAGCCGGCCTGGCGGCCGAGTTGCAGAGCACGGCGGAATGTGTCCAGCTGCAGGACAGCTGGGTCCTGGGCAGCAATGTGGCCCTGGAGAGCAGGTGAGTCAGTAATGCTCAGTAATGTGCTGAGGAATGGGCACTTTAAACATGACCTGGGAATTTCAGCTCCAGGTGTTATCAGGAAGCCGTTTCCATTGACACAAAAAGGAAGGGGATGTAAAGTAACTGAATAATTGCCTTGAGAAAGGCCAAGCCGCTGCCTTCGACAGCTAGTTTAAAATTTGAGAATTGAAAGATTGCAGCTGTCAAAGTGTCCTTCCAAAATGTTTCCTAGATCCACTTATTTCTGCACAAACCAGAGATAATATTTTCTAAATCATGTAAGGAACGGTTATATTAAGCTATATTTACCCATTTCAGATGAAGGCGTGTTTGCCTCATCTTAGACCCCCCCAAATCCACCAGCCTGTCAAGGGTTAATATAGCAGCGTTTGATTTGTTACGGGAAATCAAGAAGCATCGCGTCTCCAACCATCTTTTCGAGGGAGCTGTTTGGCATTTTTCTATGCACCTCAAATTCCATCCGCTCTGAAGCAGAGTGTACGGCTAAATGATGTGAATGTCCGGGATCTTGCCAGAGTGGCTATAACTTAACAAGCAACTTTGTAAGTGGATTATGTTTTATATCAAGATTTGCTGTGCAAGGTACAGAGAGCCTCTGCCAGGCGTTCCTCCTGAAACATCAGTTAACATTACATCTCTCTTCATCAGTGGCTTCAAAATATCCCGGGCTAATGAGGTGTGCTACATTGCGCTCTGACTCACAAATGGCCTTGAGTACATGATTGCATTCCAGCCTGATATTTTGCTGCCGGTGAGTAGCGACCATTTCCAAGGCTTAGATGATTCTAAACTTTGGATTTTTTTTGGAACAACCTCCTTAATGATCTGACTGAATCAATCGGGATATGTAGCGACTCTTTCCCGTTATGGGGGGACGATGCGGTGATTGAATACCAACCGCGCGGCGACCTTGGGCTGTCTTAGTGCTATCGACAAAACAATATGTGCACACCTATCATCGGCCAAGGCATAAATCACTATCACCACGCCCGACTCTGAATCAAGTGCTTGTCGGTGGGAGGGAACGGGAGGCCGCTGCAAACCGCCCGGGCCAAAGGGAAGGCCCGGTTCACCATGTAACTGCAGGTGTAACTGCAGGTGTCAGGTAAACTACAAGGCTGATGTAAACATGCCTTCAGGAGGGGTTTGGGCCAGCCTAGTCCTTATTAGGGCTGGGCATTGGCAAGGATCTCACGATACGATACGTATCACGATACTTGGGTCACGATACGATTGTATCACGATATATTGCGATGCGATACATATTGCGATATATTGCGATATCCTACAGAATTTACTCAAAATTAAATAATAGAGCTAAAGATACAACACACTGTGTACCACCCAGGTAGTGTAATAATATGTACATCACTTTATACTGATAAGTTAGTGGACAAATTTAGTCAAAACTACTGAGTGTCGAGTGTTACTGAACGCATCGATATGGGAAATATCAATACAGTATCGATTAGGGGTGGGAATCACCAGATGCAGAGGCCTGGCATGGCATGGCCTGGAAAAAATAATAATAATAATATCGCGATACATGGCGTCCAAGTATCGATACAGTATCGGGAAATAAAATATTGTGATATATTGCCGTATCGATTATATTGCCCAGCCCTAGTCCTTATATGGGTCTGTACTGTATCTAGCAATCCAAGTTTTGTCTACAGTTTCACTCTTTGCTCTCGATAAGGCACATCTAATTCTAAGTGTCATTTGACTGCCTAACACGTAAGTGTAAAGGTCTTTGCACACACAGTCCGATTGTTTTCGTATGCGTGTTTTTTAATCCGTCATCTGAAAACAGACGGTACCAGCTCGCAAAAATCTATTGACTGATGCGAAAAACGCAGAAAATCGAACCTCGTCCGAAAACTTAAATGACGGACGTAATTGTCGGACTCGGTGTGTCAATGATGATTGACACAAATGAGATCGTATTCTTTTTTTTTTTCGTGCGTCAATTTCGGACAAAAATACGGACTTGGTGTGCAAAAGCCTTTACTCACAATCTGATAATGTCATATTTGCTGCCTTGTATGTTTTCCCTGACTGGGCCTTTTAGAAAATGCATCACACTGTCGATGTCATTAGCCACTTTTACAGTAATTAACCGTAATCAATTATGTGTTTTACAGCCATAAAAGGCTGGTCCTCAACGCACGAGTGTGCTAATTTTACTCAATACCAACAAGCTTTCAAAGCCAGTAGCTTTCAATGTTCTCTCGACTGCACTCTGTAACTGTTGTGCTTATTATTATTATTATTATATGGTGAGAGTGAATAAAGTCACTGATTTTAGTATCCTGCGGCATCAGCATCAAGACACAAGGTTTGTTTTAGACTCTTTTACAGCTGGAGGTTAAAAAGGACTGGAACTGAGGTGTGTTTCTAAACATATGTGCATCTGTTTCTTTCCTTTTCGGTTCAGATGAAAAAGTATTTAGGACCCAGCTGTTCTTTGTGACAGAGGATAAAATATTTACTCTAACATAAACAAATAGAAACATACAGCTCTTGAATAACTGTTGAAATAAACACAAATTATGTTTCTCAGAACTACATTACTAATTTAATTCATACATCAATTAATAAAATCATGACAGCCTTGGAAGCTGGAGTCATCTTCTGAAACTACCGGTAATCACTTCTCTAAATGAAAAATGCAGGTTTTTCACTGAAGATATATTCTGAACTTATTATTGGACTTCATTTTTATTTATTTATGCTAAGACCACTCCATTCAAAGGGCTCAATTAGTTGGCCACTGAGCTCTGTTACTGCTCCGGTGTTATTCTCAAGTGCTCAAGTAATTCAGATCTTTAAAGTGTCTGGAGTGTTTTAATAAACCCCTCTGGTTCCCCTCTTTACCATCTGACTCCATAGAAATAGTGATATTTTCAATTAGCTTCATATAATGTTCCATTGAATCCCATTATTATGCGAATTGCCATGTCTCATGAGATTAAAACAGCCCAATGCACTTGTGAAGTAATTATTCTTGAGCACTACCTCAGTCCTTTATTTAATATGGACTATATGTGTGGCATTGATTTCTAATGGCTGTAGCATGCATGCACTATAGGGTATATAAGTGCTCTGCTGGAGAAGATACAGGTAGGCGTCGACTCTTACACGCCCTGGAACCAACTTCAGCATTTTCTCATAGATCAAATGAGATTGAGCTAGAACAGTCGTTATGACATTTCTAAATGACTCTTTTGAAGGCCCGGCGCCGCCACACGTTGCTGTTATAAATGTGCTGTCAATCCTCATTGGATTCATGTGTCAAGGGAGTCTTTGGCTGAAATGAAATTATGCCCGGGCTCTAAAATCATCATGTGGTACGGCGTCCCACTGACAGTCCATTTTCCTGACGGAAAACGTGTTAGGAACTGTTCTCAGGGGCGCCAAAGAATAGCCCAGAGAATTCCCAATAGGATTTTGTTTCACCTCTCCGGTTTTCTTTGTGTGTGCGTGCGTGCGTGCGTGCGTGCGTGGGTGTGTGTGTGTGTGCGTGCGTGTGTGTGTGTGTGCGTGCGTGGGTGTGATAGGGTGGGATGTTGGACGTTGACACACATGAAATCAAATTATCTTGCGTCAAGCCACCGCTATTTTAGCAACTAACTGGCCTTTTGGAGTAGAAGCATTTCAAGTGATAATCCTCAATTATATATTTTTTCTTCTTCTTTGTTTTGTTTTGTTTGTTGTGTCCATCTTGAGTAATAAGTAATAAGCTTCCCCAGAAATCATCTGCCAATCAAACAGTGTGTCCAGTACTTCAGAGAGGGTTCTCCCTGGAAAGACTGAGCTGACACCTGTGTTGTTGTTGTTTTTTATCAAGAACCCCCCATCACCAGCCCCCCACACCCCACACACACGCACGCACGCACACACACACACACACACACACACACACACACACACACACACACACACACACACACACACACACACACACACACACCCTGAATTTTTCTCCCATTCTCTCCCCAAATGTACTTCTGTATGTAAAGTTGTTGCTCCATCCCCTCTGCCAATCTGGGGACAGCCATAGAGTAGCGGAGGCCTCCTCCGATACATGTGCACTTTGTGCAGTCGCCAGCCGCTTCTTTTCACCTGACAGTGAGGAGTTTCACGGGCAGGACGTAGCATGGGTGGAGACTCATGCTATTCCCCCCAGTTCCCCTCCGCCCAGAACAGGCCGACCAGAGGAGGCGCTAGTGCTGCAAGCAGGACTCATACCCCACTGGCTTCCCACCCGCAGTCTGTTCCCACCCGCACTCTGTAGGAACTAACTCTGACCAAGCCAGAAGTACCGCTACCGGAAATTGAACCCGGGTCTCCGGAGTGCTACAGGCGACTGCTTTACCGTCCTGTACACTACCCAGACGAGCCTACAGTAGCTGACAACTGTGTTGAGAACAGCAAAGTAAAGTCTTTCATGAACTGCCTGCAGCTTAAACTCATCATCACCATTGAGCTAGCAGTGGCTGGTGTAAATGTCCCCAGCATCATTGTCATGAATACAGTGGCCATTAATGGCCTGGAGGTTGGACACCAAAAGACCATCTTGAATCGATCATGCATAAAAGCTGAGCACTTCATAAGCCAAACCTAATCAAACTCCTTCAATAGAAAAATTCGTAGTGCAAACAGTCTCAAGATGGCACCTACACTGATTTCCGTGCCGTGGGCACGAGAAGCAACACCGCTACTGAAATAGCATCGCACACCGACGAGGTGCTAGCATCTGCTAGCAGTCCCTCTGGTGAGAGGGCAGGTGGTGATACGGGGGAGAGGAGCATCCACAGAGAGAGAGAGAGAGAGAGAGAGAGAGTGTGAAGGTGGTAAAGAGTCACCGCGACGCCTGCCACATCTGCAGTCTTGCGCGGCGGCGGTGGATTAAAGAGGCCTTATTATTCCTTGTGCTCACCTTGAAATGCTAATGCTAACACTAAACGGCGGCTAATAGGCAGATTACATATTCCGAGGGCGCCGATTTGCATTGTTTCTAGTGTTGCTCCTTCACCCCTCCAGCTGGAGCTTAGCCAGAGAGACAAATCCACCCACTCCAGTGTCTTTTGTCCTCCGCCAGGATGTTTTCAAATGTCATCCTGATGACAAGCAACGTTGAGAGAGCACGCTGCAGGCTGCCTTTGTGTTACAGCCTTCTCAATGGGACAGACAGGCACACTGCACATCACACACCACCACCATTCAACTGCTGCCCCTCTCTCTCTCTCTCTCTCTCTCTACTTTCTCTCCCTCTCTCTATATCGTTTTCTCTCTGTCTGTCCACTTTCTCTCATTGCCTCTGTCTTGGTCTCACGCTCTCTTTGATTGTCTCTCTCTCCCCTGTCTCTTCCTATGTCTCTCTCTCTCACTCAGCACGTTGCTATCAACAGCGCTGGCTGGATTAGCATAGCAATGTGCTTTGTTGCGTCACACTGGCTGTAATCAATTACAGTCGGTCATCCGGGCGTGTATAGCCGCAGACATTTACAGCGCTCCTCTGTTTGTTCATCATGTCCAAAAGCACTTCATCTTTGGACCCGTTCAGTCTGCTGCCGAGAAAGGAGTGACATGAAAAACGTCCAAACCCTCAGAATGACTTTAATCGCGGAGTACAATAATTGTTCCGTGCAGGAATTTGTCTTGGTGGTGACATTGGTACAAAAACATTTTGACAACTTACAATTCCACCGTACATACTGATGATGAGCAATGTGAAGTGCTAAATCAAACGGGCTCTCTGGGGGGCGATATATCTGAACTGGAGTTTGAAACCACCCAGAGTGCCAAATGTTAAATATTAATTACAGTACATGTGTGGTTTCATAGCTTTCAGTCTTCCATCATGTAATTATTGGATTTTCTTGCATTGTTAGGAGTTTCATGCAGTTTCATCCAACCAAAAGCAGGCAAGCAGCAAAAATAAACAGCATTTCGTCATTTGTTTAAATATGTTTTATTCTGAATAATTTCTGTCCTAGGATTTTTTGCACAATAACAATAGTTATTTCACAATATTAGAACTTCTGTAACCAGTTTTCAATATTGCCAAGTGTTCCACAATTGCAACCAGTATGCTTTTAGTCATCTTTGAATGGACTAGATTTATCCTCGGATTGGTTGCCATAAGAACATCATATACAGTACTCCCATCTTGGCAAAAATGAGAGCGCGGAAGCTTCGACCGAGCGAGATAGTCTCTAGCTCATCTGTGCAACTTGCAATATGTATTTGCCTCCGTGCCATAGAGAGCATAGTTGCACACAAACACACGCGCATGCACGCACACATACACACACACACACACATGCACGCGCGTGTGCACACACACACACATGCACGCGCGTGTGCACACACACGCCCACGTCCATTTCTGTCTACCTCATCAGATTGCGTCCTCTTACACTTAACTCCCAAGATAGGGGTGTCTATTTGTCTGTCTGTCTGTCTGTCTGTCTGACTACCCGTCTACTGCATCCGACGCTGTGCAAGTTTTGACCTCAATTCCTTCTCCACTGCATGTTCCAGTCTGCGGCAGATACAGCCCAGATTGTTCCAGATAGAGTAATCTGCCTTCCCCAGGTTCCAGACGCCACAGCGTTGTCATTCCAACGTGACACGCCGTAACCTTTCAAAGGAATCCCTGTCTCCGTGACAGCACATGTCAATCAGCCCATAGAGGAGCTAGACGATCCAAATCTGACATTTGTTCTCTCAGCCACAAATTGATCAGAGGAGTTTTTAGCCCGTCGACATGTTCTCCGGAGATAGGAAGTAGCTGAAGCCTCAGTGCTGCTGCGGAAATGCAGAAGCAATATATTGTATTTTAGGGTTTTGATTTGTGTCCTCCTCTGTAAAGCACGTCGCAACAATCCTGTTTGGGTAAAACTCTATTATAAACTAATCAGATTGATTACACTTCACTTAACATGTATTTGGAGTGGTGCCTCCTCCAGCTTTATCCTTGTCAAGGTGAAAACGCCTCTGCAAACAGCATAGATAGACAATCATGCGAAAACACAACTCTCCAAACTACTGACATAGTTGTAGGTGGATTGGCAGCTTGTTAAGGCAGGGTGACTCACCGCAACTATCTGATAAGTATGGGAAACTCTGATTTGTACTGTAGGGATGGGTATAGTTTCATATATTTCCGATACCGGTGCTAAAACGATACGCTTAAAACGGTACCGGTGCTAAAAACGGTGCCTGAAACGATACTTTTTTTTTAAATTTAAAGCAGATCTATAGTGGATTTTTTTTAATTGAAATAATATTTCAAGTGGTACTAGTGAAGGTGCGTGTAGCGCCGGTTTCAGATCACCGGAGGGCAGATATTTCACTCGGCAGCTCGGGCATGCCACCGAATTGAGGCGCCTAAATCTGTGTTGCAATTTGGACCGGTAAGTAATGGTTCTAAAGGTACCGGTACCATAGTGGTACCAGGTTTCGGTACCCAACCCTATGTAAATGTCACTATATGTAGATTTGCAGTCCTTAACCTATAGATTTTACTGTGGATTATGCACACAATTAGGGTTTATTGATCTTTAGAATCAGGCATAGAGACTTCACAGACGCCACACAAATAATTCATCACCAAATACTGCTTGATCAGTTTATTGCTGTATTTGAATTAGCGGCTGCCATGGCAACCACTCCTCCTGGGATATATTATATATATATATATATATATATATAGTAAGCATAAAACTCAGACTAATTGACTTGTGTATAAAACACTGTTTAAGACTTTGAGCAGAAAATCAAAGATGTGAGCAGGAAGCGGAGAGAGAAGCAACTAAAGGGAGGTGTGCTCTTATCGGAGGTATAAAGTGTGCACATTGGCTGCTTAATGAGCCATTTCTCTTGTCATAAACATGACACCTTTTATGTGATTTGTTAAGCATAAAGCTATAGTAAGTGTGATAAACTCTTTTTCTGACTTTTCTTTCCAAAATTACTTATCCACCATTTCAAAACTGCATCTATGGCACTTTTTAAAATGGAATTATCAGATGAGTCGTTGGTCGACAAAATTAAATCGCACAAATCAAGATCAAATGTTGTTTATGAAACCCCCTCCCCCCCCCCACATACACACACACACACACGCACGCACGCGCGCGCACACACGCACACACACACACACACACACACACACACACACACACACACACACACACACACACATATTACCTAAATTTTGAAGTGGAAGAATGCACTCAATATAACACAATAGTTTTAGGATCACAAAATACTTAGAATTTGTTACTGTAGCGAGCTAAGCTTGTTCACCAACTTTCAGGGTGATTTTCTCTGAATGTTGCTTTTAGGAGGACGAACATTCAAATAAGCATTACCTTCTTCAACTATTTTCAGATTTCAATGTATGACACATCATTTGAAAGCTTACAATCTACATTTTCATAATCTCTCTCTCAAATTTTTTTTTACCTTGGCCTACTTGCTAGCTAAAACACCAGTCCCTGTCACAAATAGTAGCAATTTAGAAGAAACATGGCAAAGATGAGGCAGTGCCCCCCCTTACCCCTCCCCCCCAGGATGGACATATAGTGGTTTCTAATTAAATTCTTGGGCTCTGGATTGGAAGAGTATTTGCAATGCATGGTCAATCTGTCCAATTTCCCTGGTCGTATTCTGAGGCCTAAAGGCATTGGGGTATTAATCTCTAAGTAGTGGCAAGAGTGGCAACAAGGCTTAATTCATTTACTTAAGAGCTTTTCACGTGGGGTTTAAAAGTTAATAGGACAATCACTCCGTAGTGCATTTGATTAAACCCTCTTAATTACCCCAGGTATAATGGGCTATTAGCAGAGGCCCAGTTGTAAAAGGGCAAGTGGGAGATGATTGTTTTTATGAGGTGCTTTTTGTTCACCTCTTCCAATGTCAGGATTATAGGGGATATCACATGAAAGCCCTGTTCCTCTTGCAATATGTCTTCAACATGGGACTCATTAGTATGTTGGTGAAATCTCAGGAATTTGGCTACTTGAATTTCCACGCTGAAAACAGTTGAATTAGGAATTCATTTCTTTGCATAATCGGTGGTGGAAATGGGCAGCTTTTACTGGGGGAACCCTACTTGGGTATACCTAGGAAAGCCATACTGTACATCTCCTGAATGCCCGACTTAGTTTGTGGTTGTAAAGTTTCATGAGACTGTGATTATCCTAGAGGTCACACAGTAGGTGATTTTATACTGTGAGGTCAAGTTTAAAAAAATAGTCTCACTACAATGAAATGGCTATTATGAGAACTAACATCATCACACATGAATGTAATAATTGGGCTCATTGAATCCACAAGAGTTTCAGCTTTCCAATCATAGCCAATGAATTATGAATTATGCAACTAGGCATCTCGCACGCTATGCATGCTCGATTCCTAGGCTCGCCTGCTACGTGGCCTCGCCCGCCCTGGAGCTCGCCGAGCTGGCCCTGCAGCTCGCATACGCAGCTCGACCGTCGCCCGGCCTCGCCTGCCCTATTGGCACGCACGCAATGTCTCCCTCTCTCTCTCCCTCAGTCTCTCCCCCCTCTCTTTCTCCCTCTCCTCTCTCTTCCTCTCCCTCAGTCTCTCTCTCTCTCCCTCAGTCTCTCCCCCCTCTCTTTCTCCCTCTCCTCTCTCTTCCTCTCCCTCAGTCTCTCTCTCTCCTCTCTCTCCCTCAGTCTCTCTCCCCCTCTCTTTCTCCCTCTCCTCTCTCTTCCTCTCCCTCTCCTCTCTCTCCCTCAGTCTCTCTCCCCCTCTCCCTCCCTCTCCTCTCTGCCTCAGTCTCTCTCGTGTGTCTGTGTGTGTGTGTGTGTCACTGATGACATCATCAGTGATGTCACAATGCCTATGTATGACATCACTGATGACATCATCAGTGATGGTATGACATCACTGATTACATCATCAGTGATGTCACTATGACATCATCAGTTGTCCCAATTGCTCAAGTGATCACTAATGACATCATCAGTGATGTCACTATGCCATCATCAGTTGTCTCAATTGCTCAAGTGATCACTGATGACATCACATCATTAGGTAATTATGGCAATCACCTAATTAAAAAATCTGGCTCTGTCAGGTCACCCGCACGGGTGCTCTTTACACCGCCTGAAAGTCTCAGCCCAATCGCACGTAAAGCGGCATAGCTGTGGCCGGCACAAACATTTTAACGGAGAACAGAGCTTTTGAAAATGGCCATGCCAGTGTTTCCCTCGCCAGAATTTTGTCTAACTTTGGAGTGTTAAACTTCCTGGCAAGCTAGCATGACATGTTTGGTACCAATGGATGCCTTATGTCTCCTAGTGTCAGAGGATATCACCCTAGCTTTAAAAATGAGCCTGCTACAGCCTCTGAAAGATGGTCATGTCAGCCGGCGTTACCCCGTTCCCTCTCGACTTCTTCTCTGGGAACGCTGTTGCCCCGTGTTCCCCCATTTCCACCACTGCGCATAACCCTTTGAGACACACATATGGACCCTTTTTTTTACCAATATATATTTTTAATTTTATTTAAAGAGACAAGACATTATAACGTATACCAAGACACA
This sequence comes from Poromitra crassiceps, assembly GCF_964638095.1. Taxonomy (NCBI): domain Eukaryota; kingdom Metazoa; phylum Chordata; class Actinopteri; order Beryciformes; family Melamphaidae; genus Poromitra; species Poromitra crassiceps. Next base: position 11,896,838 of record NC_139634.1, read on the forward strand.
ACACAATACAAAAAACATGAGACAGAATTCAATCAAATCAAATTAAATAAAAAAGGGGGGGGTATAGAGCAGTCAAGACATTACAAACATGTTAAAGGTTACATACATAGTACATTATTATAGAGGAGGTCAGTCATCTTCCAAGGGAACGCATGTGTAGATGCATTTAACTAGCGGGGTCAGGAGCAAATTGGGTTAATTTTCTTGCTCAGGAAAATGTTTACAATAATTAGATCGAGCCTGTCTTGGGATGTTCTCTCTAACCACCCTGCAATCATTGTTATCAATAGTTTATATACATATATATATATACGCGGTCTTAAAGGGATACACACACAAATGAGGGATATACACGCAAATGCTGCATCAGGTATCAATGGGTTAAGAGCAAACGGAAATGTAATAGTACTAATTTTACACCAGTTTGTGTTTTTTCTAGGGCTGTCAGCGTTAACGCGTTAATCGCGCGTTAACTATCGTTCCTATTAACCCCACTAATTTTTTTTACGCGCGATTAACGCATGCACGTTCTGTGATGTTTGAGCCTTGGTCCACGCCGTAGTTTTGGAAATCAGGAAGCATTAACGTTGATATCAAGCAGAAACAAATCTCCGTGATCAGAAAAGGAGGAATAAAATGGGTATATTGGCAAGTTAAGCTTCAAATTGAGAAAGATGTCCTGCATTTTGGGTGAGAGAGAGAGAGAGAGAGGGAGCGCGTCAGCTCTCCCCGTCTGTCTCGTCTCACCGTGGCAGAGAGAGTGAGAGACAGACAGACGGAGAACGGGGGGGGGGGGGGGGGAGACAGAGAGGGAGAGAGAGAGGCAGAGAAAGCGAGACAGACAGACAGACAGGCAGTGAGAGAGGGACCGACGGAGAACAGGAACGCGAGAGAGAGATACAGAGAGAGAAAGAGAGGGGGGAGAGAGCATGCACGCAGCTGTCTGTGGCTGGAGAGATGTAGAGGATAGCACCAATTAACTTCACACAGTGCAGCCTGAGAGATGTGTATTCCCAGTAACTAGTAGCAATAATAACAATATTACCAATGGCCAAATACTTACCCATACTAATAATAATAGCTACCCATATTAATACAACAGTGCATCTTTGCACAAAGCTCTCAGGTTTAAGGTAGCCTACCTTGGTTTAAGGTAGATTTAGAACAGATTAAAAAAATGCGATTAATTTGCGATTAATCGTGAGTTAACTATGGAAATCATGCGATATTTATTTTAATCGATTGACAGCCCTAGTTTTTTCCTCTAATTCTTGTGGTGGATTTGTGTTTTGTTTCCACAGACACTTCCTTTTTAAAACGGGCACAGGAACGACGCCTTTCTTTGGTGCGGCGTCCCCAGGTTACACGATGGCAACAGGGACGGTTTACTCCACACCGGCACGCCCTCTGCCCAGAAACAGCCTGTCCAGAGGGGCCTTCAAGTTCAAGAAGTCTCCCAAACACTGCTCCTGGAAATGCACTGCCCTGATCGCAGTGGGCGTCGCTGTCGTGCTGTCAATCATCCTCTGCTACTGCATCGGTAAGAGCGTGTGTTTTGTTGAAAATGACGCATTGCCTTAGTGAATACCTAATCAAGTCCAAGTGCAAGATCCACCCATTTTTAGATGACGAGTGCATCAGCTGATGGCTTAAGGGAGCATTTACATTACATCTCGATAGCTCAGAAACAATCAGATCTTGATAGCTCAGAAACAATCAGATCTTGATAGCTCAGAAACAATCAGATCTGGATAGCTCAGAAACAATCAGAATCAAGTGTTCACCCAGGCTTTGGCATGAAAGGTGTCACTGAATACTTTACTGATTTATAGGTGCGGTACAAGCTGTCACTCATGTATATCAAAAATGTGTAAATTCTGCGCTTGAAAAAACTTATTTCTTTCAGTCTTCTGGAAAGGAGACATGCCTCCAGTATCTCAGAAGGTATTAGACAGCCATTAGGCAGTCTATTCTGCCAAACGTAACAAATGATAGACAAGTTGACGAGAGGGAATGGAGCCCGACATGCCTCTTTATCTATATAGTTTGATTTCTGCCAAGAGTATTTTCTTCTTCGGTGCCATTCCTTTTGCAGAAATTGCAGATGTCCTGATATGATTCAGTCGCCTTTGTCTATCTAAGCTATCAGTCAGATATGCCCACATATCCCCGATGAGGAGACATTCCTGACGGCGTCTCCCTTTGACAACGGGCCGTGCATCATCGTCCCTGCAGCTCTGATCTGCGGCTCACAGAACAAAATGGCCCGTTCATATCCTCCGGAGCTCCTCTTAAAACAGTCATCGGCCAGCACAGATGGCAACGTCAAAAAGCAAACAGAAGTTGAGGAAAACCCCGTGGGGAAAACAGCCCCAAACACAACTTTAAAGGAGCCGTTGGTCCATAAAGTCTTTTTTGTAGTAGAAACCAAAAACCTCTCTCATTCTGTCAAACAGGAAGTGCTTTTAACTTGGCCGGGAAGAGAAACAAACGCGCCCGCTGGGCATTATTCCCCATGAAAAGGCCATTGGGTGTGTGTGTTTTTACTGCATGTGTCAAAGCTGACTTCTTGCTAACCTTTCGAGTCTTGACCACAGCAATAAAAGCGTTAGAGATTCATGTCTCCTGATGGCCTCCCTTGTCATCCAAGCCCTTAATCTTGCTGTGACTTTCCTCCTGAGCAGAGATATAGGGATTCATGCAGCATGGAGAGCGGGGGGGGTGTGACACAGTCGTATAAGGAGAAATACATCTCTGTTGTGAAGATGCTATAACCAATGTTTTATTGGCGCATAGAGAGCGGAGTGCCCTCTTCAGGAAGGATAGGTCATAAATGTGCTCTATCAACATCCATGTCCACAATCCCTTTATTGACTTGACTGTGTTGTTACCTGTTATTCATGATCTGATTTCATAAAATGTGTATGGATTGAAGGCACCCGGGCCGGGTAGTGCAGCGGTAGAGTCCCTGCCTAGCAACACGAGGGTCGCAGGTTCGAGCCCCCGTGTTGCCTCCGGCTTGGTCGGGCCGTCCATACAGGCACAATCGGCCATGTCTGCGGGTGGGAAGCCGGATTCATGTGTCCTGGTTGCTGCACTAGCGCCTCCTCTGGTCGGTCTGGGGAGCCTGTTCAGGGGGGAGGGGAACTGGGGGGAATAGTGTGATCCTCCCACGCGTTACGTCCTGCCGGTGAAACTCCACGCTGTCAGGTGAAAAGAAGCGGCTGGCAGCTGCACATGTATCGGAGGAAGCATGTGCTAGTCTGCAACTCTCCCCAGATTGGCAGAGGGGGGGTGGAGCATAACTTCAGCTGTGTGTGAGAGAATCGGTTGCTGTTTTTATTTGGAATGCCAGCCACAACAACTCTGGGTTCACATGAGGAAAAGCTCGGCTCAGGATCTGTCATTTGTTCACTCGTCGTTGCCGGCAGACAGTTGTAGCGGATTGGATTCATTTACAGCAATCTCATCCCAACAATCGCTTGTTGTTTCTCTAGACCTGTTGGCTGTTTATGGAATTGCAGTTTTGGCCTCATTCCTGAGTGTGTGTCTGTCTGGTGTTTGAGCTCCTCTGGTGTGTGTGTGTGTCAGAGATAAGCAGCCCCTCTGCCACTTGCCTCAGGTGTCCACTTCTTCTCGCTTTCATCTGCCACCAATTCACCTGCCAGGTACAATGTCTCAAAGAGATAGATGGATAAATAGAACATGCACTCATAGTTTACCACTTTCCACTGTCAACTGGCAGACAGTCCCATTAACACAGAGACAAACACACATGTACAGATGCTAACCTATTGATTCACGCTGCATCGTTGTGCTAACATGGCAACGATGTAAACTTCTCTATATAAAGCTTCCAGGCAGGATGCAACATTTGTCTGCCAGCCAAATGGATAGTGAACGTTACCAGCCACTCAATAGATTTCCATTGTTTTTTTGGCTGGTGAGTGGAGCAAATCTACACCCATTTGCATATTCTACCAGCATTTGGCTGCTGGCTGGTGCATATTTCGTGCCATGCTTTACAGGTCATGTGCTACTCAGTTTTCCTGATGTTTTGCAAAGAAATATTGTATTTAAAAGGGTTTTTATTGATTGAATTTGAAGAGTAAATCCTCACAGGCACAACAGTCACAATACTGGTCTCTAATGGGCCAACAAGACCAGCTCCTCTAATTGAGAGGAGGTAAATATGCTGAGTCGAGGCTTTCCACTTCAAAAGCTGAAACTGACCCGAACTGGAACAATTTCAGCAAGTGACGGGAGCCAATCAGGACCAAGTCCAGTTGAGTTTGTCTGAAGCTGCTGGTATTGGTAATTGTCTTAACTTTACATTTAACCTCTCAAATCAAATTTGAACATTGAACATCTTTGATTATATAAATTGAATACATTTGCAATTCCTATATTAAAAGATTATTAGTTCCTATTAATACAATATATATCCTTACCAGATGCTAGAACCACCTCAACTGTCTCCTTTCTTCTCTTTTTATCTATCTTTTTTGTTTAGATAATTTTTTGGGACATTATAGGACAGTATGTGCTATAGAGAGCGACAGGGAGGGAGAGAGGGGAGGACATGCATCAAATGACCGCAGGTCAGATTCGAACCCGCGACGGCTGCGTGGACTAAGCCTTTATGGTATGCGTTCCACCAGGTTAGCCACCGGGATGCCTTTCTACACGAAGGAGCAGCGGCTGTACTCCGAGTCTCTCACGGATGACTGAGCTTCTCACCTTATCCCTAAGGGAGATGCCAGCCATCCTCCTGAGAAAACGCATGTCAGACGCTTGTATCCGTGATCTTGTTCTTTCGGTCATGACCCATCCTTCATGACCATAGGTGAGGGCAGGAACGGAGATCCACTGGTAGATCGAGAGCTTTGCCTCCTGCCTCAGCTCTTTTTTTGTCACAATGGTGCGGTAAAGTGTAAACGCAACACCGCTTACCACAACCATAGCGCTACCGTACTTGTCTTGTATACAGAAAATATATAAGACTTGGCAAAACAGTGCAGAGGAAGAGTTCATTTCCAATGTGAAAACAAAACCATTATCTGACATTCGCCATTCAATATATCTATACAAAATATAAAAGTGTTATCATCCGGTCAACCAAGGACTTAATCAACCTACTAATACTATTCTTTAAAAAGTAGCATCAATTATTATTTTGTCTTAACAATCACTTGTAAAAAAAAGTGCATACATTTCTCACTTTGGATTAAACTATTTCTATGGTCAGTTTCCTGAAACCTTGCATCAGAAAATGTAACTTTTCAGAAATGGAGAAAAAGGTTGTTGAGATTATTGATGTGTTTTTCAACGGTTAGTTGAACGAAGTGTTGTTGGCAAGCTGTTGACATAATGCAATATTGAAGTATTGGGTGTAGCTTAAATCCACCTGCTTCCTGGTGTCGTATATCACGCAATGATATTTTGTGACCAATCACAACCTTTGTCTGCATGTGCAACGCACCTGCAAAAAGCGTGCAAGACTTAGATAGAGATACTGTGGTTTTAAAGCAGATGACGAGTGCAGATTCTGTGCAAAGTTTGCCTTCGGCTTGTAGCTGCACCCTAAGGTAATAATGTAGGAATTATTTATTATTGTGAATTTTGTGTAGAGTAAGTTTTCTGTAAGAGTATGGCAAGTTTTGTCTAAGAGTACAGCAGTGAGAGTTAAAACAAACTGCTGCAACTTTGAGAAATACTGCACTGAAACAACTGAAAAATATGTGTTAAGGTGCAATAGTACAGTAAAATAATTTGGTTTTCTGAAACCGAGACCAAGTAAATCATGAACAATGATCATTATCACAATATTTTGCAAAATGATCAGAAGTGTTTGTGTGCACGTTGAGCCATGTCGTCATTTCACCTAGCTGTCATGTCTCCTTTGATCAAGCAGTTTGTAAGCAGTGACTATGTGTGTTCGAGCACAGAGATGTGTGGACGAGATTTAGCCTAGGCCCCGCCCCCAGCGAGAGAGTGTCTCGTCTCGAGGCCGATAGCGCTTCAAAGACGGCGAAACACACATGCATGCACACACACACACACACATGCACAGTTAAAGAAAAGTCATTGGCGACATCGACATGTTGGCACGTTGTGGAGAGAACACACACGCTGGAAACACAGTGTCAGAGAGGGGGTGAAGGAGAAGGGTGGCACCTGCAAACCTGCACTGCTTACTTCAACGGCCGGGTAGGTGGACTGGAGCTGTTTGGGGGGTCTGACGGGGGGAGGGGACTGAGGGGGGGAGGGGTCTGAGGGGGGGAGGGGTTGGTGGCCTGGTTGAGCAGATGAGAGGTGTCGCGGAGGGATGGGGTCAGGGGTCAGGGCTGCGTTGTCTGTCAAAGCGGCAGTAGAACCCATTCAAGCAGCTGGCTAGATAACAGTTTTGTTTTTGTGTGTTTGGCCGACGGTTTGTAATTTGTGATCTCTCTCAATCCTCTCCAAACAGAGGCTGAATCGTTGTCCGAGACCTGCTGATGGAGTCGTGAATACAGGCATTTAGCAGCTTGTATTGCCTTGGCAAACCTGCGTTTGCACTCTTTTAAACTGCTGTTTGTCTCTCCACTTCTGAACACTTCCTCTTTCTCCAGTCTGAGCTCCCTGCAGCTCCCAGCAGTGAACCAGCTCTTTGTTGATGTACTTTACTGTGGAGCGTGTTGGAATGCAGCTATCCTCACAGGAACTGATAGAAGATGTGACCGTCTCAGTATATTCATCCAGGCTGTTCGTGACAGCCCTGAATACATCCCAGTCTGTACAGTGCACGCATGCACGGAGGGAGGTCCTCCACAGCTTCACTGGTCCACTGTTTTGATGTCCTCACAACACGCTTAGCGAGTTTTAGTTGCTGTCTATATGTGGGAATCAAATGACAATGGCGTCGTGGGCTGAGTGTCCCAGGGGAGTGTGGGGGATGATGGCACGGTAGGCACTGTTTATGATGCAGTAACAGTGATCCAATACATTATCTCCGCTGGTCGGACATTTAACCAGCTGACAGTATTTGGGGAGTTCATGGGATAGGGTTCCATGATTGAAGTCACCGAGGACGACAAACAACACAAAGGAGTTTGGGTTTTTCCTCTCCACGTGCAATGTCTGGTCAGCGAGCAAGCATGGTGCTTCATCCACATTGGCTTGCGGTGGGATGTAAACACCGACCAGAATGAATGATGAGAATTCACCTGGGGAGTAATACGCATTACATTCGATAATGAATGATTATAGAGAGGGTTATTATTAGTAGATTCTGGAGATTCATAGGAAAGCTAATTGATGCCAGGCAGAAACTCAAAGTACTGGCTCATCAGTGGCAGCCTTTAAACAAAACATGCGCCCCCTTCTCTTAACAAGCTGCTGATTGATTTGGCTGTGCGTGCGTGCGTTATCCATAGTTAGTTCGTTTTTTTTATTGACAAAATATTAAAAATATTTGGGTCCAAACATTAAAAAAAAATCACAGAATTAAATAAATAACACAATACTATACATCAGTCCAATTATATAATCACAAATACAATACTGACATCAAATCCACTGAGACTTGCTGGCGCTCCAACTCTGCCAGGCAAGCATGCAACATGAGCAAAACTCTGATCAGTGTTCACAAAGATAGAACTCAGTTGGGTAGAGTCATGTCCATATTTTGTCCTTATCTCCTGTGTGAGAGGACACACAAGTATGTGTTCCTTGTTCTGTATGCCATTCCTGCAGCAGCACACACGGTGTTCAGGTGGAGTATGGCTCCATCTCCCCATTTCCACTCGTAATCTGTGAGCAGATAACCTGAACCGGGTGAACGTTATTCTGAGATGGTCTTCTATAAATGGTGCATTTCTGGAATAGAGTGGGTGAACGGACATGTCTGGGTTGATGGCTTGGTAGGTCTTGTACCTTGTTCCCTCCTGTGCCCACAACTTTTTGACAATTTCTCTACGGTCACTATCAATGTGATTGCGCTTTCCTATGATCTCAGTTATATGTGACATCATGACTTTGTTTTGGTTTCTTGTCATTTCGAGCACAAACCACAGAGGGTCGTCTAGCATGCCCTGACGCTGCTGCATCTTAGTCAAAAACCTGTGTTGCTTTTCTCTCACTAGGGCCTCTACAGAGGGAAGTCCTGCCTCCATCAGGCAGGTGAGGTTAGGTGTTGTTGACCTCACCCCTAGAAGGGACTTCACTGCTGTCATGTAGAGAGATATCACTGGCTTAAGGGGGACTTTGAGCCAAGACTCACATCCATACAGAACAGCTGATGAAAAAGCTTACGTTTCACACAAAATGGTGCATCATAGTTAGTGGACAGGAAATATACAGCTGTTCCATCTCGCTTTTGGCCCGCCGGCGCACATTTGATATCCTCTCTGTCCCTACCTCCACCTCTCTGTCCCTACCTCCACCTACCTCCACCTCTCTGTCCCTACCTCCACCTCTCTGTCCCTACCTCCACCTACCTCCACCTCTCTGTCCCTACCTCCACCTACCTCCACCTCTCTGTCCCTACCTCCACCTCTCTGTCCCTACTTCTACCTACCTCCACCTCTCTGTCCCTACCTCTACCTACCTCCACCTCTCTGTCCCTACCTCCACCTACCTCCACCTCTCTGTCCCTACTTCTACCTACCTCCACCTCTCTGTCCCTACCTCCACCTACCTCCACCTCTCTGTCCCTACCTCCACCTCTCTGTCCCTACTTCTACCTACCTCCACCTCTCTGTCCCTACCTCTACCTACCTCCACCTCTCTGTCCCTACCTCCACCTACCTCCACCTCTCTGTCCCTACCTCCACCTCTCTGTCCCTACCTCCACCTCTCTGTCCCTACCTCCACCTCTCTCTGTCCCTACCTCCACCTCTCTGTCCCTACCTCCACCTCTCTCTGTCCCTACCTCCACCTCTCTGTCCCTACCTCCACCTCTCTGTCCCTACTTCTACCTACCTCCACCTCTCTGTCCCTACCTCTACCTACCTCCACCTCTCTGTCCCTACCTCCACCTACCTCCACCTCTCTGTCCCTACCTCCACCTACCTCCACCTCTCTGTCCCTACCTCCACCTCTCTCTGTCCCTACCTCCACCTCTCTGTCCCTACCTCCACCTACCTCCACCTCTCTGTCCCTACCTCCACCTCTCTGCCCCTACCTCCACCTACCTCCACCTCTCTGCCCCTACCTCCACCTCTCTGCCCCTACCTCCACCTCTCTGTCCCTACCGCTACCTCTCTGTCCCTACCTCCCCCTCTCTGTCCCTACAGTACCTCCACCTCTCTGTCCCTACCGCTACCTCTCTGTCCCTACCTCCACCTACCTCCACCTCTCTGTCCCTACCTCCACCTACCTCCACGTCTCTGTCCCTACCTCCACCTCTCAAGTAATTTGCTGCAGTCAATATCCATCTTCCCAGCGAGGCAGTTGGATAAAAAGTTCCTCCCGCAGATCAAATGGTCTGAAATCAAGATGCTTCCTCAGCATGTTCCTTGGCTGGTGACTTTGAAGGAGATTGGCCCTCTGTGCTGCGCTCACAGAAGCACCTGAGCTTCCCAAAGCATCGCATCCGATACTGTGACAACAAAGCAGGTTTGGCCAAATGAAACCCAGACACAGTTTAGTTATTGTAAGAGAAAGCTAGGGTGTTGCTGCTTCCAACAGCATCTTACGCTCTCCTGCTGCGTCCGTCTCGCCTAACTCAATTCATTAGCGATATTTCTCCCCGTCGTTCTCTTACACTCCCTCGCACACACATGTAGCTGTGTCTCTGTGTCCTCCTGGCTTTGTATTAGACTCGGGGAGTTGAAGAGTTTTTCCCTGTTTATCGTCGTGGCTGTCTGAAGTGAAAGCTTTAGTGTGAAAATAGAGATCCTGCCTGCTTGCTGCCTTTTGCTGCTACGTTTGTGTGCCGACACTCTGGCACGTTAATGAACAGCGTTCCCCGAGGAAACGAGCACGAGCAACAGGGTTCCTACGTATTGATTGAAATGACTTTGTCTGGCCTCTTTCAGCGGCGTGCTTACGTGAAGGCCACCCACGGTAGTGCACTGTGTACACTCAACAAAAAACTCAAATGCTGGAAGTTAAACTCACTTTTTTTTTGCAGTGGATTTATGCATCGTGCTCACCCACAGTTAATTTGTGCTTAAATTGATTTTTTTCTTGTTTCCTACCCCCCCCCTCCCATCCATTTCTGTAAGCCCACACAGCTGCTTTTTTTGTGTATTTCAGCAATGCACCTTTTCGGCCTCAATTGGCAGCTTCAAGAGTTGGACAACCAACCGGCTTTCGAAAACGGAGGAGTGGGGAAGACGGGGGCGGGGCCCACTCAGCCGAGCGTAGTGACGGCTCTGTCTGCTGACAGCGGTGAGGAGAAGACGATTAACTGACATTTGAATAAACCTTGACAGTAGATTTATTGATTGACGTTCAAATAAGCTTTTAGAGAAGTAATGAGTAGTCATGCAAAAATTAATATGGTTATGGAGGAATCATTTAGAAATATGTTTTTTGCGTGAAGTAAGGCTCTTTGTCACTGATGTGCCATGTTTTTTTTTAATTGGTGTCGTGTTATTTTGGCTGTCCCGGTGACTCAACTGGTAGAGCGTTTGCCATGTAGGCAAAGTCCAGTCCAGGGTTTGTATCTGGCCCTGCCTTTTATGGCCTCTGTCTCTCTCCACTCTCTCCACTAACCCTGAAAATGCGGCCCAAATTTTTCAAATTTGATTTTTTATTTGATTTTTACCCGTTTTCATGGGTCGTGAAACAGCACCGAAACAGTTCAATTAAATGTAATTAACTTGTAAACCTAAAAAGTAAAAAAAAAAAAAAGGCAAATTGCATTCACATGTTTTTTCTCTGACAGCAGTGACGTGTTCGGCCTGACGAGTGACAGAAAGCGTTCTCATGCTCACTGCCCCAAATCACTTTGTACAGTCACGTGCGATCCTGCCACCTTACGCATATTAATAGACTTGATTCCAGACAGCTTTGTACCGCCTTATCCTCGTGGTGGAGCAGCTCTGTATTCAGCAGCGAGCAGACAGGCCATCCTAGCTCACCTTTACAGCAAACGCCACCAAATTAATCTCCAAGCACACTAAGGTGTTTAACATGCACGGCCACGAAAGCATTAATTGAGTTGAGGAGGCCAGGCAAAAGCTCAATTGTTTAAACTGGGCTAGATTTAAATCCTCATAAGTACTGCTAATTAAGATAGCACGAGGCAGGTTTTGGACTGTTTAAAGGCAATCGATAGCCGGCTATTATTCTCCCCAGAGGTAAACTTGGCTCCCAGTCTTCACTTTGACTGAAGCTAAAGTGACAGGCAATGGCCTCATTACACATTGAACACGGCGATATGCAAACACTGGAAGACTGGGAGACACGCGCGCACAAGCACAAGCACACACACACACACACACACACACACACACACACACACACACGAGCGCGCGTATAAACACGTACTGTAGACACACACATCTTGTGAGTGACGGCTAAATACTGTTATTAGGTTCCAGGATGTCCATACCTCTTCCGCCTAACGAGCTGAAAGTCATTGGCACAGTTAATTCAGAGAGCCTCTTCTGTCTTTAATAGAGCTATAGGCAGTGGAGATTTGAGTGCATTTTACACATTTTTCACTCCTTAACAATGTCACCTGCTCTCGTAACAGCGCCGTACCGGCGACGCTGTTATGAGTCATTTTGATAGCGGCCATTTCTCCCATCTTTGGCGCAGTAAGGACACAGTTTAAGGGCATCATTCGCTGCCAAATTGTTTTGATTTGCTGTTATTGCCCTGGCCAGGTAGCGCCCAGTATATTTGACCGATTCCATTTGGAGCTTATCTGATATAAAGCCTCGCTCTCTGAGTCACCAGCACCACACAGAAGATGGGAGATGGGGCCCGTTGGAGTCTTATAAAGAGACAATTTGGTCTTTGCTTTTCTTTTTAATGAGCGGTGCATCATATGGACAATAGGGAACCATTACTTTTAATCATGTCTTGCTTGGCCAGCGCTCATTTGAAAAAGAGATGACTATCTAATTGTTCGCTCCCTGCTTGGATCAAAGGAGTAAGATTACAGTATGCACAAAATAGAATGCAGGTTTTACTGATACCCAGAGATCAAATACTAAAATAATCAAGATTACACAGGAAGGTTATGGGAGTGTAAGGTTTGAAACTGATGGGATGAATGTCTCGCTTGATCCCCTCAACTGTGGGTTTTTCTGATGCTGTAAATCTTTCTATGATCTTGGTGTGGGTGTGTGTGTCTGTCTTCTAGGAAGGACTACCGTGCTCCACCAGGAGAACAGCTCCATAGACACGGGCCAGGTGGAGATCGGCCGGCGGGTGGGTCAGAGCATCCCTCCAGGCGTCTTCTGGCGCTCTCGACTGAGCATGGATCAGCCGCGCTTCCTCAAGTTCAACATCTCGGTGCAGAAGAACGCTCTCATAGGAGTGTATGGGCGGAAAGGACTTGCACCATCTCACACACAGGTGAAGACTGAAGGGGCTTCGACATTACGTATATCTGTCTTTATGTCATTCCTTACTTGAATTTGGGCACACTACCAGTCAATCATTTGGACACACCAAATTTTGCTTTATTGTTTTGCTATTTTCCACATTTTAGAATAATAGTAAAGACATCAAAATCTTATATTTTAGATTTGATAAATTAGCCATCCTTTGCCTAGGTGTAAAGTCAAAGGCTTTGGGAATAAATAAATAAATTTGTCTAAGAAACAAATTCCAAACATTTAAGCATAGCCTTTAGATCAAAACGTACCTGTAGTATATTCAACCAGGTGTTTCCAACTTTTGACCAGTAGTGTACACGAGTGTACATGAGTTTCAGCTTAGTTTGTTAGCTTTCTTCTCTATTTGGCCTGGGTGTCTGTCTGTCTGTCTGTCTGTCTGTCTGTCTGTCTGTCTGTCTGTCTGTGTCTGTGTCTGTCTGTGTCTGTCTGCTTGTGTATTCCCTTCATGAAACGCTAGTCATTGGCAAATTGAAGTAATTTTGAAAAAATGTCTGCTGCGTCTCATCAGAACGTCCGGTGTCTGCCGATGGTGATTGAAGCACTCGGACAACGGTTATTTTCCACCACACTTGACTGCGAAAGCTCTTAGCTCGCCCTTCTTGACATTGTCTCTTAGCAAAGATGGGCGAGCACTCAAGTGAAGGAGAGCTTCACCGAAAAACATCGCTGATTTATTTTGCACATGATCTCACACATATCCAAAACTCAAATCAACTCTCAATAACTGTCAAAACTAAATGAATGACTGCAAAACTGTTCTGCCAAACTAAATGAATGACTGCAAAACTGTTCTGCCAAACTAAATGAATGACTGCAAAACTGTTTACAGTTTTCGGATATGTGTGAGATCATGTGCAAAATAAATCAGCGTTGTTGTTCGGTGAAGTTCTCCTTCAAGGCCAGTATTTGGACAACAGTCCGATGCAAGTGACAACAGGTGAGCGGGACCGCATTTTCAAGGTGAAAAAGGGCAGAAAACTAACAAAATCAAAGAGTACTAATGAACAAGATGCTACTTGAATGTACGTCCGGAGTGGTTGTTGCACAGACACTCAAGCTTGTCAATGCCGGACACTGTCTCCACCTTTAGATTGCATTCTGTTCGGGTACCAGGAGCTTAAATCGATGCATTTACTTAACTGAGCATGAAAGACCCCAATGAGAGATATTGACTGTTGGTTGTATTCACAGCTGGGAAGACAAGAGCAACTTTTAAGTGCATCAGCTTTCCCACCTTTGTCAGATAATAGACTTCCTCTGTGTGCTATTGAGTGTCTGTCTCTTCTGGTACAAACCGAAGTTGTGAAGAAGAAAAAAAAGTTTTCTAGTTGGATCTAGTTTTTTTTTTTGTGTGGGGGGGGTGAGGGTTGTGGATTGACACTGATTTGTTATTGAGTGTCTTGCTCAATCTAAAGGTGGAAGAATTTACAGGCTGGGAGCGTTCCCCCTCTCCGCGGGGTGTCCGGCCGTCTCTCTCCATGCTTGGCTTCCTGCCTGTTATTTCCCTGCTATTGTTGGCTTGCGATGAGTCGGGGGGGCTAGCTGATCGAGATGTATGCACTTGGCCAGGAGGCTGAGGGCTTGTGGGATGAACTGTTTTATTACTTACCCCTCCGGCCAGCAACACAAAGAAGTCGACCTCCGCCAGGTTAATATCCCTCCCATGCCCTCCTGCTCCACTCCAAAGGGTTTAGCTCACAGCGGCCACTTCCCCTGCCTCTTGCTTAACGCGTTGTTCCCAATCTGTATCTGTGTGCAAGGCAATTGAAAAGGTTGTCGGTGGTGACGTCCACGTGTGTCACAATGTTGAGCACTAGATCCTTATTCCGATCTAGATCGTCTTCTTCCGCCCCTACTTCTTTCAACCATATTGAAATCAATTGTGTTTTTATGTGGCTGGATGACGTTATTCACACATTCAATAAATAAATAAAAAAGAATAAAAAATACTTTTTTCAGCAAAGTTGGGTTGTGTGTGCCTGAAATTAAAATCTGACATCTCAGTTCAGTGTCACTCAAAATCAACGTCTTCGCAGTTAATTAACTCAAAGCCTTCTGCAAACAGCCATATCCTTGTTTTCAAATGCAAGCTCTTCCAAAAAGCAGCCAAAGTGCCCGTATGTGTTAGAGAATATATCCTCCAGTGTGTTTTAGCCAGGAGCCCTGTCAGCCAGCGGCTCTGTCTGTACTTGCTGTACTCGTCTGCACCCTACAGGACTAGTTTTGGTTCTTAGCTTGAGCTCGGGGAGTTGTCGGCGTGGGTTGAGCTGCTCTGTGCTGCGCTCCTCTCCAGTCTCCAGTCTGAGTCAAAATGAGGTTCAGGTGCTGAGCAGGTGCAGAGAGAGCAGATGCACCGCTTTGCCTGCTTCAGCTGGCAGCAATGAGTCGTTACTCCTACTTACGCTGTAAATCCCCCCAAATCTGACTGTTGATGTGATTATGCTGTGTCCATGTTATACAGGCAAGTATATGAGCTGCAGTATATGTTATTTATGAGTTATATGCTGTATTCTACCTGTAAGTGCTCTTTTTATTAGCTTTCTCGTGGTAATAATACTTGGGGATTTGAGGAAACAAACAAATCTGCTGTAATTTGTAGATAATAATATATCTGCATTTTAAATATACTGTAGTGCAGGGGGTTCCCAAACCTTTTCATCTTGGGACCCAAAAGATGCATTTTGTGTCTCCCTGCTGGGACCCAAACTCACAAAAAACATACGGTAATGAGTTGCCATGACGACCAGTTGGCGACCCACCCTCCCACGGGTCCGCGGCCCAAATTGGGTCCGGACCCATAGTTTCCCCCCACTTTTCCCATCCATTTGTGCTTTACATTTTTTGGGGGGGGTTTGCTGTAAACCATTGTGCCTTGATGCTTCACACTAGAACGATTAATCGATTAGTCGATCGACAGAAATGTAATTGCTAACTATTTTTTATAATCGATTTATCATTACAAATTTTTAAGATAAAAAAATACTAAAATTCTCTAGTTCCAGCATCTTAAATTTTCTATTTCTTCTATCTTTGGGTTGGGCACTGTTGGTCAGGACAAAAGAAGACATCAACACAGAAAGGGATCAACATTTTTCATCATTTTATGGCATTTTATAAACCAAATGACTAATCGATTAGTCCAGATTAATCGACAATGAAGTTGCAGCCCTGCTTCGGACGAGTTTGAACGTGTGAACACAGTTGTTGCTTTTAACTGTCAAGTCGTTCCAGTGGTTATTCCCATATCATGTTAAGCATTACTGTAAAAACCTTTAGTTAAAGAAAATGTAAGCTTTGCATGTTTGCCTGTCTATTTGCTGCAGGATTTAATTACACCAATATCAAACTAACAAAACAGCAGATAGCAATGCTATTAGTATTTTCCTATGTAAGATGATTTTAAAAGCAATATTGTCCAGTCAGTCAATGTGATGCTTTTCTTTATTGTGTGGACCCCAGGAAGAGTAGTCGCTACCTTGGTACTCTAGTGGGTAATGGGGATCCAAATAAATATATAAAAATGAATCTCTTTTTATGTATATGTTATACATGGACAACAGTGCATTATAAGTCTCGGAATGTCTGTGTTAATTTGCCTCTGAGAGTGTACAAAATCAACACTATGCCTGTGTTTGTACAAGTCCCCATCAGAGTTAATTTTACATAATAGATAGTTTTCAACAGCTGCCCAAGGCCATATCAGCTGAATAATGGGACATACAACTTATTGTTGCTGGAAAATGGACTGTATACATTAACCTTTTCTCGTTGTGTCTGGCAGTGTGACATTCATGAGTTTCTCTCAGATTGTTGTTAAGTCTAGTTTGTTGTTTAGTTTGTTTATTTATATAGCCCTACAATGTAGAGCTATATATGTGATTTAGGGCCTTAGACAATGAATGCACACAAGGAAAAACTCAGTAGGGAAACTTGGAAGAAACCTTGGGACAGAGTCATGGAATGGGCAAACAAACAAGTGAAAATGACAAGAGAAAACAGAGAGAGAGAGAAAGAAAGAGAGGCAGCATGCAGGTGAGGAGGGGCTGAGGTCAGCACTATAAGTTCATAGAGATGAGGGCAGCGGTTGTAACTCAGTGCCCGGGGGGGAGGAGCAGAGCCAGCACTGACCACAACAGGCCAGGGCATCACCGCTCACTGCCAGGTAGAAAACTGCACTGCATCTAAAGCACGTTTTGCACAAGAGATCACTGTGTCACAAGAGATCACTGTGGCACAAGAGATCACTGTGTCACAAGAGATCACTGGGTCACAAGAGATCACTGTGGCACAAGAGATCACTGTGTCACAAGAGATCACTGTGGCACAAGAGATCACTGTGTCACAAGAGATCACTGTGTCACAAGAGATCACTGTGTCACAAGAGATCACTGAGATCACTGTGTCACAAGAGATCACTGTGTCACAAGAGATCACTGTGGCACAAGAGATCACTGTGTCACAAGAGATCACTGTGTCACAAGAGATCACTGGCACAAGAGATCACTGTGTCACAAGAGATCACTGTGGCACAAGAGATCACTGTGGCACAAGAGATCACTGTGTCACAAGAGATCACTGTGTCACAAGAGATCACTGGCACAAGAGATCACTGTGTCACAAGAGATCACTGTGTCACAAGAGATCACTGTGGCACAAGAGATCACTGTGTCACAAGAGATCACTGTGTCACAAGAGATCACTGTGTCACAAGAGATCACTGGCACAAGAGATCACTGTGTCACAAGAGATCACTGTGTCACAAGAGATCATTGTGTCACAAGATATCATTGTGATTACTGTGTCACAAGAGATCACTGTGTCACAAGAGATCACTGTGTCACAAGAGATCACTGTGTCACAAGAGATCACTGTGGCACAAGAGATCACTGTGGCAACACTGTGGCAAGACATCAAACAACTTTTTACAATCACTTATCCCTTTCCTGCAGTCTAATTAGTCTGACTATCAAATACCAGCTCTGCGTATCAGCATGGTAGATGCTGCTTGTACACAGCAAGGAAGATCTGGGTTTGATCCTCAGCCCCACTCCTCTCTGTGTGGAGTTTGCATCTTCTCTCCATGGTTTGTGTGTTTTTCCCTGCCTTCTGGGCAGCACATGCTGGGATAAGCTCCAGCACCCCGCAGGCCCGGCGTTGGGGGCGGGCCAGACCGGGCCGTGCCCACCCATTCCCCGTCTTTGCCCGGCCAAATAAGAAAACAAGATTTAAGATTTACTGCTCCCCTGGTAACTCCGCTCGCTCTAGGGGAGAGCAGAGCAAGGAACTAACATTCTACACTGAAACGGATATTGATGTGATGGGTATATATACCACTCTCATAACATGTGTGTATCACTTGGGGTGTCGAGTCATAGTCTATTTTTTATTTGTCTTTATTGAATGTTCAAAAAAACTGCATGTTTAACTAAGAATAAGCTAATGATTATTTCCACCCACTACTTATTTAATTTGGTTACTTTCCTGTCAAAAGTGTGTAAGGTGCCACTTTCCTTCCTTTCCCAAGGTCCACCCCCCCCCCCCCTTGGAGTGCCCCCCCCCCCCCCTCAAGCTAATTAAATGCCCCCTCTGTAATTTGGGTCTGGAGCCGGGCCTGGCACCCTGTGACCCTGAATAGGAATAAGCGGTTAATGAATGAATGTGTCTTCTGGGTCTTTTCTTGCAGTATGACTTTGTAGAGCTATTGGACGGCAGCCGGCTCATCGCCAAAGAGCGCCGTACCCCCAACGAACCGGAGACCAGGGCCCGGCTGGAGCACCCGGTCAGCGTGCACCAAGCCGGATTCATCCAGTACCTGGACTCGGGAGTGTGGCACCTGGCCTTTTATAATGACGGCCGCAGTCTGGAGGCAGTGTCCTACAACACCATCATACAGGGTACGAGACACAGACACACACCATCACACAGGGTACGACGCACAGACACTGCTGCTGCAGCGGGTGACTGTGTGATTGAATGATGTGTATATATGGATGCACGATGATATCAGCATGTCATCAGTGTCAGCCAGTAAAGGCTTTAAAATGAAATATCGGCATGAGCCGGAAATGTTTCTGCCAATATGACCGATTAAAATGATGAGTTAATTATGTCCAAATGCTCAATGCTTGACTTAATGCTTGAATGAATGAATTTATCTGACAGTTTTGTTTGAAATAAAATAAAATAAAATAAATTACATAAAAAAAATATGGCATGTTTTACATAACCTACCTAAGGTGAAGTAGTTTTCTTATTTTGCCCGGGGAATGTGTACATTTTTAAAAGCATTGCATGATTTATGTCTGCATCTGCCAGTGGGCCATCAGGACAGGAGTAAGCATGATAATGTGTTAATTCCACTACAGGAGAGACTTGATGTTCTGAAATTAGGTGGGGGGGAAAATGCGTGCATATATCGGTATCAGCAATTGGCCAAAAGAATTGGAAAGTATCGTCATATCGGATCTCGTAAAAAAAAAAGTCCAACATTGTGCATCCCTAATGTGTAATAATGACATTGGAATTGCTTATTGCTAATATTTGTGCCTGCATGCACATACAGTTGGGTGTTAGCAAGTCTATCTACCACACAAACAAGATGCTCTTTTCAAAGTTGGAGCTATGTAGGTGGTGAGTCTATTGGAGGCAGTGGATTATTGTGCTCAACACTACAGTAGACTAGATGATACACAGCATTGATCCATCCCAACTACTAACAACCTCTTCAGTGTTCTGAAGTCTGTGAAATTTCCTTGCGGGTTTCGCGGGTAGGAAAAGCACTAAGGTTGAGTTCATGTTTTTTCTTTTTCCTTTGGGGAGTTCCATCGATCCAGCGCTACAAATATGAAGCTATCGACGTGCGAGCGGTCAAAATTGCCTAGGTCCGTCGACGGTTCGATGAACATCCAATGCAGGCCAGAGTAATAACAAAAAAGTTTGCCCTCTTAACACCGATCAAAATAAGGGGGTCCCGGTCTTCTGGGGGCGACCCTTATGAGCGATGGTCTGTTGAATGAACACGAGATCTTTCTGTAGGATGTGTCAGATTAACTTCAACTCAGAGAGGATTTACAGAGCTGTAAACACTCAAGAGAGAGATTGCATTGCTTGTGTGGGCATGATCAGTCATTCAGGAGTGGGGGGAGGGGGGTTTGGGTGATGTCGGGGGGATTTCTGACAGGGGGAAGGGAAATATGTCAAGGAAATAGAATTATTTGGGGTAATTTAAAATGCCTGCTGTGTGACTGTTACTTAAAGTGGCTTAGAGGGGGATAGTCTGGCTGCAGCAGACATGTTATGGAGGCTTAGACCTTAGTGGGATGTGGACAATAGCTGTAAATGTATGCCATGCTGCTTCTTTTTTCCAGGGTTTTGCAGATAAGAGATGCTTAGAAAGCAGACAGTAAAAAAATAAAAAAAATAAAAATACATGTGACTGCAGTTTTGGTGGGGATTTTCTTATTTAAGTTGATGGTTTATGTGGTTATTTATGTAGAATGAGAGTCTTGACTCCTGAGCCCATGAAAGCTTTGGTATGAGGAAGAAGTCATTGTGGAATTTAAAAACACTGGGCATCAGTGGAGAAAATATTTTTCTCACTCATTTCTATTTTTTTATTTCTTCATTTCTGAAAAAATAAAATGCAGATGCTTTTTCTCTCTCTACAGCAATATGGTATAAAATGGAAGATTCGTACACTTTGAATAAGGCACTACAAGATTGCTTTTTTATTGATTTAGCAACTGGGTTGTTCCAAAATATAATTTTTTTACACTTTAACTCCATTATGATGAGCTGATGAGTTATTGATAGGTGTGACTTCCAGAATGATTCAGTGCTCTGTTGTGCCTACAGAAATGGTCACGGAGTGCACACACAACTGTTACGGGAACGGAGAGTGTGTGGCCGGGTCGTGCCACTGTTTCCCAGGATTCATTGGGCCGTACTGTTCCAGAGGTATTTATTGACCGTTTAGTAACTCCTATCCTGACCGCTCATGATTAGCTATGAGAAGCATCATCTGTAGCTGTAGCTGCCACACAGTCCACAACTATACAATGATGCATGGAAATTAGAGTTTTTGTGAAAATAGTAAAGTTGATGCCTACTGTATGTATGAATGTCTTTACAAATCCCTTACCTTTCCCGTCAAGGCAAAGAACCTAAAATATATATTGTGTTTAACACTTTTTCGGTCACGGCATAATTCCATTTGTGTTATTTCATAGTTTTTGTCTTTACTATTATTCTAAAATGTGAAAGGGTAGGGTAGGCTGTAGAATAGCTATTGTTTGTCTTGCTCAAATCTGCTCCTGCCATTTTATTTTATTTTTTTGCTATGCTTGTCTTCTACAAGTTTGTTCAATTTTCTGTGATTGTGTTTAGTTAGATATTGAACGTGAAAATAATTTAAAAAAAATGTTTTCTTTGTCGTAGTGTACATTGCATCTATTTGTCAATTTGTCTTCCAAAATAAGATATCAGCCATTTGAAAAGAGACCTACTCTTACAAAATGATGCCTCAACTTAAAAGATAGTAACTAACTTAACCCATTGATACCTGATGCAGCATTTGCATGTATATCCCTCATTTGTGTGCGTATCCCTTTAAGACGCAGTTCGTGGTCTTAAAGGGATATACACACACAAATGCTGCATCAGGTATCAATGGGTTAAGTCATTGGTTGACAAAATGGAAACACTGACTCAAAATTTTGAACACGTTTGTTTCCTTCTTCTTCTTGTTGTTGTTTTTACATTTTGGCAATAAACTCTTCAATATCTTCATACCTCTCCTCAGCTGCTTGTCCGATCCTGTGCAGCGGGAATGGCCAGTACACCAGGGGGCGCTGTCAGTGCTACAGCGGCTGGAAGGGCACAGAGTGCGACGTTCCCACCGCCCAGTGTATCGACCCTCAGTGCGGCGGCCACGGACTGTGCGTGGCGGGCAGCTGTGTGTGTAACAGCGGCCACAAGGGAAGCAACTGCGAGCAAGGTAAAGCGAAGAGCTTCTTTCCACTGGATTTCAAGCAGCTAGGTGCCGCATATCTCTGTGTGAACCTCGCGGGGGGGATCGACACAGCCCATTGGTGAAACAATTGGTGTTTTCAACTCCACCGAGCGGATAATTCTTTGGGGGTTGTTATCGATAGCGTGTGTACAAACCAACTCTCTCTTCCCCTGGAACGACTTTCTGTCCACTGATGCCATCACATCATCTTGGAGAGTAGAAGACACCTGTTCCAATCAGTCAATGGTATCGACTTCTCCTGTTATTGAAAAGGGGCGCTCCCCCCCCCCTCCCCCTCCCCCTCCCCTTCAATCCGTTTAACTTCATTGATCTTCATTCAGTCTAAAGGCAATTATCAGCTTAGATTTACATCTACAGGTCACTGACCTGATGTGAAAAAATGCTATTGAGTTCAGCAAATGATTATATTGTGGTTTCCTTTGGAGGGAAGCAATATGGGAAGGAAATTCCTTTTGATTCCGGATATTCCTTTTCGATCATTAGGTCTCTGGTTTGATGAATCGGTTCAGGTCAACGATCAATATCAGTGTCCAAGCGAATATGTAAATACACAGAGCAATCAGCTTCAGAGGAAGTACAATAGTGTCGTTAATTAGCCCTTCCTGGTAACGGGTTGATCATGTTGGTCATAATTGCCAATTATGAACCCAGATCAGCAACTTGATCTGCAAATTGTTAATGATAGTAATTGATTGGATCTGTTTAGACACTAATTGGGCTCCTTTTCCTAGTACTTCTAATGGTGCATAATTATGCTGTCACTACATTGGACACACCCTGTAATAGGGGAAGTGGCTGAAAGTCACAAGCAGGGTGGAAGATTACCACCAGCAACCACAGAGGAGAGGACTGCTCAATTTGAACTGTCTGACAGGTTCATTACATTCTACAAAAAAATCACATTTGATTGATAAGACAGTGAAAGCGTCTGGTGTGTATTTGCAGGTGAGTAAGTTTGATGGCCCGTCTAAAGTGTTAAATGGACTTGTCTGTGCTCCTCAGTGGACTGTGTAGACCTGTCTAAAGTGTTAAATGGACTTGTCTGTCCTCTGTGGTGTCCTCAGTGGACTGTGTGGTAAATGGACTTGTCTGTCCTGTGTGGTGGTTCTGCTCCTCAGTGCACTGTGTGGACCCGTCTAAAGTGTTAAATGGACTTGTCTGTCCTCTGTGGTGGCTGTGCTCCTCAGTGGACTGTGTGGACGACCGTCTGAAGTGTTAAATGGCCGTGTCTGTCCTGTGTGATGGTTCTGCTCCTCAGTGGACTGTGTGGACCCGGCGTGCTCCGGTCACGGCGCCTGTCACCATGCTGAGTGCCACTGTAACCCAGGCTGGGGAGGCATCAGCTGTGAGATCCTGAAGAGCACATGTCCCGAGCAGTGCTCCACTCACGGCACCTTCAACACCGAGTCGGGAAGCTGCGTCTGCGAGGCCAACTGGACCGGAGCCGACTGCTCAGTAGGTCAGAACATACTGCTTTGACTTTCTTTTAATTACTGAGTGGAAAGCTGTTAGTCTGAGAGGTGTGTTTTTATTTGCTTTGGCATCTTTGGTGCTATGCGCTCGCTGCTGTGGTGTTAATGTACTCCACTTCCCAGGGATCACCTGTCATTCAAATAGTCCAATACTGTGACCGCTTTTTCCTTGGATTTTCTATTGATAAAGCTTGAGTTTCTGTAGGTGACATTATTGGGGATTGAATCATCTAAAAATATAGATTCTATATTTTTTAAATAGAACAATGAACATTAGGGAACCTTTTGTTTTCTGAATGGATCTGTAGCATTTTAGAATGAAACATAATATTATTAACATTGCTCAGGACAGGCAGCTTTGGGTGTCTGGGCAGTGTAGAGGTAAAGGCACTCACTCACCTCCCACCTTGGAGAGGCGGGTTCACTTCCCGGCAGCGGTACGTCTTCTGGCTTGGTCAGACGTTCCTACAGACACAATTGGCCATGTCTGCGGGTGGGAAGCTGGTGGGATATAAGTCCTGGTTGCTGCAGTAGTGCCTCCTCTGGTCGGCTGGGGCGCCTGTTCGGCGAGGAGGGAAACTGGGGGGAAATAGTGTGAAATAGCGCTACCTCCTGGCCGTGAAACTCCTCGCTGTCAGGTGAAAAGAAGCGGCTGGCGACTGCCTGCACATGTCGGAGGAAGCATGTGCTAGTCTACGGCTCTCCCCAGTCCCAGATCGGCAGAGGGGGTGGGCCAACGACCGGGACAATTGGCCAAGTACAATTGTGGAGAAAATGGGAGAAAAATCATTTGTAAGATTGCAGCTATAGAGCAGCTTTTCTGACACAATCTTTTAGTCCATCTGCTGAGAACAGAGCCCCCTCATTTGTTACTGAGCTTGGTATTCAGGGGGTTTCGCTTTTCGACACAGGTAGGTGACATGTTAGTTCAAAGGCTGGCCCCTCCCATCTGTTATCTGTGCCTATGATGCAGGTGATTTATGCGCCGTTTCCCTCTTCAGAATAGACTCATTCAGTGTGTGGTGAGTCCCAGAGCCCCACACACAAAGCCCGTATGAAGTCTGAGAATTAAATATAGGAATTTCAGCGTTTTTCTGTCTGCAGAAAAGGCCGTCAAATCTATTTTTCTTGGCTGAAACGTGAAAATTGAAAATGAAAGCATAAGGATGGTGCGTTTGAGATGATAGATGCGTGTGCAGACCTCTAAAGCAGCATGCTGCCTGCTTGGTCGGCGCCCAGGAACAAAGAATGATTGTTTTGGTGAACAGGGATTTTTTTTTGTCTCTCTTGATTCTCTTTCAGTCCGCATTCTTAAAGAGAGGTAATTGGTTATTCTGTTAAAGCTTTCGAAAAACGTGGCCACAATCCTCTCACTCAGCAAGATATCTCCCGGCTGTCGATAGCAGAACTGAACGTTGAAGGGCAGGCTTGGCCTCGGTGCGGTCCGAAAGCTGGGGGAGTTTACCCACCTGGGTGGGTGGAGGATTCTCTCTTAATTAATGCCGCAGTCAGCCCTCAATTAAATAAACTTTAATTAACAAGCGCGTAGCACGGATCGACCGCCCACAACCTATCCAGCTCAAGTCAGGGGCATGTTAAAAGCAGATAAACACTTTTGCACTAATGAAAAATTGATTGCATAGATTCTATGGGTAGGAGGTATCCCTTTGGAATCGTGGGCCTCCAGAGGCGTGCTTAATATTCTACAGTGTCGTCTAGACTTTATCAGACCCATCCAAGGTCTCTCAATCGAAGAAAAACTCCATTCAGAGAGATGGAAACAGTGAGTTAAAAGAGCCCCGGTACAGGGAATGGGGTGGGCGTGCTTTGACAAAAAAAAATTAGTAGCTATTTTATCCTTGACTTGTCACATTTTTTGGGGGCAGAATGATGTCTCTTGGCTAATTTGCTTTCCTTTCAGGATATACTAAGTTTTGTAAAAGTCACCAACTTTTCAGTTATAGGACGATATAGATTTCCTGGAACATCTAGTCACTTAAAAATGGAGGACATACTTAGAGCTGCTTTCCCCGAGCACTGTGACAGCCATTGTCACAGTGGAAAGCTTTAATGCTGTGCCGCCCTCGTGGTTCCAGTAAATGATTTTTTTTTTGTTTAATTCTCACCCAGGAACGGAGCTTTTAGCAGAGTGTTAGCTTTCCTCTAGTAGACACCGGTGATTTGAGCATTTTTATTATTTCCCAGGAAATAACACAAATTCATGAGAACGGCTCTTTCTGACACGCCATAGCTGAAGAATCGGAGTTGCGACCCACTCACTCCAGACTTAAGCAGTGCACTTAAGTATCTATGGCCTCAGACAGTCTGCCAAGAAGACGCCACGCAAATGAGCATTCAGAGTCTCCAAAATAAAGTCATTGCATTGTCATTCCTCACTGTCCACACAGTCACCACAGATCCCGTTTCTTTTGAGAACGTCTCCATCTATAAAACAGGTAATAAAGTGGCTTCTGGAATTACTGGACCATTTGATAAAGAAGAGCTAAAAATGGCTGTAGGGGGAAAAAGACAAATAACCTGTGTTCCGTACAGACAATAGAGTCTGTGTTCTGTACTCGGAAACCAATGATTATTATTCAAAGAAGGTCGTTTGTGAACCGAAATGTCAAAGATAAATCTACTTGGGAGAAGTCTACATTCTTTTATTGATTACCGATTATTATTTTGTCATACACCTGCTCATCAAGTGGATGTGCGTGCTTTACTTTTTATTTCCATTATTCAAAGAAATACTTTAACTTCAGCGTGTAGCCTTTGATGCCATTTGATAGAAAGAAGCGGTTGCTACAATTGCAGCGGATATTGGGACCATTTGTTGAGAAGCTAATCAAACCTTTCCCAGAATCTGATGCAGAGTAAATCTCACTTACAGTAGATTGAAATTGCTAAACATATCACCTGTCTACCATCATATCACACAATAACCGGATGCCTATTATTTCTTTGTAATGTTCATCATAATAATGTTCATTCATCTCTCGTCTTGATTGTGCTTTCTAACATGCATTCATTTCATTTGAATGCGTTTCAATGTCATTTGCTGGCAGCTCTTGGTTTATTGTAGTGTATCTGTGGTGTATTGTACTATATCATGTGCTTTACAAATACAATGTCAAAGCTATTGAGACTTGAGGGATGACATTATCCTGAAACCATAACTCTACTACCATGCATAGGTAAGGTTTCTCCTGCTGATCTTTCTATTGACTTATTGCCTCATTCTAAAGTACTGTTAGGGGGAGCAGCACCCCCCCAGGTCTCAAGACTTTGCCATTTAGCTCTCCGATAGACTACATGCACAACTCCTTTACTTCCTGAAATTAGTCCAGCTTATTTATTTCCTGTCCTACACTATTGGATGAACTGATGAATCAGGTGTGCCTGATCATTGTTGTGACTGCAGCACACCTGACATTAATCACTTCATCCAATAGTGTAGGACAGGAAATAAAGAAGCTGGACTAATTTCAGGGAAAAGTGGAGTTGTGCATGTAGCCCATTAACTCCAGTATGCAGTTCACACTCAAAAGCACAAACTACACTACACACACACACACACACACAAAATGTGCACTAGTCTATTGAGATCCATCAAGGAAAAGGCTCTACTTGCCTTTCCTCCAGCACTGTGACAGCCATTGTCACAGTGGAAAGCTTTATAGCTGTGCCACTCAACAGCCTTGATGGCAGCTCTTGGTTCCAGTAAAGGGTAATTTTTTTTATTCTCACCCAAGAATAGAGCTTTTAGCGGAGTGTTAGCTTTCCTCGGGTAGACACCGGTGATTTTCTTACCACCCATAGATTCAGTGATTTGAGCATTTTTATGTTCCAGGAAATAACACAAATTAATGTGTGCCTTTCTGCTCTTTCTGAGCCCTCATAGCTGAAGAATTATGAGTTGACCCGACTCCCAGCGTTTACCTCTGCAGTTAATTATACAGTCCACTCTGCACTCAAAAGCGCAAAAACTACACACAAAAGATGTGTACAAGTCGCACATACAGGCACAATTGGCCATGTCTGCGGGTGGGAAGCCGGATTAAGGGTATGTGTTCCTGGTCGCTGCACTAGTAGTGCCTCCTCTGGTCGGTAGCGGCGCCTGTTCGGGGGGGAGGGGAACTGGGGGGAATAGTGTGATCCTCCCGTGTGCTATGTCCTGTCCTGCCGGTGAAAAGAAACAGCTGGCGACTGCACATGTATCGGAGGAAGCATGTGCTAGTCTACAACTCTCCCCAGGGGTCGGGGGTCGTGGGGGATGGTAAAAACAAAATGTCGAAGTCTATTGAGATGAATAAAGCAAGAGGCAGCAGTGAAGACTTGACATTTTCGCATGTAAAAAAAAAAAGCTTAGCTACTACAACAGATGCCAGTAATTATGTTTATCTTCTTAGATTAAATATGATCACACATTGCAGATGAACTTAAAAAAATAATAAGGGAACAGTGGCAGGGTTTTCTGAGTCTCCTGTGCTAAGAATAAAGTTCATATTAGCATGTGGTGTTTACTTTTGACAAACTTTTCAACGGTGTGTGGGCAGCACAGGTTACCTAATCACCAGATGATGTATTCAGTAGCTGCAGATGCATTAATGCAAAGTGTAAATAAACTCTCTGATTCAGTCTAGTCAATATATAAACCACCTCCCTCCACACATCGATCCTGCACCTGCCGTATGGAAAAGTATGGAATTTGATTTTTAGTAATTTCCTGGATAAGTATGGAAAAAAGAAAATACGGTATAGAGAAATATTTGTGTTTACAGACTATTGCCCCTATTCTGTTAGTTTGAATTGCATGTGTATATGTGTGTATATATATATATATATATATATATACATACATACATACATAGCATCACAAATAACCAAATATTAAGCTTGTCTGAACATCTAGTTATGCAGTGAAGCCTGCACAGATAACCTGACGCTGCCAGATGGTTTGATTTGACAGAACCATCTGGGAATGTGCTCGGCCTCTGAAAAGGACCAGCACTTTTCAAAAGTCTACCTGGCAGGTGATTGGCTGAACCATCTGTCTTCACGTCTATCACAGGCTCACTTCTCGCTGTCGTCACACCTAAATCCCGCCCCTATCTGCCTCTGAACACTGGTGCATTCAGTGGAACGCTGTGAAAACTACTTTACTTTTTTCAACTCATTTTCGGTTCTTATTTATAAAAGAGACTGAAAAAATATGGGGGTAATAATAGTACTTCCTCTTTGGGCGGAGATTGACAGTGGAACGTCGTCCAACTTCATGTCCAACTTTCTGCGTAGGAGTGTGGACTGAAGTCAGAATGTTGGATTTTAACAGTTGGATTTTAAAGCCGTCTATTTACATAATAGACATCTAGCTTTTTGTACTGTCAAATATGGTCTGAAAGATCTACAGAGAAGTCTGGAAATTGGAGTCTGGGAAAGTATGGCATTTTGAAATGGAAAATGTGTAGGAACCCTGATACAGTACACAATTGTTTCTTGAAGGTTATACAGTAGTAGATCCAAGTGAACATGAAACTCTAGTATCCCACAGCTGACTTGTTTACAGACCATTTCCTGTAACTTCCAGCCTGAAAAGACAGAGCTCGATCCCTAGTTGCAATTCAGCGAGCGTGCCGTAAGGACGAGGCTTTTCTCCAGTACAAAAGCTACATCTCTACACGGTTGTCAGTGTGTGTGATGCATGGCTTTTTGCTCTGCTACAGAGGTGTGTGTGGTGGACTGTGGTCCCCGCGGCTCGTGCGTCAGCGGGGCGTGCCAATGCGAGGAGGGCTGGACGGGAGCGGAGTGCGAGCAGAGGGACTGTCACCCGCGCTGCATCGACCACGGCGTCTGCAGAGAGGGCAAGTGTGACTGCCACCAAGGCTGGACCGGAGAACACTGCACCATCGGTGAGACGCCGTGTGCTCACACGTCTGCTCACACCAATTTCCTTTTGTAGCCTAGTCTTAAAGTTGTTGTTTTTTAACGGCTGGAAAAATGTAGCATGAGTTTCACTTTCTTTTTCAGTGCAGGTTAAAGCATACAGTATGTTGAAGAGGCAGCTCACAACGCTGGATTCTGTTGCTGCTGCCACACATCACATCACTTCTTATGCAGCACATGATTTTCCATCTATCCAATACGTGTTGACACAAGTTCAAGTTATATAGCCGTAATTCACAAGCATGTCTCAGAGGGCTTTAGAGGGAACGTGTCTAGCTAGATCTACTGTAAATAAACACAATCAATGAACAAAATTGAACAAACAAACACACACGTGTGTGCGTGTATGCGTACTTACACAGTACACACACGTCTTCTTCTTCTTCTTCTTCTTCTTCTTCTTCTTCTTCTTCTTCTTCTTCTTCTTCTTCTTCTTCTTCTTCTTCTTCTTCTAGACTGAACACAATAATCTCTCCATTTGGTGCTAAGCTGCCCTGCTCTTCCCAGAGATCACCTGTCAATCAAAGAGTGTGTCCAGTACTGTGATGTATTTTCCTTTCTGTACTGTAGGTGGCGCTCTTTTCTTTGTTTGTTCTATCTATCTCTGCCCGTGCTAACTACCCAGTTCTTCTGTTGATTCCAAACAAACAGCGAAGTAGCAGTTGTTGCTTGTGAAAACGTGAAAGCACAAACAGCGAAGCAGCAGTTGTGGCTTGTGAAAACGTGAAAGCACAAACAGCGAAGCAGCAGTTGTGGCTTGTGAAAACATGAAAGCATCCCTTCTTGGATTTTTTTTCTAGGAAGACCAACTGCCCGCGGCTGTTTACAGCATCAAATATAACAAATGTTCAAGGAGAAACGGGGTGTCGAGTGAACCACGGCTGTATTATATCAATCGTCAATGCAGAGTCTCCTTCCAGGCCTCCCTTGAAAAAGAGATTTCAGTCTCAATGGGGCTCACCCGGTTAAATAAAAGATAAACACAATAAAATAGAGATCGCAGAACGGACATGTATTTGTATGAAACCACAGAAAGAAAAATGTGGTGTTTCCTCCATGTTGGCTGGCTATCCTTCACTTTCCTTCTCCAATCTTTGAATCTTTCTCTTTCTGTAACAGCCTAACATCCACTTTGTGTCTCTTTGTCTGTCCTCCATTTATATATTCCACCTTTTTGCCAGCTGAAGTGCTGCGGCTGTATTAGCGAGTCGAGGGCAGGTATTGAGGGAGCAGAGGAGCCGGCACAAGGCCTCTTTGGAATATAATTTTCCTGAAATGGCCGCACTTCAGCCGGCATTAATGAGGATAATGAGTTCTGAGATGTCACTTCCTATTGACCTTTAGCCCAAACTTCCTCGACACCTCACCCTTTGCAGGTGAGGGGTCAGAGGTCGCGTAGTTAAACCCTGACACGCCGCGTCAAGTAGCATTCCCCCAAGCGTCAACCTCCCCCGAACCGCCGCTCCGTGACGCCATCTTCCCGGTGAAACAAAGCTGCGGCTCTCCAAAGCTATTGAAACCCTAATTATGTATTTACAAGTTCTCTCGTCAGCAGCACTCCCCCGTGCAGAGCCCAACGCCATCTCTGAGTCTGAGGATCAGCAGCACTCCCCCATGCAGAGCCCAATGCCATCTCTGAGTCTGAGGTTCAGCAGCACTCCCCCATGCAGAGCCCAATGCCATCTCTGAGTCTGAGGATCAGCAGCACTCCCCCATGCAGAGCCCAATGCCATCTCTGAGTCTGAGGTTCAGCAGCACTCCCCCATGCAGAGCCCAATGCCATCTCTGAGTCTGAGGATCAGCAGCACTCCCCCGTGCAGAGCCCAACGCCATCTCTGAGTCTGAAGATCAGCAGCACTCCCCCATGCAGAGCCCAATGCCATCTCTGAGTCTGAGGTTCAGCAGCACTCCCCCATGCAGAGCCCAATGCCATCTCTGAGTCTGAGGATCAGCAGCACTCCCCCGTGCAGCAGAGCCCAACGCCATCTCTGAGTCTGAGGATCAGCAGCACTCCCCCGTGCAGCAGAGCCCAACGCCATCTCTGAGTCTGAGGATCAGCAGCACTCCCCCGTGCAGCAGAGCCCAACGCCATCTCTGAGTCTGAGGTTCAGCAGCACTCCCCCGTGCAGCAGAGCCCAACGCCATCTCTGAGTCTGAGGTTCAGCAGCACTCCCCCGTGCAGCAGAGCCCAACGCCATCTCTGAGGGAGGAGAGATTGCAGCGAGCGAGCGTTGGCCGGGGTCACATTCCTGATCTTATTAATCTTTCCCTCCTGAGTGCTGCCGACTACGCCGCCGTCCCCTTTTCTCTTTCTTCCTTCCTGTTTAAGACCCCCGTCAGGAAAGTAATTCCTTGCATTGGATGCAGTGGCGTTGAATAAGCAGCACTTTACCTTTTCTTAGAGAACTGGGAGCTTATTTCCTCTTTCAAAACCCTGAATAACTGCCATTTGCACAAAGCGCCCTTTAATCACATTACATGGCCACGACTTGAATGGAGGGACTTCCTCGGCCGAGCTATTGTCGCCGGCATCCCAGATCCTGTTTTCATATGCAAGGCTTAACCCGTTCTCATTGCCTTCTCAGCGCTGCACTTTACCATTAAGGTGTTCCTGATTCGTCGTAGTGTTCTGTGGCTTCAGCGCTGTGCCTTTTGGTTGGACTCAATGAAGTGGGGATGATGGCAAAATTGGAAAAAAAAAATGGTGTGTGTGTGTGTGTGTGTGGGGGGGGGGGGGGGGGGGTGTGTGTGTGTGTGTGTGTGTGTGTGTCTGTGGGGGTGTTTAGTTTGCGGCTGCGTGATGTATTCTTATCAGAAGGACAATGCGCATACATACTTGTGACGAGCAGACAGTGTGTTTGAAGCCGACGCAGATGAAGCTGGCTCTCACACACACCACAGTCCCAGTCGTCCTGCAGAGCAAAATCAAAGACTCTGAAATCAAGAGACACACAGTATGTTTGGTCTTTGTGTTAGTGTCTCAACCACAGATGGAGAGCGTTAACGATGAATATTTTATTCAGCCTAAGATGTTAAGATTAATTTCTGTGTGTTAGGGCTGGGCGATATGGACCAACAATTATATCTCAGTATTTTTATGCTGAATGGCGATACAACAAATATGTATCTCTGTGTTGTCTACAAAGTGGGCTAAAACATTCAGATGTAAAGGCAAGCCGACTTTTATTAAGACAAGACTGTGATCCAAATAAAATGCAAAGACAGGGTTTCCTTCCCTGACTACCGGTGCTTTCGCCAAATATTTACACAATGAGATTTTTGATAACTTATCAGTAATGTGAATATAGTGACTAAGTGGGTAAAGGCAAATAATAGAACAGCTAGAACAGTGTGATAAGGAAAATGACATCACTTTACTGTAATGCAGCCTTTAAAACCAGGGAAAGACAACACGTATGCCATATCGCGATAATACGATATCTAGTCTCATATCACGATATTGATATATAATATGTATATATTGCCCAGCTCTAATTTGTATTGCCTCATACTGTATGTAGACATATAGGCACCATGCTAGGTGCTTGGACAGACACGTCTAGTCTCTTTACCATGGAAGCTTTTATTATTCTGATTAATCGTTAGCTCCTTTCATTAACCTCTTCACTTACAATTTGCCAAATACTGGATTTTCTTTCCTACATTCAACTACGGATCTATTGTCTGCAGCATCTCTCCTCTCTCTCTCACACACTTGCTCTCCTTTTCTATTTGTGTTTCCGCTGTTCTGTATGTCTTTGCCTAACTCCTACTTATATTCGTTCTCGTTTCTATTTTATGTCCGTCCGTCCGTCCGTCCGTCTGTCTGTCTGTCTGTCTGCCTGCTTATCTGTCTCTGTCTCTTTCTCCAACTCCCTCTCGGCTTACTTGTCTAGCCCTGGACTCCAGAGTATCAGGTAAAAAAAACAAACACACTTTAACGTTCTCATTTCACTCTAGAAATTATACTCTTCATGCCAAATGTCCTCTGATCCAAGTGAACACCACCTAGTTATTTTTGGCTGCTGTTACTCAAAGCATTTGAACTCCCCCTTCTGGGCGAGAAGCGAGCGAGCTCACCGCTTACCTTTCTCTGCCAGTAGCATCAGTCAAATCCTGTCATTCATACTTAGCGTTAGCTTCTCACCCCCCCAATCAGCGTAACAACTGTGACTTACACGCACGCTGAAGAGCTTGAAATTAGAACCGGAGGCCAAAATGTGTGTTGCCTTCACGAAGATACAGTCACCTGAGGAAAAACTCCCCCTCCAGCTTCCCTGCAGATATTTACCACAAGCTGGCAGGTACAACAGCTCCCACTTTGTGTGCTCCCTGTAAGTTACAATCAGAGAATGTGTTTGTCAGTCTTAGACCTTCTGCCACCACAGAGATAAGTAATTTTCTTTTCCAAATGTTTTCCCTTTCCTCGGTTGTGTAATAGGAGCAGTCAAGATAGGATATAAAGGTAAATTGAACCACTACCACCCCCCCACCCCCCCTTAAGGGAGATTGTCACAAACAATCCCTCCCTGCTCTCTGTCTTCCCTAGCACGGCGTATATACACCTGTCCTATGTCCCAGTCGATCATAATGTTACCTGCTGTGGTCCCGCTCCCCCCCGATACTGTATGTCCCCTCATCCCCTGTCCGTCTGAACCAGCCTCACGCAAACTCCACCACGGTCCCTTCTTCTCCCCTGTCTCAACTCCACGGTCCCTCCTTCTCCCCTGTCTCAAGTCCCTGTGTCTGCCAGATTGAACACCAACAACACCGGTGTGGTTAGTTCTGTTTGGGCTCTCTCTGTCTCACCCTCCCTAAAAGGAATGCGATCTGGCAACAAAATGCTCTGTGTTGTAAATGTGGAGAGACTCTAGATCGAAAACCCTCCCACACTCCTATTTACATACAGGATGTACTTGCCTTTTTTCCCTTTGAAGTTGCTGTTACTTCACATGAGTGCCTCAAAACACCTGTGTTGAACTCGCTATGGGCCCGTTGCTCATTTACCTTTGCTGTTGTCAGATGAAAGCCACGTGTACAGTATCTCCAAAAAGACAAGACATTGATTTTAAAGTGACACATTCCGTGCGACTAGTGTTATCTTACTGTAACTCATAAACCATCGTGCAAACCATCATTTTAAATATGAAAACCACCCAAAATTGGAGTGGATTTTTTTTTTCTCTCTCAACGCAGCCGTATGATTTGCACCATCCCATTGGCACAGCGGTATTAACAGTGAATAAACAGATTTCAGCCATTTCCCTCCTGCCCTCCCATTGGCTGCAGTAGCTGCGCAGCTTCCTGAAGCTCATGTGAAACGACAATGACTCCTCCCCCCCCCCCCCCCTCTTCCCCCCATCCCCCAGTCCTGTCAGAGGTGTATTGTACTGTATGTTCACCCGATACTGTCTTTTATCATTTTTGTCCCTCCTTTGCCCCCGTCCAGTATAAACCACCCTGCTCTTGTCCCCTCCCTCCCTCCCCCTCCCCCCCCCCCCCCCCTCCACTGTTTGACCCGTTGTGATTGGCCCGGGTGTTTGACGGATACACAATGTGTCGACAGACGGCTGCCCGGGTCTGTGCAACAACAACGGGAGGTGCGTCCTGGATCAGAACGTCTGGCACTGCATCTGCCAATCAGGGTGGAGAGGGCTGGGCTGCGACGTCGCCACGGAAACGCTCTGCTCCGACGGCAAGGATAACGAGGGAGGTAAGAACGAGCAATAGCTACTAGAACACGTCTTCTTCGATGTGGCGCCTCAAGTGAGAGTGCAAACAAACAAAACAAATCAATTATACATTCAACATCACTGACATTATGCAAATGTTGTCAGAGAGCAGATTGTAAAACAATTGATCTTAAAATGTGCAGCAGATGATGAAAAGCTGTCGATTGCAGCTGTAAGCACAGCGCTATATTGTATTTCACTGACTGTAACCTTTGTACTACCCAGTCCTGAAACTGATTTCTAATTAATTCATCGCCCTAATCAACATCTTTGCAGAACTTTTGCTAAGACAGAGTTCATATTAGGTGACAGACTTTTTAAATACTTCATACTTTGCTGCCTGTCACTTTAATTAACTTGAGTTGAAGTTGTTAAGGGGCACCGGAGCTCGACACGATAAGGTCATTTACATTTCCCTCCCTGTCCTGACTTGTCTCTCCTGTCCTGACTGTCTCTCCTGTCCTGACTGTCTCTCCTGTCCTGACTGTCTCTCCTGTCCTGACTGTCTCTCCTGTCCTGACTGTCTCTCCTGTCCTGACTGTCTCTCCTGTCCTGACTTGTCTCTCCTGTCCTGACTTGTCTCTCCTGTGTTCCAGATGGGCTGGTCGACTGCATGGACCCAGACTGCTGCACTCAAGTGGCCTGCCAGGGTCAGACGTACTGTCGCGGCTCGCCCGACCCCGCTGCCATCGCCGGCCAGGGCCAGGGCCAAGGCCCGGCCGCTGCCCAGCCCCCCGCCAAGTCCTTCTACGACCGCGTCAGCTTCTTGATCGGTCCCGGTGGCCCTCATGTGGTACCCGGGGATAACCCGTTCAACAGCAGGTGAGCAGCTTCATGACTTTACTGACAGCACTTTTAATCATTTGCATCACGCTAGCTGGCGCCGGCTCATTTCCAATCAGGAGAGACACCTGTGTTTGTGCAACTCCTCTGAAACTTCAAAGAATCTCACGTCTCGTTGTCTTTGTTGCCACAAGCAGATGTTATCTTTTCTGGCAAAGATTAAGTATCTTAAGGATGAGTTTGTTCTTTGCTAAAACAGTCCTTATGCGATCAAATTATGAGGATTACGTTTCTTAGATCAAGAGACGGGGGGCATGGGGAGTGCAGCAAGTTGAGAGACTATCTTCTTTTTTTGCATTGGAAACCTCAGATTTCACACTTCATTTTTTGATCTTATTATTTTGTCATTAAGTGTACTGTAGCAGTTCAGGCTTACACACTTTAAAAGTTAAGATGCATTAGTGAGAGTTTTATTCTACCTTGAAACAGACAACCACAGTGAAATCAGGCCCAACGCAGAGATCCTATAAGGAGTTAACCCATTGATACCTGATGCAGTGTATATCACTGACACTTGCGCGTATATCCCTCATTTGTGTGTGTATCCCTTTAAGACACGGTCTTAAAGGGATACACACACAAATGATGCATCAGGTATCAATGGGTTAAGACACCACTGCATTACAAAGTCAAACAACAGTAACAGCTTTTTGTGTTTTGCAGGTCAATGGCCATGACTAGGTTTAAGATATTTCAACAAAAATTCGACCAACAGTGACAATTAATTGATATACTACTATCCCCTTCTGTGCCACAACTCTTCTTCCTGGGCTCCACAAAGAACACAACTGCACGGGTGCCCTTTACACACCCTGAAAGTTTCAGCCCGATCGCACTTAAAACGGCATAGCTGTGGCCGAACACAGAACTTTAAACAAACAAACATTCCCCACATTCTAAATTGTATAGATATAGATGTTGTGCATGGGATCCCATGCAAGGGGTCCATGAGAAACCAGCTGGGCGAGTCACCCGTCGCCCCTAACCTCATCGAGGTAGGCTAGAAACGGGTCCCAGGGTGTTCAACATTGACAAAGAAATGACCCAAATTCATCCTCATTTGACGTAAAAGCAAAAGAAGACTGCACACAATAAATAAACCAGCAGGATATATCAATTTTCCCACGGAGCAGCCAGAATTGCATTTTTCACCGAAACCTCAATGCACTCTCACATGTGTTCAGGGTTTGTTTTGTGACTGATGGAGAGGAAAATGATTGTCAACTGTGTGCAGAAGGCTTTAGGACTATTTCCTCCAATAGTTTAAAGTAATCCTTATGTAAATAGCATGCTTTACTGAAAATATAGAATGAGGCAATTCTTCCCCCAGTCGGGTTCTCAGTAATCCTCATCCTCATTGTCTTCAGCTTACTGTGGATTCCGTGTCTGGCGGAGGCATTACTGTAGCTCTGTAGCTCCAAATATCCATTTGCATTTTTATCTCCTTGTAGAAGTTAGTTTTATAGTACAAAAACATCACGGTGCATTTTAGAAACTCCGCAAACATGCATAGCACTCAGTTTGACAACATTAATTGCCTTTCGAGGTACTTTACGGAGGAAGAGAGTTCAACCCCTGCCTACACGAAACAAAACAATGTGGCTAAGTGGGTTTAATTGCAACAGTCATCCAATAATCTAAAGTGTAATTTGTTCGGAGAGCCATAGATATTTTTGCAACATGTTTTTGAGGTGATAGGGTGAATCATTTTACAGTATTGACAGAGTTTACAGTATGTGGGGGAAAAAAATGCCCGAAGTGCTGGAATAATGCCAGAAGAGAATCAAGTGTTCCAGCAGCAGCAGTAGTGGCTGTTTTGTGTCATCGTTCAGCATCTCATATCTGACGGTAAAGAGAAGGGAAATGAGTTAGAGGTCATTCATTTCCTCCTCTGTTAAGAAGCCATTAGGCGGAGGAAAAGAGAACAGATTTCATAGTCTGGTCAGGTTTCAGAACTCAGCGGTAAACTCTTGCCTGGTACGGCACAGAGAACGTGTTGTGGTTTAGTGGGTCTTTTTTTCTTTTTTTTCTGTCCCTCAGCCATATCGCATGTCCCCACACAAGTCTCCCACTGGGTTTTTCAAATGGTGTTTCTCACAGCCGCCTTGAGACAATGACGGATAAGAATGCACACATGATATGATTCATCTGCGGGGTTACGGCAGGTGGTGCGACTTGGCGTTGGCTCGGGGGTCAGCTCGGCTCTCGTAGCATCGGCCTGGCTCTCAAAAGATTAATCGAGAGACAGCGGGAGAAGACGAGCAGCGAACCTTCGCCGAGCTCTTTAAGTGGCCTTCTCCCCCCCCCCCCAGACGGTAAATAAAGAATGGAGGATGCTCATGCTCCGCGTGTAACGGGAAGGAAATAAGAGCTGCTCAAGCTGTTGATCATGCCCGTCGCATATCCGTAATGACCTGGAGATAACGTGGCCAAATGAGACATCTTTTTCTCACATTCGCCGCCAGTGACAAAGGCAGAGAGGAGACTGTTTCAAAATGCTGCACCACGCACGCTGGAGGAAGTGGAGATTGATTCAATGTTGATGATGAGGAAATATCGCATTGTCTTTGCCCTCCCTTCAAATGTGGCATGTCAGTAAGTAACTAACTATGCCACAGTAACTACTGTACCAGCGAGGTGCCCTAAGGAGGTGCCCTAAGGCGAACATTTAATCCTCCCCCACACACCTGCAGTGGAGCTGCTGCTCGGCCAGCAGTAGGAGACTGGTTGTACTTGGCAGCTCCCCGGTGTGAATGTGTGTAAGTGTACAAATGGAACAGAGTGTGGTGGGGAGGAGGATGGAGTGTGGTGGGAAGGAGGATGTAATATATGCTCAGCAAGCCTTTCCCAGATAAATAAAGGTTTAAAAATGGGGGCATATCACTTTCTCCCCAGACCGTAAAAGGAAAAGGAAAAAGAAAACACGACTTTTTTTTGACTGTTTCCCTGCTGGATACTATCTTTAATGTCTATATAGCTTACGGTCAGATCCTGTTTGCACATGTACCCTGTTTACGAATTCACCTCTCTAGAGTGCTGTGGCCAATCATTTGTATTGATTTTTTCCCCGGCGCTATTCTTTTCCGTATTCTTCGAGACCTCGAGCGTTGCATTCATTGTTTTGAATTCTCATAAAGTGCCTCTTGACGACACTTGGCAGCCACCGAGATGTGCCATGTCTCACATCAAGAAGGTATCTGTAACCGAGTTGAAGAGTCCGGTTAAACTCAATTCCCTGGCTGATTCACTAGCTTTCATCATAAGTGTTAAGCACAGACATGTATCACACTAGCAACCGCAAGACTTGGGTATGAGACAAAAGTTGTTTTTGTAAGCAGCAATCACACCTTGAAAATAAGATTTTTAGGGAGGAAATTCTCATATCCATGAGGTCAGGCTGATATTAACAATACTGTGAATGCCGTTTAACACAAATGTTTGATATGCTGCCCATCTGCTGTGTGTATTATACACTTAATTTACTGAGTTGGCTTTAACTTAGCAGACTAATAATATAACTGTGAATCTTGTTGGCGAGATAATGTGTTGTATACGTCTGTGACACACATGGTTTTCTGTGCTGGCCTTGCAAACTGAATTGCCCTCAAAGCAATACAAGGCTTAGAAAAACAGTCTTCTGCATGTGGTCTCTGCATAATACTACTTTCACACAAAACAGGCTTAAGTATAAGATCATTTGTATCCTAGCTGGCATCCTTGCAGAATATCAATGTTGCATTATTTGCACAAGGCGACCCGCTAAATCTGAACGTCCCTCAGTATCTGTAAAAACCTCATCACATTGAGTTATGGGCTTTTAAAAGGATCTTGGTCGTCAGGTGGCTGTTTTCTCGAGTAGCGTAGCCGACGTGTGTGTTTTTCTAACGGTCAGTAAATCAGACTCCTCCGCTCGTAACCTTGGCGATGGGACAACAGCTGTTTAGCGGCGGTGATGTCGTGGCCGCTTGTTGCTGGCGGCTGGCGTTTGTTTGTTGACTTGGCGCCCTCTCTCTGTGTTTGTTTACCCGCGCAGCCTGGCGTCAATCATCCGGGGTCAGGTCCTCACGGGAGACGCCACGCCGCTGATTGGAGTCAACGTGTCGTTCCTGCACTACCCGGAGTACGGCTACACCGTGACACGACAAGACGGCATGTAAGTGTGTCTCTGTGCACGCATACATACATACAGGAAGCAGGTGAAATATGATACACACAACAAGCACATGTCCGGATAAACTTAAGTACACTGTTGTAGGCTGTGTGACCTTTGCCCCTCACACCCACTGTATTCATGGTGTGGTGTGCAGAGCCCAGAGTGCTACCGAAGAATTTAAAATAAAACAGAAAGAGTTGTCCACCAGCAGGAGAGTCGTCATGGCACTTCTCCAAAAAGTGCTCGCAAATCGAAACAGCAGCCCAGCACATTGTGCCCTACAACAATTCCTCAAGCAAATGTCACAGTGGTGGAGGCCATTTTGAACAAGGCTGTTTAAAATGCATTGCATCAGGAATGGTAGAATCAATCTGCCCGCAGTGTAGTCAAACCTTCTCCCGCTATTACTGCATCATAATGGTGTGCAAACACACAATACAAATGTACTGTATGTCACACATACAAATACAAATGTACTGTATGTCACACATACAATACAAATGTACTGTATGTCACACATACAAATACAAATGTACTGTATGTCACACATACAAATACAAATGTACTGTATGTCACACATACAAATACAAATGTAATGTATGTCACACATACAATACAAATGTACTGTATGTCACACATACAATACACATGTACTGTATGTCACACATACAATACAAATGTACTGTATGTCACACATACAAATACAAATGTACTGTATGTCACACATACAATACAAATGTACTGTATGTCACACATACAAATACAAATGTACTGTATGTCACACATACAATACAAATGTACTGTATGTCACACATACAATACAAATGTACTGTATGTCACACATACAATACAAATGTACTGTATGTCACACATACAATACAAATGTAATGTACCGGTATGTCACACATACAATACAAATGTACTGTATGTCACACATACAAATACAAATGTACTGTATGTCACACATACAAATACAAATGTAATGTATGTCACACATACAAATACAAATGTAATGTATGTCACACATACAAATACAAATGTACTGTATGTCACACATACAAATACAAATGTACTGTATGTCACACATACAAATACAAATGTACTGTATGTCACACATACAAATACAAATGTACTGTATGTCACACATACAAATACAAATGTAATGTATGTCACACATACAAATACAAATGTACTGTATGTCACACATACAAATACAAATGTAATGTATGTCACACATACAAATACAAATGTACTGTGTGTCACACATACAATAGAAATGTACTGTATGTCACACATACAAATACAAATGTACTGTATGTCACACATACAAATACAAATGTACTGTATGTCACACATACAAATACAAATGTACTGTATGTCACACATACAAATACAAATGTAATGTATGTCACACATACAAATACAAATGTACTGTATGTCACACATACAAATACAAATGTAATGTATGTCACACATACAAATACAAATGTACTGTGTGTCACACATACAATAGAAATGTACTGTATGTCACACATACATTCTGGAGAAGGAATCCACGATTAGGAACTTCATTTTGCGGAAAGTTGTCAGAGATATTCACTCACTCATGAACCAGAAAGGAGCTGTGTTGTTTATGTGTTGCCAGAATGAAATAAAAGGCTTATGAGTGGCGGAGAATTGTACAGCTATTATTATGAAGCGCAACCCTTGGCAGTAGGGTCCCCAGATAGCTGTGGATTAGCTCATTTCTTCACATATTCCGCCCTGTAACTCTTCCGACATGGAGCATGATAAATGGTAGGGGATAATCACACTTGGTTAGCCAACAGATCCGCTCAGGGTGTTAAGAGAGGAGGGCTGTGTGTGTGTGTGTGTGTGTGTGTGTGTGTGTGTGTGTGTGTGTGTGTGTGTGTGGGGGGGGGCCATCAAAGCCTGGCCTCTTGCAGCTGTGAGCCTCCCACTGCCAAAAGTGGATGGTGGAGAGGAGAGAGCTTGAGGAGGCACTGGTTTCAGGTCAGCTGCACAGCTTGGCAGTTGGCATGTGAGTTGTGGGCGTGTGTGTGTGTGTGAGTGTCTGTGTGTGTGTGAGAGATGTGCATATGCATTTGAGTGTATGGGTGTGTAAGCTTTTGTGCATGTGACTGCATGCAATGTCACCACCACACAAGATGCTTCCCCCCCTGGGTAGTGGAGCTAACGCCCCCTGCGTAGTGGAGCTAGCCGAATATATAGAGCAGCACTTCAAAGACGTGCCCTTCATTTCCAAACCAGTAGTTTTTACCCTGTGCAGTGTGGTGCTAATTAAAACCAGTTCACCGGAGAAATGAAGCCAAGACTCCAAAACAAATTCAAGTCTTAAGTGTCTTCTCACACCATGCTTGGTTAAACAAAAGTCATACATTGGATCCAGTGATCCAAGTGCTTAGAGAGAAGACACTTGATAGGGAAAACTGCTCTCTTCCATTGAAAAGACATCATCAGGCTTTGTCAACTTGAGAAGTTTTAGAATATGATAAGTTAAGGATTTTTAGTTTGCACTCAAAAGCTCTGCAGATAGGGCGTCCGGGTAGTGCAGCAGTAGATTCCCTGCCTACCAACATGAGGGTCGCAGGTTCGAGACCCCGTGTTACCCCCGGCTTGGCATCCATACTGGCACAATTGGCCAAGTCTGCGGGGGGGAAGCCGGATTAAGGGGATGTGTCCTGGTTGCCTCTGGTTGGTCGGGGCACCTGTTCGGGGGGTAGGGGAACTGGAGGGAATAGCGTGATCCTTCCATGTGCTATGTCCTACCGGCGAAACTCCTCGCTGTCAGGTGAAAAGAAGTAGCTGCCAACTGCATGTAATGTATGTACCGGAAGAAGCATGTGCTAGTCTACAACTCTCCCCAGATCAGCAGAGGGGGTGGAGCAACGACTAGGACAGCAGGGGCATTGGCCAAGTACAACTGGAGAGAAAATGGGGGGAAATGTGAAAACTTGAAGAAAAAGTTCTGTAGATAGTAGTACTGAATACATTTTGCCAAATGACACAGTTTGTGTTACCAGTGGCTGTCGCCTCACATCTTTTCATTTCATGGTGTTTGAAGGTTTGACCTGCTGGCCAACGGTGGCGCCTCTTTGACTCTAAGTTACGAGCGCGCCCCGTTCCCCACGCTGCACCGCACGGTGTGGGTTCCCTGGAACGTTTTCCATGTAATGGACACAGTGGTGATGAAGAGGGACGAGAACGACATCCCCAGCTGCTACCTGACCGGTCTGAGCAGGCCCCGCCCCCTCATCCTGGCCACGCCCCTCTCCACCCTTTACAAGACCTCCCCAGAGGACAGTCCCATCATCCCTGAGACCCAGGTGAGACAAGAGCCACAGGAGAAACCTGGCTGACCTTTAGGCTGCCTGCTGTCACACCACAGCTGATTTTTATGAATGACCGTTAATATCTATAAAAAAAAAAAATCTGATACCAATATGAACACAAAGACTTCATAACTTTGTTGTATCTTCACTTCCACACTTCCATTTCATCATGGAATGTGCCTTGACTGAAATGAGACATCTCCACAAAGGCTTCAATTGTCTCACAGCAACACTGACCAATTCTGATTCAAAGGTTCAAACACAAGTTGAATGGAGGTTGCCTGCCTCAATTGGAGTTCAAAATTCCGACTTGCGGAATGTGACTCCATGCAGCTTTTTGCGGTTGACACTAGACATTAGACATCAGATCTGTGTCACATGTCACTTCCAACTGCAGTGTGACTGCAGCCTCAGTTTGAGGTGAAACCTGGTCAAGAATTGGGACTGTGGTGGAGAAATGGGAGTAAGAGGTGTCAAGTGTTATAGTGGTGCCATTCCAATATGAGTGAATTTCTATGCAAATAATTAATTTATTATCCCCACTGTAATTAGATGACGTTGTTTGTAAGAACCTATTGATAATATTTTGCACACATGACACTTAGGAGTGATTTTGTTTTGTCAAACACTTTGGACTTATCAATCGGTACCTTTCATGACTGTATGACTGTTGTTCTCTAACTCTAGCCACATTTCCCATGCATGGCATGTTGCATTCAACTGAATGACAAAATGATCAAATGTAAAACTGTGTAATATGGTGTAATTAGTAGGAGGAGTGACACATTTAAAGACTATCCATTTGTGACAGGGACTGGTGTTTTGGGTATAATCAAGTAGGCCAAGGTCACTTTTCAGTTTTTCACAGGTTATGGAAGTATCACGCTTGCCTACTTGTTACCTCTTTCAGCAGACCGTGTCACATTCCGTTTAAATGTGTCAAATCCCTGACTTCCATCTGCCTGCTCCGCTCCGTGTTTTTGGCATCAGTCTG
Organism: Poromitra crassiceps; assembly: GCF_964638095.1. Lineage (NCBI taxonomy): Eukaryota > Metazoa > Chordata > Actinopteri > Beryciformes > Melamphaidae > Poromitra > Poromitra crassiceps. The sequence goes on from NC_139634.1 coordinate 11,940,922, forward strand.
ACTGCTAATTAAAATCCCAGGTCCTTCATGAGCAAGTGGCCATACCAGGTAGTGACCTCAACCTGGTCTACCTGAGCTCCAGGGCAGCTGGCTACAAGCCCATCCTCAAGGTGCTGCTGACCCAGGACCGTCTCCCCTTTGGCCTGATGAAAGTCCACCTGATGGTGGCCGTCATGGGCCGACAGTTCCAGAAGTCTTTCCCTGCCTTCCCTGACCTCTCCTACACTTTCATCTGGGATAAAACAGACGCCTACAACCAGAAGGTCTTCGGCCTGGCAGAAGCTGTGGGTGAGTCTCCCGCTGTGAGGCTGCTGTCTGAAGATAAATGTCGTGCAAGGGTAGCTCCAGTATCGGATCTTTGCTTTGTCTTCAGGCGATGAACCTTAGTTCAACTCCGAAAATTGATTTTATTTTTAAATTGAGGGTTATTTAGCCGGGGACATCTTTTGTTACCGTATGTAATAAAGATTTAGCAGGTGGTGTGAAATCTTGAAATCCCAGACTGCTGCATTTTTGAAGGCCACTGCTCTTTTGCTGACTTCTTTGTTTTGCATGTATAATATTTCAGCAGCGGTGCACTGAATAAAATATTGCCTGTGAGGCAGTGGCCTGTAAAATTCCAGTAGGGAGAGTCAATAATTACAATTGTAATACAAACATGATGACAATCTTCAACAAATACTTTATTTGATCATACATAAATTAATAGTGCTAATGTAATCCTGTGCAATCTTTTTTGAAGTTGTATTGTTTATTACAAACTACATCACTTGTACTTATAGCTTATTAGTTGCCAGGCAACAGGAACTCATGGGAATCTCTGGAGAGGTGATAGGCTAAAATAAACACACCTACACGTTTTTTTTTCATTATTTATTTTAAATAAGTCACAGTGCTTTCATGCTTGAACACAAAAGGTCTCATCTTCCAGTGAAAAGCATCACTGCTGAGACCATCTTCCAGTGAAAAGCATCACTGATGAGACAATCTGCAGGACTCATTTATGGCATGTGCTCGCAACCAAATCTCAGCCATTATGGCGTTTACAATAACGCAGCCGATCTCTGCTTTCATTGCTTCAATTATTCATATCAGCAGTTTTTTTTTGTGCATTCATGAATGATAAAACAGAGTAACGAGAGGCGAGGAATCACGCACAAATTGTGCAGGTGAAAGGCAGAAACCCCATGGGCCTTCTGAAACATCCCAGCTGGAGGAAATTACACAATCATGGAGAAGCATCACAAACCACAAATAGAGCAAAAAGCACAAGGAGTGCTGAATGTCTTGTAGACTCCAGGCCTCATTACCTTCATAGTCACTTCCATAGGCATCATCAGGTGAGGAGGTTGCAGCCTTGCTCACCATGAGGTGTGGGTGTGTGTGTGTGTGTGTGTGTGTGTGTGTGTGTGTGTGTGTGTCTGCCATTATGACTTGCAGTGTCAGTGGGATATGAATATGAGTCCTGCCTTGATGTGGTGCTCTGGGAGAAGAGGACGGCGGCGTTACAAGGCTACGAACTGGATGCCTCCACAATGGGGGGCTGGATGTTGGACAAACACCACATATTGGACATTCAGAACGGTAAGCAATGACATGGAGAGAGTTGTGTCTGTGCAAAACGGAACTGTCTGCATGTAAATGTGTGTGTGTGTGTGTGTGTGTGGGGGGGGGGGGGTCAGAGACAGGTGGTCTCTTAGGGTTATGGACAGGTGATCCTTAACCCTGAATCGCCGCAATAAAGACTTGACTCCAAATGAAAGATGGTTCGTCATCCCATCTGCAGATAATAGAGGAGAGTTTTGAAGGGCCAATCATTCACGGTAATGATGGAATAAATCAGTGGCGATGATGCCAGGGTGCGCGGGGCTCGCTACCATTCCACACAACTCAGCTATTTTAGGAAGAAGACGCTGGAGAGGAGAGGGGGGCGCTCACGCCTCTGACGAATGGTGCCATGTTTAACCCCTTGCATTAATTCACTAAACTAAATTAACATATTGCTCTATCAATCAGAATGACTTTAATCGCCGAGCACAATAAATGTCCGACGATTTGTCTTTGTGACATGTCAACAACAACTAGTAACGCAGCACGTAGTGACGTGCAGGACAAGGGCAGCAGGACCTCACATTCAAGATGAAAGCGTACGATATACAGGACAGTAGAAACAAGACGATAGCTGTCACTCTGTCACTATCAAATGTACATAGTGTTGGGTCACGAACGATCTGGCTACAGTACTAGAAGACATGCACTATATATAAGCTGGAGAAGTCAATGCCACTGTGTAGGCTGTGCTAGCAGTGGATTCAGTAAGAAGTTTACGCCTCGGGATCGTGTGCATCGTTAGTATGCCAGCTCTTTGTTTTGACATTAAACCCACTCCAGCTCACATCTTGAAAGTAGTTTGGTCACAGCTCGCTGATATTTACTTGGCCCTCAGCAGAGATGCTGTCAGATCGGAGTTTGCGGTTGGTTCGTTATGTTTTCTATCCTTTTATAAAATGCCATAATTTGTTTTAATTGTGTGATATGAATAATTCTGTAACAGGTGCAGCTTTTTCAAATGTCGGACATCTCATTATGGAGCAAAATTTTTCATTTTTATTATTTACCCATTTAAATTAAACTTTTGACATCATTACTGATGACATCATATCATTAGCTAATTAGCTTAATTAAAAAATCTGGCTCTGTCAGGTCACCCGCACTGGTACCCTTTACACCCCCTGAAAGTTTCAGCCCGATCGCACATGAAACAGTATAGCTGTGGCCGGACACAGAATCGAAACATACAAAAATAAATATCGCCCACATACTCAATTCTATACATGGTAATCCTTATTCCATTTGGCAGACATGTAGACCGTTAAGTCTCCAATCTTAGGATAGAATCAGAATCAGAATCACTTAATCACCAAGTACAATAAATGCGCCCGAATGTGTATTGGAATGTGTATTGGTAACATTGGTGCAGAGATATATTTACAAACTAGTTTCCCAGTGCTGCATACCGACACAGAGCTAGATGATAGATGAGATAGATGATTGGATTTCACTGGCAGCTGAATGCATATGCCATAGCATATGTGAAAAACAAATGTTTCTAAGAAACGGTTGATTCTACCTGTAGGACTGTTTGATGTTACCTACAGTGATAGTCACAAGGCATTTCCTTTCTGATTTGTCTTGCCATTATTGAGAGAGAGAAAATGTCAACAGCTGCTGTAGCCGATTAAATTCATAAAGGTTTATGTAGACTCTAGATCTTGATCATTTAAAACAAAACAAGAACAAAAACAACAGTACCGTAAATTCCGGACTATAAGGCGCACCGGTGTATAAGCCGCACCTGCAAAGTTGACTGTTTTTTACATATATAAGCCGCACCGGACTATAAGCCGCGGGTGTTTTAATGTTTTTTTTTTTTTTTTTGTGTTTTAATGTTTAATTACCATATGTAAGGGTTCATGCACAGAGGGGATTGTCGGGAAAGAGATGGCTGTTTGAGGAAGCTCCCATTTATTAACATTTCAACAAAACAACATAACACAACACCACCTGTGTTGTTTTTTACAGTGCACACAGTGTCATACAGTGTCATACAGTGTGGTGAAAAGAGGGCAAGAGAGGAAATTAAAACTTATTATAGTTATATAGGATTTATAGTTAGAAAGAGTGCTAAAAAAGAGAGTTTTTTTTTTTTTTTTTTTTTTGAAAAAATCCATAGATAAGCCGCACCGTTATATAAGCCGCAGGGGCCAAAAAAGGCCAAAAAACGGGAAAAAAGGTGCGGCTTATAGTCCGGAATTTACGGTACATGACGTTATCATTGAAAACGGGCTTCTTTAGTATGGATGCGCCATTTTAGGGACACAGAAATACAGTATTTGTAAGATATATCTTCAGCAGGAGATGGCAAGAGATGGCTGTTTGAGGAAGCTCCCATTTATTAACATTTCAACAAAACAACATAACACAACACCACCTGTGTTTTTTTTTACAGTGCACACAGTGTCCGCGGTGTGGTGAAAAGAGGGCAAGAGAGGAAATTAAAACTGAAGTGGATTTATAGTTAGAAAGAGTGCTAAAGAAGAGAGAATTCCGTTTTTTATTTTTTTATTTTAGTTACTCACAGTACTATTGACCAGTCCAACTCAAAAGATATTCGGCAGTTTCACTTTGAGCTCTTGTTCCGCCGCTGTCCATCAATGGTTATGACGAGTCTCGCTGGGTACAGTACGCCAAAGCGATATCCATTGACTTTAACCTTTTCGATGATGCTGTTGTATGTTGCGCGTTTCTGTTGCACCAACGCGGAGAGGTCCTGCCGGACGAAAAAGCGCGTACCCTCCCAGGTGAGGGGCTTCTTCCCCGCAGCCTGGAGGATGAGTTGACGGTCGGGCCAGCGGAGTAAGTGGATGAAGATGGCCCTCGGTGGCAGGCCAGGGTCTGGACGTGGCCGAGGCGCCCGGTGTGCCCTGTCCACCTCTGGTGGTTTCTCGCCTTCCTTCAGGTCCAGGATGTAACACAGGATTTTGCCAAGGAAAGCGTCCATGTCACCAATCTCAGCTCCCTCTTTTACATTGATCAGGCGAATGTTATTTCTTTTACTCCTGCTGATTAAGTCATCAACCTGCGTGTGCAGGGTTTCGATTTGTTTTTGCATTTTATCCACTTTCGGACTCACTGTGTTGTTTTTGTCCTCCAGTGCACTGATGCGCTTTTCCGCATTAGAAACTCTGTTCACGGTTGCCTTATTTTCTTTAGTGAGTGAGTGGATGGACTTCTGCACGTTTTCAAACTTGTTTTCAAGCTGCTCAAACCTCTGAGCGATGTCGGACTTAATCGATAGTGTTTCACGGAGTAAAAGTTTAGCCCAAGCCGGTGTATCTCCAGCCTCCAGCAGGTGAGTCATTTCCTCATTCATGGCGGTGATTGCTTCGTCTTTTTCTTTCTGCTTACCTGTGTTGTGTTATGTTATGTTATGTTATGTTGTTAAAAGAGGGCAAGAGAGGAAATTAAAACAGAAGTGGATTTATAGTTAGAAAGAGTGCTAAAAAAGAGAGATTTTTTTTTTTTTTTTTTTTTTTGAAAAAATCCATAGATAAGCCGCACCGTTATATAAGCCGCAGGGGCCAAAAAAGCCCAAAAAACGGGGAAAAAGCCGCGGCTTATAGTCCGGAATTTACGGTAGTTTATAAAAAACCACACCCAGGTGCAGGTTTAGGAGTAGTCTTCTGAGAAAATTAAATAGAAGCTTTGTGGAAAAGCTATTACCGTACATTATTTCTGATATGTGTTGTTTAGTAGAACAGAAAACTCCCGCACACCGTCTCCCTTCTCTGGAGTTTTCTGTTCTACTGTATATCCTCCTCCGACGCACCTGTCACACACTTGTGTGTGCAGAGACTGTATCCACTATGATATGTGTTGTTTACCTGTACAAAAACAGTGACCTCTACGACCTTCCTATCCCTAGCTACTATATGGCCCCTTTCCCCTTGCCCTGGCCCTCCTTTGCCCCCAAGCCACTCCCCCTACCCACCCCTCGAACCCCGACTCTCTATGATATTCCTAGCCCCGCCCCCTCATGCTACAAATGGACACACACGTCACGGCTGAACCGCTTAAAAATAACATAAAGGCCTGGGGCCGATTTATTAAGGTGTCCATAAAATAAAATCGTTTGCATAAAACACCCTTAAATCTTCCCCTTAAAGGGATAGTTTGGTTTGTTTGAAGTGGGGTCCTATCAGCTAGTTCGATACACTAACTGAATTAGGTACAGTGTTCTGGAGGCTGGGCGCAGCGTGTAACGAGACCCGACACTCAGAGCAGCAGCCAAACCAGCTTTTTCTCTGTAAGTATGTGGGGTCAAGAACTAAAACGTAATTTAGCCACCTAAAACAACGGCCACCTAAACAAATCGATATCTGTGTACATGCACGCTCTATTTTGACAATTTTCAGCGCTTTACTTTTCCGCCAAACAGCAGTTTCATTCGGCACTGCTTTTTCTCCCAACCGTACAACTACCGTATTCCTCCGCTAAAAGCCTGGACAGAGCACAGAGCTGCGGTTTACAAAACAGGAAGGCTTAGAAGAAGAGAGACAAAACACTGACTTACTTTAGAGACAACAAGTCACCTGGCCTCTCTGGTCTGGGACGTTTTCCCCAATTTATCCTGGGAATGGTGAAAAAGGTCTGCAGGGCACCCCGGCATTTAGGCAGCAGGCAGTTCCTCGCATCTCTCTTTCTGCCTGTTCACTCTCTGCAAAAGTTCCTCTTCTGTATTCTCTCTGGTTCATAATTGTATCCTCTTGTCACCAAGGTGAATGGCATATCATCCTCGCTATCAAAATCACTCATATTTTCGTTCGTGTATTCTATTTGTTGTGTCTTCACTAACAAACCGGGAGAAATAAAAAAAATAAAAAGAACCCAAAATAACGGCTGATCTGCAGAGTAATCCAGCGCTGCGGCTATGTGCAGGCTTTTAGCGGAGGAATACGGTAGTTGTACGGTTGGGAGAAAAAGCAGTGCCGAATGAAACTGCTGTTTGGCGGAAAAGTAAAGCGCTGAAAATTGTCAAAATAGAGCGTGCATGTACACAGATATTGATTTGTTTAGGTGGCCGTTGTTTTAGGTGGCTAAATTACGTTTTAGTTCTTGACCCCACATATTTACAGAGAAAAAGCTGGTTTGGCTGCTGCTCTGAGTGTCGGGTCTCGTTACACGTTGCGCCCAGCCTCCAGAACACTGTACCTAATTCAGTTAGTGTATCGAACTAGCTGATAGGACCCCACTTCAAACAAACCAAACTATTCCTTTAAGGTTAAACCTTTTAAGGAAAACATAAGCACAAGATTTAAGGGTGTCTTGTGCAACCGATTTCATTTCATGGACACCTCAACTCGGACTCAAAGAAAATGTTAACTTAAGGTGCTTTGTGCAACCGGCCCCTGCTCAGTTTTCAAAACAAGGACACGCTGGCTTACAGCTTCATTCATTGCTTTGTCCAAATGATGGACATCAATATTTATGTCGGCCATGTTGCCACAGGCTACATCAGGTACATTCCTGCTGTTCGCTCAATTAATGATGCTGCCTACTCCGGTTTGAGTGACATATCAGGCAAACAATCACACCTCCCTCTCAAAGGTTGAGTGCATTCTGATTGCTGTGCAGCTAACAGGTCTCAGGTTTCTAGAAGATACGGCTGGATGGAGGCCTAGACCAGCATCACCTCACAGATACGGCTGGATGGAGGCCGAGCTTGCTGGGCTGAGTAACAGTGACCTCTTGGGGTTTGCATCCATTTGTGAGTGGGAGAAACACACGGTGTGTTACTGTATAGCGTGTGGGTCAGTTTGGCTCTACGAAGTGTAGTGTGGCATGTTTCCATTTAGGCCGAGCTGTCAGACTGAAGCGTTGAAGAAATATGAACCCATGACCTTCTTCCATATTTTTAAACCATCATCAGGTCAAAAACGCAATATGGAGAGGTTGAAATGTTGATTTTTCTGAACAAAAAGATACAGTATATAACCCTTGACATTTTATCATTCTGAGGAAGGCAAACTTCTCAATTTAACTAGTCTGTACGAGATACAGCAGGAAAGTGCAGATTTATCGCCTTCACTGTCTGTGTTATGAGAAATAAATAATTTAAAACGGTTTAATTTTAGAACTATAAGTGTTTTTATGGTGATAAGCAGACATTTTCCATTCAAAGTTGTCCTTGGGCAGCAGAAGGAAGTCGTCTCATTTCCCGGGTGTGTGTCTGTGTGCTCGCCAACCCCCAGTCAAGAAATTCACAGGGTAATATTTAGCACTATTCTATTTCAAATCAATCCCTTTTTGTTGATCTATTACTACTGGATCATCTTCCTCCTCTCTCGCCCTTTTTCTCTGGGCTTCAGTCTGACGCTGCTCAGCCAGAAACACTGTGCTTGAAATTTAACTGAAATTTAAGCAAAACAATGAGATTATCTCTGCCTCCAGAGCAGCTCTAGACGGCGAGGAATGTTTTTATACCTAACACTCCATCCGGCACCGTCTTGTAAATAGCCTCTTCGTGCACACCTACACTTGGCTGCCGCAGCACTATTCATTCCACACGGCGCGTACATACATTTTGTGTGTGTAATGGTCCACGCACAAACCTCAGAGTCGAGACTGTGCAGAACAGTCGTCGGTCGCATGAGAGAGTTGAAAACGCGTCAGACAAGCGGTTTATGAAAGTCGGTGATGCAGATGATGATGATCCATGATGCAGATTGTGCCCGGCTACTTTGTAAAACATTGAAAGTGACAGACATATAGGACCTGTCAAGCCATTCTAGGGCACAAAGTTTGTGGAGTGTGCAAAAAGGAATGAGAAAATATTGAAATATGTCTACAGCTTGACTGCTGCGGTGCCTTTCATACCACCTGTGTCAAAGTACAGCACGCACCTCTCCAAAGCCTTCAGTGTGTGGAAGCGTCACAGTTGGAGGCATAGTTGTTGCGAGATGTGGGTCTTTGTGATCAACAGATACCTACATGCATCACGTATGCTAATGTGAGCTATGTTTCATATTAGTTTTATCTGTGCTGTGTGTCTGGGATGATTATCATAAAGTTTGATTGGACTGTGTTGTTTGAACATTGTCATGGGCGACGTACATAGAAACAGTAGTGACAGAAATAAAACACAGATGGTGTGTAGTTTTTTCTTTTCTTTTTAAATGCTACAGGCCCCCAAGGCTTTCTCACAGTCCTATTACACCCTAAATTAGATCGTGAAGTCTGACTAAATGTCAAAGATTCAAGAATAGTTAAGCAAAGTTGTTTTCTTGTCTCGTTTGCCCCCCCCTGTCTGTCAGGAGCATAACCAGTTAGCCAAGAGGGCTTCATGCTACAATCCCATTGTGAAATGTTTTGTTATGCCTCCGCACCGGCAAAATATGTTTTCGGGTTGTCCGTCCGTACGTACGTACAGCCATTCTCGTAAATGTGATATCTTAGGAATCTTGAGGGAATTTCTTCAAATTTGGCACAAATTTGGTCTCAATGATGAACTGATTACAATTTGCTGGTCAAAGGTCAAGGTCACTGTGACATCACAATTATGTTTTTGGCCATAACTCAAGCATTCATATCCTAAAGATGACAACATTTCACATACATGTCTACTAGAATAAAATTATGAAGTGGTGACATTTTATATCCAAAAGTTCAAAGGTCAACTTCACTGTGACATCACAATGTTTTGCTTACCACTGTAGCCGAGAAAACGATCTTCCACTGTTTTTGTAGAAGATCAAATGAAGTGACAGCACTACACAACATACAGTAATGAGTCTGGACAGACATGCATGTAAACTGCAGGTTGACCTGTTGGTGGAGTCTTACCTCCCACGAGGCGGTTATTTCTAGTTGTGAGGGATGTTGTTGTTGTGCTGGTTCTTACAGTGCTGCTCACGTCAAAACCCACCTGCAGTCTCTACCTCTCCCCTCACACACATACTGTATTAATGGTTATTACAGAGGACGTGTATAGGCACCTAGGTATAGCCCCCGCATTTTCTCAATCCAAACTGAATTATTCAGTCTCGACTTCAGCCATTTCTTGACATTTCAGATTTATGAGTCACATGGGTTTGGCAGGGAATGCAGTTCGATATCCTCAGACGGCATGAAGATGAATCCAAATATCACTGTTTGCCTTCATTGCTGCCTCAGTATTGATTGGTTAATGCTGCAAACCTTGACTAATGTCCTCATCCAACATGTTAGCAAAGTGGTGGTCCACTGCAGCTACTCCCGACGGCTAGCTGGTGGTCCACTGCAGCTACTCAGACGGCTAGCTGGTGGTCCAGCTACTCAGACGGCTAGCTGGTGGTCCACTGCAGCTACTCAGACGGCTAGCTGGTGGTCCACTGCAGCTACTCAGACGGCTAGCTGCAGACATGGTGGTCCACTGCAGCTACTCAGACGGCTAGCTGGTGGTCCAGCTACTCAGACGGCTAGCTGGTGGTCCACTGCAGCTACTCAGACGGCTAGCTGGTGGTCCACTGCAGCTACTCAGACGGCTAGCTGGGGGTCCACTGCAGCTACTCAGACGGCTAGCTGGTGGTCCACTGCAGCTACTCAGAGGGCTAGCTGGTGGTCCACTGCAGCTACTCAGACGGCTAGCTGGTGGTCCACTGCAGCTACTCAAGACGGCTAGCTGGTGGTCCACTGCAGCTACTCAAGACGGCTAGCTGGTGGTCCACTGCAGCTACTCAAGACGGCTAGCTGGTGGTCCACTGCAGCTACTCAAGACGGCTAGCTGGTGGTCCACTGCAGCTACTCAAGACGGCTAGCTGGTGGTCCACTGCAGCAGCTACTCAAGACGGCTAGCTGGTGGTCCACTGCAGCTACTCAGACTGCAGAGGTTTGCCATCACTCTTTCTTCTCACTCCCGCTTCATTTCCTCGCCGCCTCGAACATCTGAGAGCTTGACTGTGATGTGTTCCAGTAAAGAGTTTTTCTCTCATCCTTTCCGGCAAAAGCAGTCTCCTTCTCCCTGCTCTCCAGAGGCTGTCGGACTAGATAAGGCAAATTGCTGGATATGCCTTCTCCTCAATCTACAACTTGTCTCTATCTGGGGTAACGTAGCCCATTCTTATAGGACACAGTCAGAGCGCCGCAGCCCAGTATCTTAGACGGCATGGAGCTCACACACGGCGCCGTACTGCATTTCAAGCCCCAGGAGTGGTTTTCCTGTCCGCTTTTAGCCTCTATCATGGCAGATCAGTGCGAGCTTGTGTGGTACAGTATCTTAGAGAATGACACAGTGCAAAGGAGAGCAAAGAAAGGACAGGGTGCAATTAAGACACACTGCTCTTCCGCCCCGACCAATCTCTCTGTACTCTCTGGGAGTCACCAAGGTGACATTGCTCAGGGCGCTCGAGCTTTTTCTCAGGTACGGAGACTCGGCTCAACATTTGTGCCATTAATCACCTTGGATGCTGTGATGTCGGCGTTGAAGCCATTTTTTTCCACCACAGGACTCAAATTAGGGATTCATTCACGTATTTTTTCATTGATCATTTATTTGATTAGTTATTATACCTGTACACAACATATAGCATTTGATCCAAAACATCTCATGTCGTGTATCACACCATTTATAGCCTGAGCTCATTTAGATGTTATGTAATGATTCTAAGAAAAACACTTGAGCAAAGGGTCATCAATTAGTGAGTGCACATACTTGGTGTGGGTGGCAGGCTGGCCTGCTAGTTACAGAGACCAGCCATAGCAGCGTAGCTAGGAATTATCGGCCATATGTACAGAGGGGACTCTGGGCCAGGCTCCACTTTCCGTCCCCAGACTATCATTATTCCATCTATGACAAACATCTGTGTCTACCCATCCACAACCAAAACGCACCTCCACACATTCATACTGATCAATTATTGGACACATCTCTAATTATGGATTATGGCTTTTGGGCGCTCCCCTGATAGAGCTAATTGGCTGTCATAACCATTCTTTCACTAGTTAGAATTTGTCTAGGGATTTCTTTTTTCGGGTTTTTCCCCAATTTTCTCCCCAATTGTACTTGGCCAATTCCCCCTGCTGTTCCGGTAGTTGCTCCACCCCCTCTGCCGATCTGGCGAAAGCCGTAGACTAGCACCAGCTTCCTCCGATACATGTGCAGTCGCCAGCCAGCCCCTTCTTTTCACCTGACAGTGAGGAGTTTTCACCGGCAGGACGTAGTGCTGCCAGTAGTGCTGCCCCCCCCCCCGAACAGGCGTCCTGACCGACCACTAGTGCAGCAACCAGGACTCATACCCCCCCATACCCTCTGACCAAGCTGCAAGTACCGCTGTCACAAATTGACAGTTGTTGTTTATTAGTCTGCTGAGGAAAAAAACGTAGCTAAACTGTATCCGTGCTGCTCGTTCCGCTTTGTCTCAGCTAAGACAACACAATACAATACAGTACACAAGAGTTTCTGTATCGTATCTTTGAGAAAAGTTTCATTTGGTTTTGTAGATTTCAGCTAAACCCTGTTTCAAAACCAGAGCAGTGTGAAATGAAAGCCTAAAATATTTATAACCCTACACTTGAGAACCACAAAAGGCATTTTCCACTCAAAATAAAGTATGCATCAATAGCCAGGTGTCATGATGATGCGTCCTTGAGGAAAACACTGAACCTCGTCCTACCTGCTCACCCATCGTAAGCTGCTCTGAATACCAGCTACAGCTAAATGCCAAATTTAGAAAGGCAGTGTTCAGTGTGTGAGAGTCACAGTGAGAGAGTAGCATCCATACAGTGTGTGGTAAGTATGGAAAGAGAGTGGGGGGTAGCTAATGATTGATTAGTGTATTTACTGCCTTCCATTAGTCTGGCTAATAGCCTATGGGAAGACTTGTGTGTACTGTGTACTCTGATTGAAGTGTAAACGGGGGGACCGCGGCAGCCTGCCAAAGTGACCTCAGTGTATGTATATATATAGTTAGCTGAAGCCCAGCCAAACTGTTAGATCGCTGTATTGCTGCTGCAACTGATCCATGTCCTGCACACCGCGTCAGGTCACCGGGCATTAGAAATGTCTTTGTCGTCGATTACACAACCACACATTAAGACTCAAGATTACACATTCTGCTGTTTGTAGGTGCAGAGTCACCCCTTTTGGTTCAGCGGGAGTTTCATCATCACCCTCTGTTTCAGCCAGTGAGCAGACACATGGATCACAGTTCAATTCCAGTCCCAAGGTCGTGCGTTTGATGGCGTCACGCACAACGCCGTCCGCCGGACCCGGACCAATTCGTCATTGTTAGCGGCGCGTGTATAATGCTGCCGGTTACAAAAGACGGATTGGTGGGATCGTCCTGTCAGGAGTCTCGGCAGACCGTGTCTTCATTTGAATTCGCCCTTCAATCAATTAAATCAATGAGAGGAACTAATCAAGAGAGGGGACAAACAGCATGGCGGCACACGCTCGATTTCACATACATCGCGCGGGGTTAACGGCGACTCGCGTAGTAACGTCGTGGGAGAACGACATTATGTGGGCATTCAGTGTGCGTTATCGATCCATTAATGAATAGGACAGAGGCAGTGTGAATTTAAACTTGATGCTGGATGTGAATATTAACTAAGTGCTTCCAGCATGTACTTCTTTCCTTTGATGTTTTTTCTTCTCCTTTGAAGAGTCGCAGCCTTACCCCTACCCTCTAAAAAACAGCTATATCTGCAACTTTTCTAAAATTACTCTGTACCATGGGCGGATTTAGACTTTTATACTGGGGGGGGACTTTGCTGAAAATGATGTCAGTGGGTTTTGAATGCTTTTTTTGGGGGGAAAAGATGACATACGAGTATGAAAGATAATGAGTCAGATGTGACTGGGAAGGGTATTCCAGAGGGAGGGGGCGGCTGCAAAGTGGATATACATTTTATGATCATATTGCCCCCCCACCCCACCCCACTAAATGCGCCCATGGTCTGTACTCGTGACACACCACATTTAGTGGCTCCAGTCCTCAGTGAAATGCATGCGCTACCGGTGGGGGGTGGTGCAACTCAGTGTTTATGTTTAGTCCCTCACTGTGACTGGAGGGAAGCAGGCTCCCTGTCAAGTTTAAGAGAACATTACTTTACATAAAATATGCTCACATTCTGCTGGTTTTTCAGAGAGCCATTTGAAGGGCTTCTATAATAACACACACACACACACACACACACACACACACACACACACACACACACACACACACACACACACACACACACACACACACACACACACACACACACACACACACACACACACACACTACAGGAGCATTACAATACATCAGTAGGATTGATGGTTATCTGCTTGCCTGCGTGCTGCCTCCTGTCCCTGCAGCGTTTAAAGCCAGTCCCTAGATCACTGTCTGATCTATATTCACACTAATATAAACAATGTAAACTCATTTGAGCCATAATTTCTGAACCTTTGTGGAATTCATAAGACTCGTAAAGCCCTGAGGGTGGCCTTCGATGGTGCCACAGGTGCCACCTCAGAAGTACAGCTAATTGGCTGATGTTTAGGGCTTTCAAAGCACTTTGAAGCTGCAAGAGGTTGATCAATGTTCAAGTTATTTGTAGACAGAATTTTAGATTACGGTAGGGAAGGAATAGTTATTACGAGAGCATTAATATGAATTAGATTCAAATGTAATAAACAAAGTAAGGCTGTATCATTATTTATGACTAACGAGTGTCTAGTCAGCTCCAAAGCATAAGGATGTATCTGACTTTGCTAAAGAGATTTTCCATGTAGTGAAATGGCCATTAGACAAATGTGTAAACTAGCAGATCCTGGATGTGGTTATTAAGGACCCTTTTGAAATTGTCCTTCAATTGCATATTAAATCAACTTAAATGTGTTCTACTTTAGTCGTTTTGTAGTGATTAGTCAAGTCTACTGTAGAAGTCACAAGGCAAATTTGCCTTAAATCAAGGACAAAACTGACTAAATTACTTAAGCTTTGTTCTTGTTTTCACCTCATTGTCTACTCTAGTCCAATCCTTGCAGGTAATGACAAATATACACCGTGCTCTGGCAATGGTGGCCTAAAGGTTAGAGAAGTGTGCTTGTGACCGGAAGGTTGTCGGTTCAATCCCCAGAACCGGCAGGATAAATCTGGGTGGGGAAAGTGAAAAAGCAGCGCTTGCCCCTCCCTCATTACCATCACAGAGGTGCCCTTAACCCCAACTGCTCCAGTGGAGCTGCAGATCAGACGTGTGTTCAGTGAATGTGTGTGTGGATGTGAACAGGGCGCCCCTACCTGAAAAACAGAGCACTGCTCGCAGTGAGACTCCCCCTGTATAAATGTCTTTTGTTTTTCCAGGCATTCTTTACAAAGGCAGTGGGGAGAACCAGTTCATCTCTCTCCAGCCACCTGTGATCTCCACTGTCATGGGGAACGGCCGTCGCAGAAGCATCTCCTGCCCCAGCTGCAACGGCCAGGCGCAAGGCAACAAGCTGCTGGCACCCGTGGCTCTGGCCTGGGGCAACGATGGAAGTCTGTACGTCGGAGATTTCAACTACATCCGCCGCATCTACCCAACTGGCAATGTCACCAGTGTCATGGAGCTCAGGTAAGATCACGCAGCTCTGGTTGTTGGCGATTGTTTTCAGAAGCAGAAGTGCAGGTTATATCAGATTGGTTTGGATTTACAACGCAAGGACGATTTCGATGGGCTTTTTAGCTTCTGGTGAAAAACAAAATAGGGTCCCTGTGTAGAGGGTATCTAACAAAGAGTTTTCTCTGTCTACATACAACTTTCTGACTTTAAGCTGCGTCCTTCATCAAATGTTAGGAAAGGTTAGTGTAACCTGAAATGGTTAGGATACAAGGACATAAGACGATTCTTCATATCGGATACAAGGACATAAGATGATTCTTCATATCTTATTTATTTAGTATTTTCAAAATATTTGTTTTTCATTTCAAGCTCCACATGACAAAAAGCTATGCCATATCCATAAACAAAAGTACAGATGCGTTTATTTATAGACATGTTTGGATCCCACTTCACATTTCTACACTTTGCGTCATTGTGGAGAGAGTGCTCATACACTTGATACAGAATAGAGTGAGATTTAAAATGGAGGACAGAATGTCAGTCATACACATCCTTTCTCTACCCAATACAAATTTGAAATCTTTTCCCTATCCATCTCCATAATTAGGAAAGACATCCTGTCTCCAGCGTGTAATTGGGATGATTTACACCCTCATGCCAAGTTGGCTTCCCTCACCAATGACTCATCCCCCAAGTTGGCTGATTTCAGAATGGCAGAAGTTGATTTAATGTACATTGTGCCATCATCCTCCCTGAGACACATACTTATAATCCTTGACAAATACTGTACAGTATATGAAGCATATGATGATGAGACTCTCCAAAAAGAAACTTGTACTGTGTCGGTGGTCCAGATCCCCAGAGCAGCTAGGAAGATCCAGGAGGGGAAAGTGAATCAGTAATGCTGTCTCGTCCCTCCGCTGAGGTGCCCTTGAGCAAGGTGCCTCTCTCCCAAATGCTCCCGACGCAGCTGCTCAGTGACCAGCAGTAAAAACACTGTGGTTGTACCTGGCAGCTCTCATGTGTATAACTGTGCCACTCTGAAGCAGGAGGAGGCTGCTGAAAAGGAGCGTGCTGCACGCTCAGCAGACTCTCCCCTAGATAAATAATAGGGGTGGGGGAAAAAATCGATTCACCTAAGTATCGCGATTTTTAATGTCACGATTTTTTTAATCAATCTTTTATTCCAGAATCGATAATCGGAAAAAAAAAAAAAAAAAATGTGGGTGCTTGCAGTCAGGCCACTCACTGAAAGGCAGGCCAGGCCCCGCCTACTGGTTTACTAGTGGTTTTATTACTTTATTAGTTAGTCTGAAGTAATAATTACACTTCAGGGTTAAAGTGGGTGCATCTCATTGTAAAATTGGAATTCAAACGGCCCAAATCTGGCTTCAAACGGCCCAAATTGGGCTTCAAACGGCCCAAATTTCACGCGCGTCGGCCCATATCGGCCTGGCCTGCTTGGTATCTAATGCCCGGCCTGAGTTATGATCCTAGTCCGCCCCTGTTTTTAACTATATCGCCCAGCCCTACTCATGATATATAATATACAGTCTCTAGTGTATGATTCAACTTTTCCCATGTTCTAATCTAGTGTAAAAAAGCAAACAAACTGAAAAAAGAAAAGAAAAAAATAAACAAAAATCGCAATAAATCGTAATATCGAATCGCAATAATCGTAGAATCGCAATACTTAAGAATCGCAATATAAATCGAATCGGCACCCAAGAATCGTGATAGTATCGAATCGGGAGATAAGTGAATCGCCACAGCCCTAATAAATAATGGTTTAAAAATGGTTGTTTTTCCAAGCAGCTCATTTGCCACGTTACGACAAGGCGAGAGATATAAAACGCTGGTGTGCGCTTGTGTTATATTAAATGTAGTCTCACACAATAGACACACTAAGGAAACCATAGACCACATTAGATGGCGGCAGTTCAACATAATAAACCAGTAGAGGTGTGATCTCTTATCTTCATTGCTTGCATGTGTAGATGCCTCCTGCAGATGGTCTCTTCAAAGTATGCAACATGTTTCTGTCAGATCCGGATACTGTAGTGCACGCTGCTCGTACTATCAAACCACCAAAACAAATGGAATTCCCTCAACGTCTTTCAACTGCTGCTGCTGCTGCTGTCAATGTAGAGTGTGTATTTAGATACTGGCTTCAGTGGCCTGGGTAACAAGTAGCACAATCAATATTTCAATATGAGGTGGTCACATTGAGAAAAGCAGTGGTAATACAGGATGACACGTTATGGTGGGGAGAAGTACTTATTTTTCCTCTCTGCGGCTTGTAACAGGGTTGCAGCCGCAGTCCCCTCTCCACTTTCTGCCAAACAAATCTTTAACGGGATACTTTGACCTTGTGAATTTCAGCTGTTTATTTGTCCTCACTAGTAGACTAGACACTTGTGATACTGCAAGAAAAGGCTTTCCATTTGTCTTTTGCTTTCTGCGCTCGTTAGCCGTGTCCCACGTTTCAATGAGGAACGATAACAATGTTGATAAGGCTTTGAGCTGAAAAGCAAGGAAAACCTAGTAGCTTATTCGTACGGTGGCAAAACTGTGTAACTGACGAGGCAAATAAATAACTGAAATTAAAAATGTCAAAATATCCCTTTAAGATTGAACTATTTAATAATCTTGATTTCTTCTCCATCTTTCCCTGCTCCGTCTGTACCTCGCTATAGAAATAAAGACTTTAGACACAGGTATGTGCATTAACGTTGTTGTTTTCTCCATACTGTTTGTCACATTTGTGGACAGCATCTCTATAAATATAACTCCTTCTTTTACTGTCACCATAAGTCCTAGGTATTTACCTTAGCAGTTAAATACAAGTTAACAATAGAAAATTACCAATTAATTACAGCTTAAGATGTGAACAGAAAAGATGATGCAGACATTAACTCTTTCCCCGCCATTTACATGATCGAATGTAATTTATCGGCAATCACGTGCACAGCAATCTGGTTTCACTGTTATAGATGTCTCTGTTAGGCACCTTGTGAAATAGTAGCACTTCCAGGGTTAAAAACACACGATGGTGAAGCTCCACCAAAAACCAGGAAGCAGAGGAAAGCCACAGGACTCCCACAGGCATAGAAAAGACTCGCTGGTCAGAGAGATGGTACCTGCAGCTTTAACCCACCCCATGGCACTGAGAACGCGGACTCGATGACGGCAGAGAGACCTCTCCACCAATTCCAATCAAACTTGAAGGATTTTCTTCACCAGGCGCTGACAATTGTAGTCAAGTCAGCCCTCCTCTCAGTTAGCCAGTTCATCAGTTTATCGGCTCTCACACCTTATGCCTCTCGCCTCCCGCGGACAGACTGGAGCTCCCACACGCACCAGGTGTTGCAGTGAAACCTGTGCCCACGCACTGGTGCACATGTACTGCACATTTCACTGGTGCACATGTACTGCATATTTCACTGATGCACATGTACTGCACATTTCACTGGTGCACATGTACTGCATATTTCACTGATGCACATGTACTGCATATTTCACTGATGCACATGTACTGCATATTTCACTGATGCACATGTACTGCATATTTTGGTGTAACACTGGACAGCACTGCCCTCAGTGTTAACATCCTCATAGAACAAAATATTCAGTGGGTCTTGAAAGATTAGTGAAAATGATCAAAAACACTGCTGGTGAGTGGCTCTTTTTTTTTTTTACGCTGGCGGGGGAAGAGTTAAGTCAAAATTATTTTGCCTCATATTTCTTGATTGTATGCGGCAGGGAAAGTGGAAGACAAGGTGCCATATGGCGTCCAAGATATTGTGCATGAGAATGTAATGTCTGACAATGTAAGTTTGTGGTGCCCCCCCTTAGGGCAATTAGTGCAAAATGGGGAATACAGCAATGAGATGCATCATTTGACTTTGTCTTGTCAGTGGTGTCCAAGACTGTGTATATGACAAACAGTCAGAGCAGGGACCTTACAGCTGTAAGTTAGTAGGTAAATAGCAAGAAATCACAGATAAATGACTGAAACACATGTGTTGTTATTCAGCTGAAGTGACCATATTGTAATTGTCAGAGTTTAGAAATGGTAACAGCCTGAGATTAGCATAATTGCAAGAGAATTAGAATTACACTATCTCAGAAATACCTTCTCTTTATCCCATCAATTCTACTATGAAACAGTTTCTGTGTAAGTACCGGCAATTATGTCAATAATGACCTTGCACTGATAACACTTCCTTTTCCTCTCATTTCATGGTGCATTTTCTTAAACACTGCTTACATCCATACAGGTCTGCAGAAATATTCTCATTCAATCTCTGCTGAATGCTTGTACAGTATGCACTGCATCAATATACTGCCGTCTAAATTGCCTTGGACAAGAACGCAAAGCTGGAAAGTCAGAGAAAGCACTGATTGTTGTGATGCACTTGCAGGTTCCTGTCATTACTGTATGACAACTGCATTTAAAGGTCTTTCTTACTAATACATCATGATATTATTAATGTAGCCAGTATAAAAAAAGAAAAAAAAAAATAGGTCTGTCAATTATGAATATAATTACCATAACTCAATCAGTTGTGGTGGTAATAATTTGAACTGTGTAAGAAAAGTGATAGGAAAATGTGTTTCTCAACTGTGATTTCCAACTATTTACCTTTGTAGTTGTAGCTGTAATTGACTTTACTTGCCAGGTAAATATCTAGTACTCAGGGTGACTGTAAAAGGAAGGGTTCACAATATATGTTGTGTTGAATTTTTATTTTATTTTATAGGAATTTGATGGCAGCCAACTATTTTTGAGCACTCATAATAGCCGTCAGGTTTTATGACACCATCTCCATCATTTCCAAAAGATGTTTCATTGCCACATTTATTTTGCTGTCACATTATCCACTTCCTAAGCCAACCAGTATTGACTGAGGTGCCGTTAGACATTGAAGCTATGTTTATGACTACTGTAAAGCAAGCTATTATTCACATTAAGGCGGTTAATGTGAATCATGAAAATGAAAAGAAGTGTTTTGAGCTCATTAATAATAAGCACCTGCTTTGTATGGATTATTTTGCCTCAGTAGAAAAGGTTAATTCAAGTTTTTTAATTCGTTGAGTTTATATAACTGCCACTGAAAAACTATAATTAAATTGGCTTTCATAATTGGCTTACATTTCAGTCAATCCTGTGTTGTCCCTCCTTTTAACTCCTAAATGAGCAGAATGAGAATACATGAGTTGTTAATACACGCCAATTTTAGTAATTTCCAAAGGGGAGTGATAATAAATGAAATGATCTGGCACACTCCAAAGTTGTCATTTGAGCTTTGTTTTCTGAAAACCCTATTTTTGAGGTATCCTGCTAAACTCTCTCTGACTCCCATGTTCACAAGTCTCCCTGTCACTTTCTCACACTCACTCTCTTTTTCCATTCTCATTTTTTATTTCACGTTCCCCCTCTGCTGTGGGAAAATCACACACCAAAATTCACACAAATCGCTGAGGTTTTCACAATGTTAAAAATACAGTATATATTATTCCTCTCTTCATTTGATTATTTGCATGGCAATTTTGTTACAAATGTTACGCTGATAATAAGGTTTACATCTAGGCTACATCGAGGCTAATTGAAGCAGTCAGAAATAGAATAGAAAGTTACCCTGAATTAACTGTTTACTGTATATGTGTGAGAAAATCACATTCTGAATGAAACTGAAATGTTGAGTACATAACCTGATTGAATATGGGCATGGACTTTCTGCTATGCCTTAAATGCAAAATGGAAAATAAAAAAAGGTTACCTAATCTCATTACACATATAAGATATTCACCAGCACTTCCCAAGAGAACAATCTAAAAGGTTGAATAGATGAAAGTAAAGCAGTTTCAACTTTGAAATAAGTGTTTATAATTGGCCACACAGATTACACAGAGCACTTTAAAATCGAATGCATACTTAAAACATTGTTGGCACTTTGGAGAGGTGTAACGCCACCAGGGGTTTACAATCCGAGTATTAGTAGAATCAACTCTTGACTCTTGACAGTTTTATTCAGACAGAAAATTAAAATTCTAGGTAGGTACAGTAGGTGTCAGTTCGGTTACAGTCTATTAGAGGCATTTCCCCTCAAATTATTTCACTCATCACATTTTAATAATACATTTGTCATATTATGGGATTATCAGTGGGAAAACAAAACACAACACAGCATCTGCAGTTATATAACTCAATTATTCTTCCCAACGCAGCAACAACCCGGCACACCGGTATTACCTGGCGACTGATCCGGTAACCGGCCAGCTGTACGTGTCGGACACCAACTCCCGGAGGATCTACCGGCCGAAGGCCTTAACCGGGGCCAAGGACCTGCAGGCCAACGCAGAGGTGGTGGCAGGCACCGGGGAGCACTGTCTGCCCTTTGATGAGAATCACTGTGGCGATGGAGGCAAAGCTCCGGAAGCCTTTCTCACCGGACCCAAAGGTATCATTCAAAACCAATGAAGATGTGATACTCGAATGGAGGGGCGGAACACGCTGATGAGTTACTCCGTTATGGATGGCAGCGACTAGATTTTGATTTATGGGCACATTGGGTTCTGTGCCAACGCTGCCTGGGTCTATTGATTTCCACAGAGGAAGTTTGGCTCTGGATCATGTGTTGAGGGTAGAAAAAAGAAGTGAGAACCAAACCGACGCGGATATTCTTAAGAGACTTCAGGAAGCCAGGTTAATGAAGACTTTGTCCTTTTCTACAATTCAAAAAATTCTTGCTTTTTTTACCCCAATAAGTATTCAGTTAGATTTCATCATAATTAATCTTGCTGTATTCCACTGATCACCTTTTCATATGTCCAGTCAAAAAAAAAAGATTATAGTTAAAAAAAACATATTTTAGTACATTACTTACGGTAATTATTCCTATTCATTAGATGTTTCTTTCAAAAATGATTAAAGTATTGTCATATCTTGTGTAGGTGAGGGGCTATTATTAGATTACTGTAGTACAAACTATCCCCAACCTGTTGGTCACGTTCAGGCAGCCATTGTGTTACGATCGCTCACTTTGCCATGAAATCTCCTGGAAGAAAAAGGGCTGAGAGGATATTTTTCGGCTGTCCATCGCCCGCTCAGAATGCCAACTCTAATGGCAGGGCTTCAGCTACTGTAGCTTTTAAAGGTTTGAGTGAAGGCAATCTAAGGCAGCGACTCTAACGACGGCGTGGGTGGAAGCCGAGACCACAGAAGAAAGAGCAGATGGCTCAATGTTTTTCCTCTCCACAGACATTTGCTGAGCTCTGCTCAAAAGTGACAGTCTTCATCTGTCTGAGTCCCAGACTGTCAGATAGCCAGCTCCCAACCATTCCCTATGGGCCCCCACGGCTCCTCAATGTTTTAGCAGCAAGCAATCATGTGCGGACCTAGCCACAGGTCAAACCCAACCACTCACCTTCCATGACAGCTTTTAAAGGATAAATTCACCCAAAAATGAAGTGTCTGTCACTATCTGCTCACCCCCATGCCGGTGGAAGGTTGGGTGAAGTAGTTATTTTACGGGAAACAGCATTCTCCTAAACAAATTAAGTGAATGGTGGGGGTGGGGAACTTCATACTGTTCGTCTGGCCTAATCCAAGTCTCCAGAAGCCCCCAAGATCCCAAGTTGACTTGATGTCATTTATACTGTTTTTAGCTGAACTCTTCACTGTAGCAGTGCGCTTAAAGTGAAAGTGAAAATGGGACTGCTCATGGCTACAGTGACGATTTCCGCTAAAACAGGGTGTAAATGTAATTTCAAGTCAACGTAGCATCTCAGGGCTTCTGGAGACTTGGATTATGCCAGGCGAGCAGTATGGAGGCATTCTCATTTATTTATTTATTTTACATTTGAAAGTTGGTCACCATTCACTTAAACTATTTAGGAGAATGCTGCAACTCCACGTTTTGTGGTCTAAAAAAACTTCACCCGACCCTCTACCAGCATGACTGAATTTTCATTTTTGGGTGAACTTATCCTTTAAAGACTTAATTTAAAAAATAAATCACACTCTGGAGATAAAGCTGATTCAGAATCTTTTAAAAGTGCCAAAAGCAAAAGAACGATCCTCCACCGTGCATGCATCTTCCCGACATCACCGCTTATCATTCTTTAGAATTAGATCCCAAATCACAGCGCGTTAAAACCACTTTTTAACGTGGCGGGGTGAAAAATAGTCAAACGGCATGCGAGGTATAATTGAATTCCCATAGGTGCTGGTCTCTATTAAGCAGCACCGTGACATAGAGAGATATGGGGGCCTGGCGTGGCCTGCTAATATATTTCTCCCCTGTGTGGGAGTGGGACAAATAGCTACCACAACTCCACAATAGATCGGCCCCAACTTGCAACCCTGAGCTGACACTCAATCATTCCGACAATTTAGTCCGCAGTTTGTCACCATGGCAACCGCCCGTCTTTCGCCGCTTTCATCGAAAACTGGCCGAAGCAAAGCCGTCAACTCCGCTCCCTCGCTCATCCCTTCCTCTAATGGAGTCAAGATTGTTGATGATCGCTGATGTCACAAAATTTCCAAACACACCACTCATTGACACCCCCACCTCCGAGGTCCGTTTTTTAGAGCTGCTTTAGTGCGCATATATATATATATATATATATATATATATATATATATATACATACATACCGTATGAATACAGCCTTTCCCACTTCTGCATGAGAAATTATTTAATAGCAGAAAAGCAGCAGGTGAATTATTGATAGCTGTGCTTTTTGCAGTGACCTGAATAATGGGAAGCCAAGCTCGACACATGTATCCGTCGTGTTGCGTCCACTGAGTCATGCGAGCACAGATGCGCCGCGTCTTCTTCCCTCTGTGACGTGAGTTTGTTTGTTTTTTTTCATCTCCACAGGCATCGCTGTGGACAAGAACGGCCTGATTTACTTTGTGGATGGAACCACCATCCGGAAGGTGGATCAAAACGGCATCATCTCGACTTTCCTGGGTTCCAACGACCTCACGTCTGCCCGCCCTCTGACCTGTGACAACAGCATGGATGTCAATCAGGTGATTTACCCTGCCTACAGGCTCTCACAGGGCATGTCACAGCGCCACCTGGTGGCTTCCCTTTCCCCACACTACCCATCCATGACTCATCGTGGACTTTATACTGTGATATATAACGGTGTATACATTCCAACCACACTAGAACTAATCCATTTATGAATAATACACTTAGTGGTTTTCAAGGGACAGCAAGACATCTGAGAGCAATTTTGTTTTTGAATTTACATCAATTATCTAGATTTTAGATATTCAGATGATGTTCTCATCTAAAAAAATAAAAAATAAATCCAATGAGTTCAATAGTAAAATAAAATTAGGTACGGTAGACACACACACACACACAACACACACACACACAGAGAGGACCATGTTCAGTGAAATTGAAGGGGTAAAATATGAGGGAGGAGGAGGAGGATGTGATTTAGTGTTGATTGAAGAGATGAGTTTTCAGCTCACAGCAGATGATACGGAGTGAAAAATAATTGTTTTGATCTGGCGAGCGGTGATTGATTTTTGCCCTACAAGGAAGTCTGGGTTTTGGCCAGTCGCACCGCACATCACCAAGCCGCACTCGGAGGTTCAGCACAAATGGGAGCGTTTCTTCAGCAGTATCACACCGGGTTTTGTCCAGTTAAATTGTCTACCTGTGATTGAATGAGGTGGTGTAAAAGCAGTGTCCTGCCACAGCATTAAATAGCTTATAGCACTACGACACCATGAAACCTCTTCCACAGTACAGCTGTAGCTCTCGTCTCTGCTCTCAAACATTAATATCCCGCCTCATTCCCCACTCTTCTCCATTAACACTGAGTTTCCACACCTGGCACAAATGAGTCATGAAGAAAATAAAAAGCAAGAAAGCCTTTCATCAGATTGAAGTGAATGTGTTCATGACTTACTGTATATCTAGTTTGCACAGAAGGTGAATTCTGGAGTGGTTGAGAAGGAAATTGCCAGAGGATCACTTTCTCCTACTACCTCTTGCCCGTGTGCACCATCAGACATGACATCGGGCTTTTTATCGGTCCATTCGTTACATTTAAATTAGATTGCTGCCGTTCTAATCCAGAGCCGTTTACAATGAGTGAAACATTAGAGTAAGCCTGAACCGCCTGAACACCAACACTACACGATCTAATCCAGAGCCGTTTACAATGAGTGAATCAGAATCAGAATCAGAAAGACTTTAATGATCCCCGGGGGGAAATTGGGACAAGTAACAGCAGCTCGCACTCAGAACACACATAGCATAACAGAGTAAGCCTGAAAGGCCTGAACACCAACACTACACAATCTAATCCAGAGCAGTTTACAATGAGTGAAACAGAGTAAGCCTGAATGGCCTGAATACCAACACTACACAATCTAATCCAGAGCAGTTTACGAGTGAAACATTAGAGGAAGCTTAGTCTCGCTGGCCAGCCTCCTCTCCCTTCCGTCCGAGGAGTCTGGCGCCACGGAAACAGGCAACAGGGATGAACCCTCCCCTGCTCTACAGCTGCTCTCCCATTGGAGCGACTGTTTCGGTGGCAGCCGGATGTCCGCTCCCGGCTTATTACAAACTCTGTCATTGGCTCCGACCATGTCAATCAGAGCGGCTTCTGCTCCCTCCTCCCTGTGTGTCGCTGTAAATAGTGCCCTGCCGCCTCAGTGAAAACAACAACGCTAACTAGCTAGCAAGCTAACGACAGAAACCTACACGCTAGCTCGTTGCTACATGCTGAAAACGGCAAGTTGGATTGTTGAAAACTATTTTCCAAGGGCACTGCCGCTAAGCGCCGCCCATCGCAATCCCACTATGGAGACCTGCGGTGCCAGACTCCTCTCACGGTAGGGAGGGGAGGCTGGCCAGCGAGACTAGAGAAAGCCTGAATGGCCTGAACACCAACACTACACGATCTAATCCAGAGCAGTTTACAAGTGAAACATTAGAGGAAGCCTCAAAAGCCTGAACACCAACACTACACGAGAAATGCAAACATTATTGTGGATCTCCATTATTTGATGGACAAGTGACAGACGAGTCTTCCAGGGGTCCAGTTAAAATATCAACTCTCAACAGAAATCAATAGTAAGGATTGCAAGGGTCAAAACCACATCACCCTGACTATAGATATCACAAATATCCTTGTATCCCATTTAGGATAGCAGAATGCTGGGCAATATGAAAGAAAAGTCAAGGAGATTTTTTGACAGGTGCAAAAACAAGAGGAAGAGAAGGATGTGATGGCAGACAGAGGATTAGGCATGCCACTTATTGCTAACTAGGCATCTCACGTGCTCTTGATTCCTAGGCTCGCCCGCTGCGCGGCCTTGCCCGCCCTGCAGCTCGCATACGCAGGTTGGCCGCTGCTCAGCCTCGCCCACAGCTTGGCTACTGCGTGGCCTCGCCTGCTCTATTGTGTCGCTCACAAAATGCTATTGCCCTTAAGTTTATATGCGCGTGGGGGTGTGGGTGTCCCTTAAGTTTACATCCATCAGTCTTATGACATCACTGATGACATCAGTGACTTATGACATAATTGATGGCATCATCAGTGATGTCACTGATGACATCAGTAATGTCACAATGCACAACGCTCAAGTGACATCACTGATATCATCACCAGTGATTTATGACATCATCAGTGGGACAAGAATAGAAACAGAGAACAGAGCCCACATTGCCAAATAGATTACCAAGTCATTTGAGCCAGTAAAGACTTCTGGCTTTTGGGTAGACCATCTGATCCTGAGGCATCCAAGCCCGATAATTGGCTCAGAGGAAACTAGTGGGCAGCCTTGAAGGCGGTTTGTATTATTACTACTCACATGATGGAAAAGCACCATTCGGGACCATTTTGACAGTTAATTACACATTTGGAGGCCAGACCAGTCATTTTTGCTTTTACAATGAAGCTTTTTACAGTTCAGTGGCACGTTTGTCCCAAGCAGATTGTAATGGCTTGCCTGGATTATAGCTTTGGATAGTAATATCCAATGCTCACATTTCCAAAATGTGGGTAATGGGGCTCTATGTTTTTGTGTGTGAAATAATTAAAATTTGATTTTATTAGATGCGATATGTACTTTACTATTCACACAAGGGAGAAATTGTCTTTTAGCCTTCTGTTGGGCAAAGGGTCGGCCAGTGGACAGGTTTACAACTGAAGGGGTTGTGCCACACAGGGGATCAAACCCCCGACTGTCCGGTCAGGTGGGGGCGACCTCACTAATTACTAGGCCATCGTGCCGCTCCATTTACAACAGTAGAGGAAGCATAAAGGATCATCTGGCCATGGTGAATTTTAAGCCCATTTGTCATCTCTCCCTTCCTGTTTTTATTCTTTTTTTTTTAAAGCTGTAGCTAGATTCTAGCTAGAAGGTCGACTTCGAAAATGGGCGTGATCCGAGCAGCCCTTCCCCCCACACAGACACATTGGCCCCTCCACAATTTTGGAAACGCGATAGCATCAAAACCGTGCAAGATGCGGTCACGAAATGTTACAGGTGTGTAGTTGACATAAAGATGACAGTCATGTTCGAAAATGGGTGTGATCTGAGGAAGCCCGACCCCTACATTCACTGTGGCAGAAATGAGTCTTTAAATTCATGTATCGCCAGCCTCAAGTCAGAGTTGCAGTTGGAAAGTGGGGCTAAAAACAAGCAGTGAAGATAGGAGCTCATCTTAACCCAAAGGATCTTTCATTAAATATTGACTCTGCTTTTCCCTCTAGCAGCTCCTTTGACATATTCTCAGTTGTGGATGGCAGGTTAACATAATGGATAGAGAGACTGAACTGTAACTAAAAGGTCACGGGTTTGAGTCATGCAGCAGCCTCTATCAACCTGCTGAAGCATCTTCCCTGCCCACACATTGTAAGTTGCGCTGAATAAGAGCAGCAGGTACATGCATAACATCAATAGGTATTCATGTCTAGCCTACTTGAACGCTCAGATTTCCCACGTACATGAGGCGATATAAAACTTCAATCTGAAGCCTTCTCAACAAATCCAAGGAACAGCTTTAAGTGTGTTAATAGCCTACCTCTACCAGTGTGCAGGGTATAGGTTGTGCTAAATTAATCTCTGGTAGATTCAAAACAGACATTTTAATGAAAATGTCACGGGTTATTACTTTAAGTAAACAGCTGTTAAATTCTAATTCAAAATGATAATGATGTTTATCTCATGGAAAAGGTTTAATACCTCATTATAGACTAATGATGTCTTGTATTGTAGGTGATCTTGGAGTGGCCCACCGACTTAGCGGTTAGTCCTATGGACAACTCCCTATACATCCTGGACAACAACATAGTGCTGCGCATCACAGAAAACGGTCAAGTGAGTATCGCAGCGGGTCGACCTATCCACTGCCCGTTGGCTGGGATGGAGCGTGGCATGGCTGGAGGTCAAAGGGCACAACTGACTCCCCTGGAATCTGCTGTTTCCATCGCCGTGTCGTACCACGGGGCCTTCTACATCGCCGAGACAGACGAGAGGAAGCAAAGCCGCATCCGGAAGGTCTCTGTGGATGGTGAGATAACGCATTTGGCCGGGGCGCCCTCTGACTGCGACTGCAAGAACGATGCAAACTGTGACTGTTACCAGACAGGGGATGGCTACGCCAAAGATGCCAGGCTCAACGCCCCGTCCTCTCTAGTGGCAGCTCCAGACGGGACGCTCTACGTGGCAGACCTGGGCAACATCCGCATTCGGGCAATCTCTAGAAATGGGCCAACTTTGGTCTCCAGTCCCACTGCCTATGAGGTGGCTTCCCCCGATGCCCAGGAGCTGTACGTGTTCGACATCAACGGTACCCACCAGCACACTGCGAGCCTGCTCACCGGCGACTTCAAATACACCTTCAGCTACAGCACGGAGAATGACATCACAGCTGTTACCGACAGCAACGGCAACACTCTGAGAATCCGGAGAGACCCCAACCGCATGCCGGTGCGTATCGTTGCCCCCGACAACCAGGTGATCTGGTTGTCCATGGGGACCAATGGTGGACTGAAAACTCTCACAGCTCAGGGCCAAGAGCTGGTGCTTCTTACTTACCATGGCAACAACGGTCTGCTGGCTACAAAGACCTCTGAGATTGGCTGGACAACCTTCTATGAGTGAGTATATTGGAGATTGAAGAGATCAATCTGTGCAAATCTTTATATGTCAAAGTCAGACAGATTTGTGTTGCAATTCATTTTGGCGCCCGGCATCTCTAATGGCACTGGCCTACAATACAAATTGAACATAACTCCCACGTTCTGCACACTGATGCAAACTCTCCACTTTGTAAGCAAACGCACACAACGTTCTGTAGCCCTGCATTGTTTTTGTAGGCCTACTGGCAGATAACAGTTTAAACATGAAAATGCATTGACTTGGGAGTGGCTCACTGAGTAGACTGTGTACCATAATCAATCAATCAATCTTTATTTATATAGCCCCTTTCAAACAAATCACATGCATTTCATCGCTTTACAATCGATTGACAAAAGAAAAGTAAAAAAAAAAATAGGCCTAATAAGAATAATTTGGAGGCTCTTGCTGCATGTCCTACCCTACCTCTCTCTCATACCTCCCTGTCTCTCTCACTATCTCTGTCAAAGCATAAAATGTCCCCCCACCCCCCCATAGAAAAAGGAAGGCATTGCTTTATTTTCATGGACTATTGGATGAGGAACCAGTATTAGCAGCCTTACAGTTCTAGCATTTATTTAACAAACTTTTGCTTTAGCTCCTCATCTGCTACTGAAGCGCTTTAGACACCGTCCTGAAGTGAACGTACGGTACTACTCATACTGTGTCTGTGTGAGCATGTGTGAGAGGGGGTGGGGGTCTGTGTGTGTGTGTTCTTGCTCCCCTCAGCGCAGGACCAGGTTACTCTATAATTGGTAACTTACCTGCAAAGTGCTTTAGGGTGCACACTTAATTGAAACCTAATTATAAAATGTGCCTCAGATCTGTAAAATAGCCTAGTTAGTCTTATAATAACCCAATATCCATCAAGGATGCCACTTTTTCTTTTTCCAATTGACTAAACCAGGAGTATCAATCATGTTTCATGTATTAATTATTTTGCTGGAGGCCAGGTGGCTGAAGAGCAGCATTATAAATGCATCTTACATGTTGAGCTGATATTCATACATTTAAAAAGCAAAGTTTGATATAATGACCAACTCATCTAATGACTTGAGTATAATGCACTTTTCTAACCAGCTCAATGTAATGAGGCCTGTGTGTGCTTGTTAGTGTGCACTTTGGGGATTGAAATCTTCACCCATGTGTAATATGCTGTCATGTTTTGCCACATTGTTATAAATGATATTGTCAGTTTAACTAAAATAGCTAAAGCATTCCATTGACATTATATGGTAGATTGATCATTCACATAATTGAATTCATTACAAGTTGGTGTTTTTAATATTAAAAAAATGACAGATGATGAGATGTGTGTCATTCACCCCTATCCAATATTAGTTTGCACTTTGGGTCAGTCCGGCAGCCCCTTCTCTCATGCGCTGAAAACTGGAACCTTTTTCCAAAGCGATAATGAAAATGTGACACGTTAATTACAAGAAAATAGACGCTCTTGTTCAACAAGTTGATAATTGAGAGGAAGCCCTTGTACCTCTCAAAGCTTTGTCATGTAATCTTCTTTTTGTCAAACAGCTACGACAGTGAAGGGAGGCTGATGAACGTGACGTTCCCCACCGGGATGGTGAACAACTTGTACACAGACATCTACAGCGCTTTGACCGTGGACATTGAGAGCTCTCTGACGGAGGAGGAAATAAGTATCACCACGAACACCTCGACCATCCGTGCCTTCTACACTCTGGCTCAGGGTAAGGCACCTTCCTTATACAAGCGCCAGGCGGCCATTTTGAAGGTGGTTATTTGTCATTGTTTCAGGGGGTCACCGGGGCAATGTTGAGTAAGCTTAAGTCATGTATCATCACAGCTCAGAGGGTCTGACAAGACTACCGGGTAAATGATTGCTCTCTCAGTGTGTGGGTTTTTGGGTGTCAGGGAGACGCACCAACCTTGTAGCTAAATGATATCCAGGATGCCTAGAGCCAGATGGCCCAGCTATTTCTAAGGCCTTATTCATTTTCATCCCTTTGATCAGAAAACGGTCTAATTTGAAGTAATAAGTTACTTTTAGCACCACTGAATGCAACCAATGCTCTCGGGGGATCGTCAATAACACTAAGTCTTGAACATAATTAGCCATTCCGTTGTTTTTAATTGCCTTCCCCCCATCACCAGACCAATGTAGAAGCAGCTATCAAGTGGGCTTTGACAACTCCTTAAGGATTACCTATGCCAACGGGATGGACACCCACTACCAGACAGAGCCCCACATCCTGGCAGGCGCTGCCAACCCGACGGTAGCCAGACGCAACATGAGCTTGCCAGGGGAGAGCGGGCAAAACTTGGTCGAGTGGCGCTTCCGCAAAGAACAAGCCAGGGGGAAAGTGATCGTGTTTGGACGCAAGCTTAGAGTAAGTCTGATTACTTATTTATTTTATTTTTTACTGCTGCATGCAAATCATCAGTAGCCTCTGTGCCAATAAAAGGGGATGTTTTCTGTGGTCTTGCGTAGCTCTGAGCATAGCACTGACACTCTTGACAATTTGCGATTCCAATTCCCACCGGGGTCACGCGTGCTCAAAATTTATGAAGTTATTTTATGTCATTAGCTGCTACTGTATGTCACCGTCTTCAATCTTGCAAAATGTAGCTGCAATTCTTTCTGTCCTTAGGGCTTTATGGGTCACATAAACATTTAAAGTTCCAGATAAAGAGGATATCAATATTCCAGTACTGTATATAAGTTCACATCTTCTTATTGCCCCGCCTCAGAATGCGACACTGAGATTTACAGCATGATTTACGTTATGAACTTAACTTGGGTGCTTACTTTGCCTCACAGCAATTTTCCTCTCCAGTTGTGATTTAAGCAGACCTGAACGATTGCCAGAGTGTCTCTCAGTTTAATGAAGCTCGTGAAGAGGTTGTTAATCTCCCTGACGGCCGCGGTGGCAATTTCAGTTCATGCCGTTTTAAAACGCAACCGACGACAAAGAACATGTGAACTACTCCACCAACCAATATCAAAACAAATCTACTCTGAGTTTGCACTGTTGTTTAATCTATATAAAGTGCTTTATAGCCATTGTTCAAAAGTGCTATATAAGATGTTTATGATTATTATTATTATGAGTTGTTTACTATTAGTATTTTGTCTTGCACCTACTGAAATCAAACCCTCTCTGCAGGTGAATGGACGGAACATTCTGTCCGTCGATTATGATCGCACCTTGAGGACGGAGAAGATTTACGACGACCACAGGAAGTTCCTCTTAAAGATTATCTACGACACAGCAGGCCACCCGGTGCTTTGGGTGCCCAGCAGTAAGCTACTCCCCGTTAACGTGAGCCGCGGCAGCAGCGGGCAGATCAGCGCCCTGCAGAGAGGCCCCACCACCGAGAGAGTGGAGTATGACAGCCAGGGCCGCCTGGTGTCCAGAGTGTTTGCTGATGGGAAGACATGGAGTTACACCTACCTGGAGAAGGTGAGAAAAGAATATGATCTGAGGAAATGTTATGGAGGGATAATGTACAGGATGCTGGTAATTATTGCAAAATACACCCTGACAGGGCCAATTAAGCACAACGTGGAGATTAGCCTTAAGGGGCTTATTTTGCTATAATGACCGGCTCCCTGTACATTAGCCTTGTTATATTGTTTTGTCAAGGACCATGTAGAAAAACATGAATCTCAGTTAATGAGAAGAGCTGCTTTGCACCAGATTTAGCTACTAGCTAATTTCCATCTATAGTCCCTTAGGCAGTCTACCTGCCTAAGGGACTAACTACGCATAAAAAATAGACATTAAAAACAGTGCAAAACAATGAAGTCACACAATGACATTCATAATAACATTCTCAACCCTGAGCAAAGTAACCTACCCCTCCCCTAAACTCCTCTTGCACGCACATACTGTACGTACACACACACACACACACACACACACACACACACACACACACACACACAAATGCAGACATGATTGCTTACAGTCCAGTTTTTACAGTTTTTAACTTTACAGGAGAAAATCTGAAAATCTTAACAGATTTTCAGATCAGTAGTGAGCTTATAGCTGTAAAGAGAAATGTAAATACTGTAAGACTGGATGGTTTCCTATCAAAGATTTTAAGGACTTGCTTATGAGGTCAATAGACCCTTCTCACGGGGGCCATTTTGCGTCGAAAAGGCAGGGTTAACACAGGTGCAAGCAAAACACTAATGAGGGTTTCCAACTTCCATGATTTGAATTTGGAAACCCTCATTAGTGTTTTGTTTGCAAACTGTGTTTATTCTGCCGTTTCGACACAAAATGGCCCCCGTGAAAAGGGTCCATTGAGTGGCTTCAAAGCAGTCTTATTTGCCTGAGACCAACAGGACACACAGTAAGAAAAATGAGTGCGGGTGGGGGTGGAAAATCATTGCATTCAAAAATGTCCACGACTGCCTCAATTGTAAGAGTTCCTAATCTAAAATCAGCATCCATGGGCTCCACTAGCACAACTGCAACCATAGCAACAAGCCATTCAGCCTTTAACCAGTCATCTAAGTGTTATGCTCTCCAAAGTAATAATGGAAATATTCCATGTTTCTAACCTAGGTTAACGGTGGGTTTTTGCCACCAGGTGTCGCGAGTTAAATTGATTAGAAATGATCCAAATCGACCAGATTTCTTGACTATAGTGATATAATGTAAAACAGCTGTCTGCTATGTGAAACAGCAGTCTCCTATGTGAAACAGTGATCTGCTATTCAGAAACAATAGACCTGGATGTTAGTATTCAACAAAGCTGAGTAATAAAATAACACAATCTGTATGCTACTGCAATATCTCTCTCTCTCTCGCTCTCTCTCTGTTACATACATACTCTTCAAATGGATCTTAGAACCCTTTCTTTTGAAGCCATGCAGAGATGTCCCTTGCCACTGCTGGCATCATCCCTTCATTGCGTGACCTGGGGAGACCATGTCAACACTCTGACACAGAACACAGAGAGCTCAGGGAGCATGGGGAACCTCCGTGCTGTAACGGATGACTGGGCATGACATTTTAACAGGGAGGGTGGTAAAGCTTTGGAAGACGGACTGTAATCCAAAGTGCATAGAAATTAATTAAATAAGTCTCTTGTTGGAATTAAAAGTAAACAGTTATTTTTTTTGTCAGATGCATTATGTTCAATTTACTAACTAGACAATAATTAGAGGTTAACATGTCTAGCAAACAAACGAAGGAACATCATCTTTTCCAGCAGAATTCTCAGTTTTGACAGCTGTATGTGTATCGTTTTGAAGCATCAATATATCATTGTCAAATTACTTGTGATGCCTTGGTATAATCACTGTGAACAAAGGATTACAGCATGGCTTAGACAAGTAGAACCTATCTCATGCCAGTGTTCTGGGTAGTGCTGCTGTTGCTCTAAAATAAGACTACATTTCCCATGAACCCAGTTTCCTCTTAGGAGTCGACAGGACTTGTCCCCACTCACACTCTGGTGTCACTCTGCATGCCTAGCTTTTTAAGAAGAGTCGATAATTGATCGGGATTTCACTTGTTCTACCATCTGCCACGGCAAGAAAGTCTCAAAGTTTGAGCTCTGTTTGCAGTGGGAGAACAGTGCAAACAGAGCCCTCTCCCTGTTTTGCCTTAAAGCATCTCCCTTTGTACTGCATTGCAACCCAGCCGATTTTGAAATCCAACCTAAAATATACTGTCGTGTAGAGGCTGCCCATCTTCTCGGCGATGGTCTTGTTTTTTACACTTTTTATGCTATAGTAGTATCTCTGCTAAATTATTTGTGCAAAATTAATGCAGTAAGGATTTATTGATGTAGAAATACTGCATGTAGCACCTTTATATTGCAATATTTAATATTTCAAGTGGAGAAACCGTTTAGCCTATCAGCAAAAAGGATGGCATTCACCGATTGCAGTGCCTGATATTTAGCCAGTGGGTCACATCATTTCTGCCTGGATACCAGACTCACGCACCTAGCAATCTATGGCCATGTCAAATTCTTCTCAAAGTTTTTTGAAAGTTATTTCTCACAAAATCTTTTTTCATGTGAAAGAAGGTTATATCAGGTTGTTTGTTTCATAATTACATGTGTATGATTGAATTTGTGCTCATTCAAAGATAGTAAGATGAAGGGCTCAAAAACTTTTAAAATAGTTCAGTTATTTGTTTAGAATGAAGATTTGCTTCTCCCTGCCACATAAGGGGTAAAAAAAATATATTTATCGGTATTGGCTATCAGCCAAATTGTTATTTTAAGTATCGTATTGGTCAAAATGTTTGCAATGATTTGAATTGATTTGAATTGAATGTTAACACATTCACTGCCAGCCGTTTTTTTTTTACTGTAGGTAGGTTCTGCCAGAGGGTTTTTTTGAGGATTCTGGCTCATCTTTCAAGACCCGAGGATTCTTTTCTGCTAAGATTTTGTGAACACACAATATCTCAAAATAACTAATAGAATGTGTGCTTTCTCTGTCTAAAAGAGTTAGTTTGTAGAGTTAGTAGTTATGTAAGCATTAGCAGTTGAATACAGCATGGTTTCAGCGTCTGAAAAATTATTCAGAGATAAACGGCTTTTTGTGAAATTCGATAGAACAGTCACTTTAACCATTCATTTTTGGCATCAGTAAGACGTCAGACATCTAAACAATAGTTTTGAACAGTAATTTCCTCCATAACAGCAGGAAACCCCCCTCTGCTTCCAACTCCTCCCTCCGTGGGCGTTCTTCTTGGCTGCAGCGGCCGTGTCACAAGCTTGTCACCAGTCTCACTGCTTTGCTGCTGCTGTGCCTGTCTGCGCGGCCGCTCTTTGAGGAAGTCTGGATGGACTCGCTCGCTTCTTGGAGTTTTGGTTGAGAGCTTTGATGAAGCTTTTGCGATTCTGGTCATATTTATGCTGCGTGTTTCAAAGTGTATTCCACCCGTAATCTATTATGCAAATTTGCAATCCCGACCCGGACCGCAAGCAATCAGCGCGAAAACGAAAGTGTTTTGGTCAATCCATTTTCATGAGAATGGCTTCGAGGAAGCCATTCTCATGAAAATGCTTGCCTTCCTCTAGTCAGGAGAGCACTGTCGCCACTTAGTGGGTCGGTGGAATGGGTTGTAAACGTTCGGTGGTTCCAATAATTATATAAGAGATGTAAAAGGGTTAGATGCACATCCCACGGTCAAAAAAAAACAAAACATTTTTTTGACGGAGTAATACGTCATTGGCAGTGAACCGTTGGATTTTTTTTGATGGAGTAATACGTCGTTGGCAGTGAACGTGTTAATTATGTAACTCTAAACATTTGTGTTGTTTTCCTCTCTTCTCTCTAGTCCATGGTTCTCCTGTTGCACAGTCAGCGCCAGTACATCTTTGACTTTGACTCCCTGGACCGGCTTTCTGCTGTCACCATGCCGAGCGTGGCCCGTTACACCATGCAGACCATCCGTTCAGTGGGCTACTACAGGAACCTGTATCATCCCCCAGAGAGCAACGCCTCGGTGGCCGTGGACTACAGTGAAGATGGCCTGCTACTGAGGGTCTCTCACCTTGGTACAGGCCGTAGGATCCTGTACAGGTACCGCCGGCAGAACAAGCTGTCAGAGATCCTGTATGACAGCACAAGGGTCAGCTTCACCTACGACGAGATGGCAGGCGTGCTGAAGACAGTCAACCTGCAGAATGAAGGCTTCATCTGCTCCATCCGTTACCGCCAAGTGGGCCCCCTGGTGGACCGGCAGATATTCCGATTCAGCGAGGACGGCATGGTCAACGCACGCTTTGACTACACTTACGACAGCAGCCTGCGCGTCACCAGCGTGCAAGGCGTCATCAACGAAACACCACTGCCCATCGACCTCTACCAGTTCGATGACATCTCCGGAAAGGTGGAGCAGTTTGGCAAGTTTGGGGTCATCTACTACGATATAAATCAGATCATATCCACAGCGGTCATGACCTACACCAAGCACTTTGATGCGCACGGACGCATCAAGGAGATCCAGTATGAGATCTTCCGTTCGCTCATGTACTGGATCACTTTCCAGTATGACGATGTGGGACGGGTCACCAAGAGAGAGATCAAGATCGGCCCCTTTGCCAACACCACCAAGTACGGCTACGAGTATGATGTGGATGGCCAGCTACAGACCGTATACCTGAACGACAAAGTGGTGTGGCGCTATACATATGACCTTAACGGAAACCTCCACCTGCTGAACCCAGGAAACAGTGCCAGGCTTCTGCCATTACGCTACGACTTGAGAGACCGCATCACCCGCCTGGGGGACGTCCAGTACAGAATGGACGAAGACGGCTTCCTCCGTCAGAGGGGAGCGGAAATCTTTGAGTACAACTCCAAGGGACTCCTGGTGCGGGTCTACAGCAAGGGCACCAACGGGTGGACAATTCAGTATCGTTACGACGGACTCGGGCGTAGAGTGTCTACCAAGACTAGCTTGGGCCAACACTTGCAGTACTTTTACGCAGATCTGAGCTACCCCGCCAGGATTACACATGTATACAACCACTCCAGTTCGGAGATTACCTCTCTCTACTATGACCTCCAAGGTCACGTGTTTGCAATGGAGATAAGCAGCGGAGAGG
Organism: Poromitra crassiceps; assembly: GCF_964638095.1. Taxonomy (NCBI): domain Eukaryota; kingdom Metazoa; phylum Chordata; class Actinopteri; order Beryciformes; family Melamphaidae; genus Poromitra; species Poromitra crassiceps. The sequence goes on from NC_139634.1 coordinate 11,978,783, forward strand.
AGTTCTACATTGCCTGTGATAACACTGGCACGCCCCTGGCTGTCTTCACCAGCAACGGCCTCCTGGTCAAACAGGTCCAGTACACAGCCTTCGGTGAGATCTACTTCGACTCAAACCCAGACTTTCAGCTCGTGCTTGGGTTCCATGGAGGACTGTATGACCCCCTGACCAAACTGCTGCATTTTGGGGAGAGGGACTACGACATAATGCCTGGAAGATGGACTGTCCCAGATGTCAACACTTGGCAAACAGTTGGCAAAGAGCCAGGACCTTTTAATTTATACATGTTCAGAAATAACAACCCCATCAGCAAAGTGCATGAATTGAGAGAATATGTTGCAGGTAAGAAATTATTATGATACTGTTGTTGCTTTCTCCATAGACATTTCGATAAATCCAAATATAACGAGTTTTAAGGCTCGAACCAAGCCAACACGTGATCCAGAGAATCTTGAGTGAACAATAAAATAATGGGGGGGGGGGGATATTTGTACCTCAGCTCATTGCCTTACAAAGTATCTAAGGAAGATGTATACAGTATTCATATAACTAGTGTAAACCATCTCACTGTCTGCAACTTTCATATCTTTTTTTCTTAGATGTGAATAGCTGGCTTGTAACCTTTGGCTTTCATCTACACAACACCATTCCTGGCTTTCCGGTCCCAAAGTTTGACTTAAGCATGCCATCCTATGAACTGAGGAAGAGTCAGCTCTGGGATGATCTGCCGGTAGGTTTAATTAACATTTCTTATACGGTACAATTTACGGTACATATTTAGCATAAAATGAATTTAATAGCAAAAAATCTGAGTCTGTTTAATAATTCTGCTCCAACCAACAGACAATATGCATTTGATAGGGTGGGGGATCAGTCAAACAAAATACTTTTTTTCCCTACGATGTTTCTTCCTGATAGCACACACAGCATATCAATTTTAATTGGGCCATATTTGCATAATAACAAGCACAAAGTGTACTTTCCACTACCTTGCCTTGGTTATCCACTGAACACATTTTAGCACTATTTTTTTCTTCTTCACATTTTAGTGTTGCTGCTGTTAAAACAACCTTTTGGAAGCTATTTATGTTGGGCTACTTAAGGCCTTAACACAAAATGTATTGCCCCAAAATTGTCACGGGGGATTTATCTCCTCGCGGCTTGAGAACACAGCTTGAAAACACCATTATCTTAGAGGGAGAGGAAAAGCTCTGCTTCTAAATGGCCATGTGCTGCCATGTTTCAAGCATGTTGAGTTAACGTTTCACTGCACTTCTCCTACAGTCGATCTCTGGGGTCCAGCAGGAGGTAACCAGACAAGCGCACTCTCTCCTGTCATTTGAGCGCCTGCCAGAGGTCCATCTCACCCGCGGCCGCAGAGGTGAAAAGTCTTGGCTGTGGTTCTCAGCGGCAACGTCTCCCATCGGTAGAGCTGTGATGTTTGCCATCTACAAGGGCAGTGTGCACACTCACACGCTCAATGTAGCCAGTGAGGACTGTATCAAGGTTGCAACCATCCTCAACAATGCCTTCTATTTGGAAGACCTTCACTTCACTATCGAAGGTCGAGACACACACTACTTTGTTAAGCCGGGCCTTCCAGATGCCGACCTCGCTGCTTTGCACCTCACCAGCGGACACAAGACCCTGGAGAACGGTGTCAATGTGACCGTTTCCCAGTCCACCACAGTCATGGATAGTCGGACTCGCCGTTTCGCAGATGTGGAGATTCGCCGTGGGGCTCTGGCTCTTCACATTCGCTACGGTTCCACGGTGGACGAAGAGAAAGTCCGGGTCGTGGAGCTGGCTCGTCAGCGGGCCCTGGCCGGGGCGTGGGCGACAGAACAGCAGCGAGTACGTGATGGGGAGGAGGGGGTCCGCCCCTGGACAGAGGGGGAGAAGAGGCAGCTCCTGAGCAGTGGCAAAGTCTTGGGGTATGACGGGTACTACGTGCTCTCCATTGAGCAGTACCCAGAATTAGCAGACAGTGCGAATAACATCCATTTTCTTCGACAAAGTGAAATTGGGAAAAGGTAACAAACTGAAGTGAATCTTCTGCCAAAGAGACTTTGTTTTGGTAGACAAACACTAGTGGGCAAAATGAGTGTAATCGAAGGTTAGAAGCGGCTATGTACACAGATGTGTTAGTGTGTTTTTGTTTAAAACATTTAAATAAAAAATAAAAATCGGGGTCAAAAGCAATGCTGTGCATTGTGACTTAGGGACTACAGAGTAAATGTATAACTACACAAGCCTTAACATGGCAATTACAGGTCAGTTCCTCTGTAGCACAAAAGCCTTTTGGACTCTTTCACCAGGAGCAGAGGAATAGTGGTGTTTGGGGGGAAAGAGTGAACTGTTTTAGGTGTTTTATGTTTCTTGTTTTGATGGAGATTCAACAGGAAGTAAAGTCTGGTTCAACAGGAAGTATTAAAAGAGCAAAGGAAATGTTTACATTATGCATATCTGCACTTCTCCGGAATGAAGAAGTATGTGAGTCATGAGCTTCTCAATCGCAGATCAGGCAGTGACTGTGAGCAAATGTCAAAATCAAAGACTTCTGATGTTAGAGATATTCTCACCAAACAACCACTATGTATACCAGATTTAGCACTGTAAAACATCAAAATGTCTCATTCTTAAGTTGCTTTAAAAAGGAAAAAAAAAACAATGTAACATGTTTAAACCCAATATCCATTGTGAAACAAAGGACAGTAAAGGCATGAAGTACCTATGTTGGGATGGGGAAAGGCACAGGTGTGTCTTGGATAGCACAGGGACACCATGTTTTGTAAATGATGCAAGAGTTTTATGGGTTTTTTAATGAAATTCAATAAATGTCCGTACTAGTCATATTAACAGTAATTTATGTTGTGTTTATACATTACAAATAAAGTCCAACCGATTTTGATTTTTTTCTTTCATTTTTCAGACATGCAGTGTTTTTTTTTTACTACAGTTTAAAGTAAGTTTTCTTCTCCGTATGGAAAATATGAGGCTTCTTCACAAAGCTCTGTTGAAGTAAGAACTAATTAACAGAGACCTGTACATGTACAAGTGGTGATGTATCTATAGCATGCAGTGAAATATTGTTTCCACTAAATTTAGTGTTTATTGGGCATACTGCCTTATGACCTGGCTTCCTGTCCGATGAATATTTCATCAACGCAAATATTTTATGAACCCTTCTCACATAAACAAGGTTGCAGTAGATCCAAATATAGATCACATCCATGTTCTCGGTAGGTATCATCATAACTTGTTTTTAAAATGCACTCGTGGATTAAAATGACATTGGGGTTATTTTTGGGGCAAGGGGTCTTTTTTTTTTAAGAGTTGGGACAATGTTTTGCCATTTATTTTCGTGAAATAGGTCAACCGTTTTTTGTTTGTCAGGGGAGTAAATGTGTTTTCAAACCTTTTTTTGTCAGAGGAGAAAATGTGTTTTCAAAGTGGCAGGTTACTCAAACTAACCTTGTAAGGCAGCTGTATACTCAAGACACGAAGTTGGCAAAGTGGATATAATGCCTGCTAAAGACGAGGTTAAATAGTTCTCCATGACCTCAGTATTACACACACACACACACACACACACACACACACACACACACACACACACACACACACACACACACAAATGACATAAATGATTAAAAATATACCATCTCAACTACAAAGCTAAAGAAGACAAATCCAGCACTGCTTTGAAGTCAGCTGTTTGAAGCCGTTCTGAATTAAATTGTGTAAATTGTGGCTGAAAAGATTTCGGTGTGTCAGTGTAACTAAGCTGAAATTTAGACCGTTGCCTAAAAACAATCTCATTCAGCATCATAATCCAAAGGGTTAGCTTTCTCTCACTAATATTACCATTCATCAAAGCAGTCATTCTGAGGAGAGTGATTCATTTTGCACCAGCTTGAGGAGAAGGCTCTTTGCACAAAGGCCGTTTTATACAGTATAAGCTGTTTTGTTTTGTTACCCCCCACCAACCCCCACCTGCTCCCCCAGCATCCCGCAGACTCTTCAACTTAAAGTTTCAGATATTTAAAGGTTCTGTCTCTTTTAATGTTTGTCAACTCAGGATCTGAGTAATAGGCCTTCAGAGTTCTCATCAAACCGTCAGAGTACACTTCCCCCCTTCAACACCCCATTATGAAATCTCTTATGAAAGCTCCCCTGTGTGCTATTGTCTATTGTTCCTTAACAATGAAACAATGAATGCATACTAAACTCTTATCCCTACACAGAGTGTTTCAACCCCCACCAGTACTGAAAAGGCTTGAAATAAGCAAGTGAGCTACCCCAAATAAGAAGTGATTAAATCTTTCATTATCTTAAAAGTCCTCTGATGCTCCCTAGTGGTACAAAGTGCACAGTTCAGAAAGTGTTCAACCACCTACATCATAGCAATACACTTGTTATAAAACCGAGGAATGATCACTGCACTTTCATAAAGGCATATACAGTACCGTATATTTATAGTTATAGTTGCATAATTCAGTTGCACTTTGCTGGATGGCAATTCAGATGTTGGAAAACCAACTAAAATCCTCAAACCCTAACAGAGCTTAACACATCTATGCACTTTAGGTTTATGTAAAGAGACATCAAATGGAATAGCTAAAGCAATGATATCAAAATGATCAGCAGCATGGGCATGGCTCTGTAGAGCTGCTGCAGTATCACACTGTGACCGCAGCACAGCCGAGCAACCAGGTCGCTACTTCAAAGGCTGATAGAAAAGAGATGGCACGACTTTGCAAGAACATCAAAGGCCTAACATCATTATGCAATAACCACATCAGAGCAGTGGGGGGAAATGTTCTATAATTCAATTGAGCCTCATTTTTTGCATACAACAACATAGCCATTTAGAATTAAAAGTTACACGAGAAATAACTGAGCCATAATCAAATATCATTACACTATTGCATTTAATAGGAAGCACTAGATTCCTTATGATGCTTCGGTTACGCATCAGAGCCCGAATTTGTTTTGATAGTTGATGGTTGATTTTGTTTTTTTATTATTTATGTTGAGACAACTCATATTATGTTCAACAGGGTTCCTACACAATTTCCATTTCAAAATTCCACAGACTTCTCTCAGATTTCTCAGACTTGTGTTGAAAAGTGGTGGGGAAATGTCCCCATTGTAAATTACACCTATGCGACAATATTTTATGGATGACTAGGTGATTTCGCAAAATATTGACACAATGAGATTTTTGATAAATAATCATCAGTAATGTGGATATAATGACTAAGTGGGTAAAGGAAAATAAATAATAGAACAGCTAGACAACACCTATGCCATATCCCCATATCCGTATATTGCCCAGCTCTACTAGTAATGTTTTTTTTACTTTACTCCGTGTGTCCACTCTGGCACAGATAGGGACATGGAGAAAGACAGTGAGGAAGAAATGGGTAGAGAGGAGGAGATAGAGAGAGTGGGAGATTGTTCATATCTCAGTTGTAGGCTCTCTTTATTTGTTTGATTAGCCTACCTCCTCTACTTCATTAAAAAAAAAGTTTTACCAACAAATCTCCCCCACCTTTCAGTATTTTACACTGGCCCACACACGATAATAGCTAGATGTTTATTATGCAAAGAAATTGTTTAAAATCCAACTGTTTCCAACTGTGCTATGTTTCCAAATATTTGCCAGAAGATTATAGCGAGGTACTACAATGACCCCAAACTCAGACATGTTGGTAGGGGGAAAAGGCTATGGGATTTTAGAATTTTAGGGTTTTCAGTTAAAATGCATGAAATAAGGTCTGTGGTTAACACAAGCTTATATGGGAGTGGAACTTTGTGTTCAGCAGGATAATCTTTAATCCATCTTTAATAAAGATTGCGCAGTGGGAAGAGCTCTCACTCTGAGTTTCCCAAAGCTACAAATCACTCGCTTTTTTTAATTAATAAACTAAAATCTTAGCACAGTAACATCAATGCTGATAATAAATATCTATCCATCTATCCAACCCTGGGCAATAGTCTGGAAACACAAATGTTTTTCCATACTTATCCAGACATGGAAATTACTAACATCTAATTCCATACTTTTCCATACTGCTTAGGAACCCAGAATGCATGCAAAATCAAGTTAAATAATCAAATGAATGGTCATCTCATTGAACCGAATGGTAATGTTAGGTGTGATGTCAAACAAATAAGCTGAAAACAAAGCATCAATTTAGACGTGATGTGTGTCAGGATATAAAATATCTTCATATCATACTCCACTGAATTACTACAGTCACATTCACCACAGCCTGAGCCTGGAGCTCTCCATTCCCTCTCCCCTCTATTGGGATTCATAAATAAGATGGAAGAACTGGCGAATGCAGGTGTTAAACTTACCCCCCGACCCCTTCCCCAGGCTCCAGCACCCCCAAAGCCCCGCTCATCAATTCTCCCCTCTCATCCCCCGCGCCCCCCTAACTCCCAGACGTCCCCCCCCTCTCTACCCTTCTCGACCTTCATCCATCCTGGAGGCGCCGCGCGCACTGTATCACACCAGCTTCCCTGATATCAACACTGAGGAAGGAAACAACTGATGGCCTGGGGTCCCTGCTGCAATGTAGCTGGTATTTCTTTCCCATATAAAGCTGGGACCCAATACACTCATTGCTGCATCACAACCAGTGTTTTAGGTTAGTGCCTGTTACTTTCCCCATTTGTGTTTTGACTAGCAGTAGAATGAGCAGGACCGGTGTCATTTGGGGGTTTTACATATTTTGAATAGGTACTGTGCTTTTACTTTGAAATTTCGAACAATTTCTTTCAACTACAGTATTTTGTTGAACTACGTCCAAATTCTCCATAGATTTTTGCTAGAGGCTTTTGGTGTCTCAACCCACCCACAACCGGGGGCATACCTTGGACTTGATTATCACTAGGGGTTTCAATATCATTTCTGTGTTTTCTTTGATGTGTCTATAAATCTGCAACTACAAGCTAGGGCAAAACTACATCAATGATGCTGCAGCTTTTACCAATGCCCACTGTGCATTGCACTATATTGACCTTGTTGAAAACTAATTGTCAAATTAGGAATACCATTGATGACATTGCACCAGTTAAGGTAACAATCTCCTAAGAAAAAAAACACCCTGGAAATTGTAATTGTCTGTAAAACAACAAAATAGAGATTGACATCCTTTTTCCCCACAAAATAATGAGTGAAAATACAAGCAATGCACATACACTTTATATATATATATATATACTTTATACTACTGCTGATAGACTGATAACTTTCCCAACATATTCACCTTTATCAGCATGCATAAGAATATCATAAAGTGCAGTTGTGGTGAGTTGGATTGGGAGGATTTCTTTCTATTTTATGTGAAGCACTTTGGATTTTCCTTGTGTATGAAGTGTGCTATATAAAGTTTGCCTTGCCTTACATGGAGAATAATTAATTGTCCAAGGTAAAATGAGAGACAGAGAGAAATACAGCACCAGGTTTTGGTGTGATGCCAGTCCTTTGTGCCCTCCTCTGTTTTAAGTTCAGTAAATTTATTAACCCTCCTAAGGGGACAACTGAATCATGCAGAGTCATTTGTTGGCTGTCCTGGTCATAACCTTTCTGTATTTAACTGAGGCAGAGATATTTTAGCTTTGAATTAACCAATGAGAAAAACACCATTTGTATACTTATCCCAAAAGACAATAAAAAAAAATTGCAGTGAAGAGACTAGGTTTTCAAAGTCTGAGAATGTGGGCCTCCCCCAGACAAAGCTCGGAAAAAGGAGCCCCCCTCGCTCAATTCCTGGATGCCTATGGGATCATGATTATGTTATTTGATCCCATAGACACTCAACAATTGAGCATAGATAGCCTGATATTGCTGTTTGACTTACTTCAGACTGCACCACATACATAAAGGAGGTCTGTCTGAAGGCATTTATTTGCTTCCGACTATGGGAAAGTGGGGGAAACTGTCAAAATCCCCAAAACTAGTGTATCTCTGAACTATGAACCAAATCACACACAGTTAGGCTGTTCTATGTGATCTCCTTTTAATACCTAATGTAATATTTTCCCAATTCCATTCACTAAGCCTCCCCTGAAACTGCTTGGAGCCTGCTCCCACTTTGAAAACCTCTGGACTAGGCCATGCATACAACTTTCAAAAATAGAAAGACATCCGTTTTTTTGTTTGTTTTGTTTTTCCCCCCACTCATAAATTTCTGGACTGATTTCTTTTGGGATGCAATGATTGAAAAACAAGGCCAGGTCGAAACCTGGCATAGGGCCGGTGCATGGTAAAATTCCCATTTCTGCACTGCATGGCGATGTCCTGTACCACCAACTATTCATACACAGACAAAACACAGCAAGGTATAACTATGAGATCCTTTAGATTTATTTCTAAATTCCGTTTCATTTTTTCCCCAATTATTATTTTTGCTTTTTCTTTCTGTCAGACAGCCTCTTCCACACTCAAACTGAAAACCAAGCTGTGACATGATGTAAGGGTCCCACGCACCGCAATCCAAAACAGAATTATTTATCTAGACCTATTTTCCCAATTATGAAACCATTTAGGTTCTACAATAACTAGGGTTACTTGTGATTTTAATAATTAGGCCTAATTCTTTTTTAATCAATTTCTGACAAATTGTACATTCCCTGTTTTACAGTGAGTTAGTACACCTTTAGAAAACATACATTATGTACGCACAAGTACGCACCTTCAGTCTATGCAAACTGTACACAGTGCACACAGTTTACAATCACACAACATGCATCCATAGCTTACACACATGAAAACAACGATGTTTTGCGTTCTACATTAATTAAATGAAGACATTACCGTTTGGCAGCTTGCTTTGTTTGTATGATAGATACGTATTGGCCAAGTATATAAACATTTAAGAGCGAAGACTTTCAGGAAGTGACACAGAGCTCTCTCTCTCTCTCTCTCTCTGTCAAAGGCCGGGCTCGCCCCCGCTCGTGCACGAGCCGAGGGAAATCTCCTCTTTCTCGCCGAGAAGAGCCTGGTGACGCGAGAAAAGTAGTGTGGAGCTGCAGCGTCCTCCGTGTCCGTGCAGTACTACACAAATAAAAAGCTCAGCTGATGTAGATGCAGCCAATTGTGCTCTGGAACTTTTTGCCATTTTTTGCCATAAATGTTCGTAAAGTGGCACTTATTGAAACCTACTACCCTGCTTGTAGGCATCAAAAGTCATCAGAAATTAATTTAGTGATGAAATAAAACTTTAAATTGTAAAAAACTTTCCGGAGCTTATGGCGTCTTCTCTGCTGCGGTCTGCCTCTGCCTATGCCGAAATGCATGCTGGGAGTGACACTATGCCGAAATGCATGCTGGGAGTGACATTTAGAACCTGAATCCGTGCTCAAATCGGCGACAGAGTCGAATGTAGGGGTCCTGCTGTGCATCACACCGGCCCCAAAAATAAAATTATGAATTAAGTTAAGTTATCCTTTATTTATCCCCATGGGTAAATTCATCCTCTGCATTTGACCCATCCTCTACTAGGAACCTTCCTAGAACTAGGAGCAGTGGGCAGCCGCAGTGTAGCACCCGGGGACCAACTCCAGTTGCCCAGATATCATACTAAATAATTAAATAAAAGGCTTGATTGCTTCTAATTCATATGGCATTTGCTGCAGAAACACCAAATCTGATTCATTGTAAAAGTAAGTCATAATTTCCTTTTAACACCCACAATGAGCATCCAGGTGAAGGAAATCAGAAACAAACAGTGCTGAAATTCTCCCCAAACCCAGTGACCATATAGTCCAGTCAAAACAGACATTTTACCAAAAGACTGTTTCATTTGTTTTGTGTTAATTATTGCTAATATGTGAGGCAAGACGAAGCAAGAGCCCCAATAGAAATGATGTGTATGTTTGCTTCATGTGATAAATTCCTCCCTCATGTTTAGGAGTCTAATGCCTACCCCACACTACAGGATAATTTGCAAGATTATGGCCAAGATTCCCCCCAACCGATTTTCTCGGGGGTGCTCCCGATTTGAAGCGCGTCGGGCAGATAATCTTCCCAAATGATCCTGTAGTGTGTGGGGTTCAAAGATTCACAATCGGGAAGACTGCCTCTTCCCGATTGTGAATCGGGCATATCTAACATGTAATGCCTCCCACACACTAGAGGATAAAAGGCCCGATTTAATGCCCGATTCCCCTCGGGGGGGCGTGGCCCGATTCGAGGCTAGTCTCAACCGATTTTTTGTCAAAATAATTGTCAAGTGTCTGGTGTCAATAAATTATTGATTGAATCGGAGCCTGCCCGATCTCGAATCGGGCATATCAAACATGTTTGATATTTACGATGGCTGTCTCTTCCGACGGAACCCGCAATAGCCAATGAGAGCGAGCAGACCGGGACGCGTCGACGTGTCATACCCGGATGTTAATGCAGCAGCAGCGCTCACAAACGAGCAACAGCAGAGCCATGTAGCTCCTCTCTCCCCAGCATCCTCACAGCAGCTTAAAACAGGGTGGACAGCGGCGGAGGGCTCTCCAAACATGTGCCGAGCAGAGCGGTTTGTTTGCTTCAAGCGAGCGGATATGCTGTAATATGAGCTCTCAGGACGTTGTTTTAGCTCATTTTGCGAGGGTGTCTGCCTGCTTGAAGTGGACCCGCCGCTCGGTGCATGTTTAGAGAGCTATCTGCTGTTGTCTGTGGGAAAAAATTGCGGTTTTGTGGGATATAAACAGCCTACAGTCTAGTTGCTGGAATCGCTTTGAGTCTGTACTTCAAACGGCTGGTGTGTGGTCTCGCAGTCTGGCCGAATCGTCTAGTGTGTGCGTTCAGGCGATTTTAATGTTAAAATCTGATGAAATTGTCCTTATGTCTGTGGTCTCTCATGTTTTTAAAATCGGTTAAGATTTGAAAATCCTCTAGTGTGTAGGCAGCATTAGATATTTACAACCCGACAGGCGATTGCATCTTGAGCAGAGAGCCAGTAGTAGCTGCGTTTCCATTACAGTTTTTCGCAAAATAATCTGGTCCGCGTCCGCTCGCAGCCCCGCACATAAACAAAGAACGAGGAAATTGTCATCGAGGTGAAATACCCGTGCGTCTTTGAACGGGACGGAAAACTAAATGCTATACTGCAAAGCATGTAGCCTACAACAAGCGCTTAGGTCTCAGCTTCCCGCATCGGCGAGTGTCCGCACGGAAAAGTGAGTCAAATCAGCAGACGAGCCCCTCCACAAGACACCTGTGCAGACGGTTTTCGCCTGGCCGTGCACAGTAGGCCTACACCCCGAATGGACGCGGCTGTCCGCGCAAATATTAGTTAAACAAATCCTTTCAGTGCAAATGCATTATAAAAACAAAAAATAAAATTTGTTTAGAAAACGAAATGACACTACTACACCCGGTGCGCACACTGAATAGGCATTTTAAAAGTTAACGTCGAGCCCTGCGTCCAAGGTGAATCTTCGGCATAATCTTCTAGTGTGTGGGGTTGCGTTTGAACAGACGCGATTGTGTGTGTGTCCCAAGATTGAAATGTTAAAAAATCGTCTCTCTCTGTCCTGTAGTGTGTGGGCTCTCAAGATTTTTATAATCTTCAAGGATTTGAAAATCCTGTAGTGTGGGGTAGGCATAAGTTGTGAAAGTTATTATGGTTTTAGTGTACAAAAGTCTCAATAAATTGCTGTAAGAATGAAGAAGTCAAAGGTACAGTGGACACAAACATATAAACACACCTATGTGTACCGAGTTCAAGGACGGGGTCAGGCAAAGAGGAAAACCATTTAAATTTCATGGTGCTTTTACAGGCCATGTCCTCACATTCTTGTAATCAGTGACTGACCCAGACCTTGGAGATAATCTCGTAAATAGCACGTGCGCCCAATCCATGAGATGGACCGGTCATTTACAAGTTTAGGGAGAAGGTGACCCGCAACACCGCGACTGTCGTGACGACCCATCAAAAGGCCTTTTAGAGATGTACGCTGATCGTCTCATCTGGTCTGGAGCAGATCCTCCCTGCCTATCCCTCCCGTTCATCTCGGCAAAACGGGAACAAGAACAAAGCATTCTGGCGCTGCTTCTGCTCAGTCTGCAGCCTCAGTGCTTGCTAGGCTTGTACCATGTCCCAATTGAGAAATAGTTGCTTGTTATCATCCCTCTGATCTTCTGAGGACAGTTGCTCAGGCTTTTGAGACTCTGCTTGAAAAGTCTACAAAGAGAGTGGGTGAAAAACAAGAGCTAATGATCTTGGAGAGGTTTAGATTGACGTTGATTGCGGGATCTGCATCTTATCTTACTGATGAAACTGGGTTAACTGTTCTTCAAAAGGCTCCGCTTGTTGTGATTGCCAGTGTGTCGTGAAGTGTTTCTGCTGGTAGGCCCATGCATGAACTCATCATTATTTTCAACCAGTCTAGCAGAACAAAACACATATTTTCCCATGAACTGTATGACAGCTGATAATACAGGCCTAAAAGGAGTATTATGGAGTGGAAATATAGTTGATCCGTTATGGGCTCAAGGCTACCTCAGGTTGGGCTTTGATTTTGTCCCCCTCTAGAGGTATGTAAGTCATCTCGTTATCTCTCCGATTCATCCACCGCGTGGGAACAACACAAACACTAGCTTGAAATACTCACTTATTCATATGCCTAAGGTACATACGTCAGGAGCCAATATTATGATTCAACAGTCAATTCCGAGACGACAACAATCTGTACAGGGACATGAGGATAGTGCAATCATATTCCGAGAAAACACAAACACACACACACACACACACACACACACACACACACACCTTCAGAACCCTACTGATTTTATGCAGGGAGTATATTAAGTATTAACCAACTTGCAAATATTTACAGATGGAGCCTCGTGAGCAACAGAGTTAACGTCAGTTAACGATTTGGTTTGGTCAGGTCACAATACCTGGGATGAGCTTATATTGCACAAGCATGGACAGAAAACGAATGTTTACGACTGTTCAGGGAACGTTGATTTATCTCATTATCTGTTAAAAATACAATAACATCCACAAAGTTAACATAACGCCATTAGTAAATGCATTTATCTTTAAGTGTGTAACAACAGTACAATGAGGGAATGCATTTTTTTAGTATTGATTGACGATGTGGAAATCAAATCTGACCCTGCTGTACCCGCAACCACATAATTTGGTCATATTTTTTTGTATTTTATGCACGAAACTACTGTAACTGCACTCTTAAATGTGGTGACATTTGGTTAAACGGACACATTCAGATATCCACATCAAAGGGCTAGAGTAAACATTGAGGATATCCACTCACTGAACTGAGGTGTCCTGAAAACAACACGTTTGTATTCTAACTAAAAGCTATGAGAATTAATTGTGCATTTTAAAAACAATGTCAACTTGACCTACTTACTCATACTTATAGTACATTTGATATTCATGTCAGTTTGATTATGTCTAACTGCAGAAAAATATAATGTGAGTTGTTTCGGTAATTATATTATTTGGAAATTGTCCTTTGACCGTGCTTTTAGCAGGAAAAGTACACACGTGACACCAATAGAAGTTAAACAACAGCTATTTGGATGGGACAAATAAAGGCGGGCCGGATGGCGAGTTAATCCTCACGTGTGATTGGATGAGGTGAGCCTTTAAAAGTCTGAATTGTCTCTATGGCAAGTTTAGTAAATATTATTCGCGGAAGAGGATCATAACTTTGCTGCAACTCATTTGGATCGTCATGAGTGGATGTCCATACTTTGAGAAGAGGCATTTGTACGTTTGGATCCTCGTTACACTTAAGATGCTACGTTCAAAGATTTTCCCATTTTAAGCGATGGCTGTATTCTTTTTAAACGTGTTTTCTCTAACTTGATTTGCCACAAGCCTGTAACACTTGCATTAGTTTAAGTGCTCAACATAATCTAATCTAATTGTTGTACAGATGGAAACGGTTGAAAAAACAAAGTTACTCAATGCATTGTTTCTGCACACGGCAGGTTATTCAAAAACAAACCTCCCCAAAAAGAAGAGGAGGAGGATGGCTCTCAAGCAGGCGTTAACAAGGCCAGTAAAGGAGGTATCATCTATGGAGATTACCTTCAGGTAGAGAATACCACCTCTCATGCATATCAGCCTTCAGAACTGCGCTTTTTTATGTTTGATACGGATTGGAATTGGCCTCCATTTTAGTCCATTTTGTGTTATTGAAGTTGTTTATTTCCTGCCAACACTTTCAGCTTGACAAAGTAGTCAAAGCCCAGGTACTACAGAGTGAACTGAAGGGGAATAAGATCCATGATGAGCATCTCTTCATTGTCACCCATCAAGGTAAAACCAGCTTTGTAGCTTTAACTGTATTTGTATCCTTGTTTAATTGCAGCTCCTTCTGTTTTGTCCCTGGAATAAAATTGCAAATTTAATTTTGTATTCATTCCTTTAAATTATTTTTTCTTTCATTCGTTTTCGTATATATATATTTTTTTAATAAAAAAAGACATTGTTTCGCCCCACATGCAGTTTTTCCCACTTGTTTTAACAAATAAAGACTACTGTAAGTGACTGAATGCAGATCAACTGTGATTATCGATGACTGTGCAGTCAGCTATATCGGTTTAGGTTGTAACATAATACTAACTGCTTTATGACACCTGTGTTATATTCCAGCCTATGAACTATGGTTCAAACAGATTCTGTGGGAACTTGATTCGGTGCGAGAGATCTTCATCAGTGGACATGTGAGTCATGATTCTGGGCAGAAAGAATTATTTTGTGTGTATTTCATTATTTATGTTTGTGAAGAAAAAACATTGAACACAATACAGAATAATCGTTAAATTTTTTCCAATTTTGGAATAAAATCTGAATTTGTAAATTTGACACAATAAATTAAAATCATTGAATCTGAGCTGATAGCGTTGAAGATTGAAAGCCTTCTAGCATATGAAAGGAGGAGATCAGACATTTTCAGAAAGGAAAGACTATCCTGCCATCACACAGTATTGCTGTTAACATGCCAGTTATATTCCATAGCAGTACACCTATCCTTGTCCTATCTACACATTTGGACTTTGTCGTTCAGTCAGGGTACATCATCATCCAGGCTAAAGTGTCTGGTTTATCTTTGATGTTAAAATCACTGATGCAGACATCCCTGCGTTTATGTCCAACTGGAGCTAGTGACACATACTGACATATTGCACCCCACAACAGTCATGAAAGAATCTGAATTGATACCGGATTCAAATTCACCACAACAGTTGTAAGATAAAATGCATTCACAGAGGCTTGAACTTTCTCACACATCGTGCACAACCACTTGTTTCCCTACTTTCAGGATATGCATCTACAACTATCATTATACGGTTCTTATTTTCCTGAACATGTTACTGTTTCTCCAGGTCCGTGATGAACGCAACATGCTCAAAGTCAACACTCGCATCCACAGGATTGTGATGATATTCAGGCTGTTGGTCGACCAGTTTGCTGTTTTGGAGACAATGACGGCGTTGGACTTCTTTGACTTCAGGTGGGCTTATAAATAACCTCTGTCTCTGAACTTGACCCTTGATTTCGCAGTAAAAACATCAGATGCACCCCTTTATGACTGTGTGCTCCTTGCCCTTTGGTTTGCTCTCTGACCTACAGTATGTGCATATATGCTTAAGTTATTTGTGTGCTGTGCTCTGTGTGTGCAGGGAATATCTGAATCCCGCCTCTGGCTTCCAAAGCCTCCAGTTTCGGCTGTTGGAGAACAAGATAGGCGTCCCAGACAACATGAGGGTCCCGTACAACAGACGCCATTACAGGGACACTTTCAAAGGCCATGAGAGTGAGCTGCTGCTCGCCACTGAACAGGAACCCCCACTCTTAAAACTAGTCGAGGTATGTCTGAAGACATACTGTACACCTAGTTTATACATGAGTAGGTGTAACATTCTACTTACATGTATGGCAACGTGTTCTGGATAAGAGCATAGATCTGCTAATGCGAATAGAGTATAAATGTAACCTTGGGTTGTTCTTCCACAGGAGTGGCTGGAGAGAACTCCTGGCTTGGACCAGGATAGCTTCAATTTCTGGGAGAGGCTGGAAATCAACATTTTCGCCGGGCTGAATAAAGAGAAGGAGAAAATCGAGGTATAAGATGATTTCCTTCCAGATTCCAAAACAAACTTTCTTTGCTGTCCATAGATTTGTTTTGTGTGGAGAGATGATTGACAAAAAAGATTTAAAAACAAATCATTTGGGGTTATTTTGTAAAGAAAATTACAGATCCTGAAGAGAAGGAGGAGATGATGGCTGAGCTGGTCAAACAGAGAGAGGTCTTTACTTCCCTGTTTGATATAAAACGTCATGACCATCTCGTAAGCAAAGGTGAGTGCTTCCTTCTAGCACTGGGTCAACTACTGACCGAGTTCTGACTTAAAACAACAAACCAATCCATATTCTCTAATCCAGTCTTGGTCAGGGCTTTAAATATGTTAGGTTCTAACTCTACCAGCAGCCTGATTTTACCTTGAAAGTCGTGTATTTCCCTGTGTCTGACTAGGTGAGAGACGGCTCTCTTACAAGGCTCTCCAAGGTGCTCTGATGATCTACTTCTACAGGTATGAAGGCCTAATTTGTTTCTTAAAGCCTCTGGAAACCAAAAATAAATGTGTTTTGAGCTTGTCACACCACAACCACACAGCCAAATTCGAATGATTAAAAATGTTGCAAAGTATATAAAATTATTTTTCAAAATCATGCAAAACTACGCAGTTCTGAACTATGCACTAATGCTCTGAAACTGTGTGGGCGTGTCTGGTGACGTGCCCCCAGTGCTCTGCCCCGCCCCCCATGCTGCACAACTTCATACATTGTGTTGCATTTTTTTAATTTGCAGGGTAGAGGCACTTGATTGGCCTGATTGGTTTGCAGCTTGTGCCTTGAGCATAACCACGCCCACTTAAAACCCAACATAAAACAGTAAAAACACTTAAATGGCAATATTTCAGATTTGGATTGAATAATAATAATATAAAATTGATTTGTATTGCACTTTTAATTTGCAATAAATCTCAAAGTGCTACAGAGTACAAGGAAACTAATGTCTAATAATTCTAGATGCTGAGTATTATGTACATAAGACCCTAAATGACATAGTTAGAATGTTATTGTGGATTTGGGTTTCCAGGGGCTTTAACATGTATTCATCCAGGGAAACATGACTGACATCTTGTTAACGGCTTGCTTCATGGTTGTACACATTCACACCTGGGAGCTGCCGAGGACAAAATAGTCTTCTCCTGCTGGCCGTGGAGCAGTCGGGTTAGAGGCCATGCTCATGGGGCTTTTGTAGGATCATAGTTGCTGATGCAGGAGAACATTACTCATTCTTCTCCCTCTCCACAGTTCCCAAGCCTGTCTATATTATTAGGTATTCCAGTCACAGACCCACTTCTCTAACCACCACCCACCATGCTTTTCATGCACTGCTTTACCAGCCATTCAAAGTACCGGTACATCCTCAAATCCTGAAGCCTTCTCTTCTTACTTATAGGGAAGAGCTCAAACCTTCTCTCCTTACTTATAGGGAGGAGCTCAAACCTTCTCTTCTTACCTTTGGGGAGGAGCTCAAACCTTCTCTTCTTACCTTTAGGGAGGAGCTAAAATCTTGTCTTCTTACCTTTAGGGAGGAGCCACGCTTCCAGGTTCCGTTCCAGCTGCTCACCTCCCTCATGGATATTGACACCCTCATGACAAAATGGAGATGTAAGTTACTGCCGTCGCAGGAATATCCTGGTCACTGGCTGCTTCTGCTCATCCCTGAACAAGAGGGGGAAAACGATTAAGTCAAAATATATTTTAAAAAAAATTGCCTATAGCTTTATCACTCACTTTTTAAGCAGAAGCAACAATTGATGCAGTAGCTGAAATGAAGATTATGCAGGTCCAAAACACTGGTCATGACACAATGGGTGTTTCTGTCTGTCTTTTGCTTTAGACAATCATGTATGCATGGTGCATCGCATGATTGGCAGCAAAGCCGGCACAGGGGGATCGTCTGGCTACCACTACCTGAGATCGACTGTCAGGTAGTCTATGTTACACTTTACACACCTGAGCATAGCAATTACACACTTTGCAATACAACGCTGCAAGGATCTGAAAGCCTTTAGCAGTTCTGTTCTGCCCCTATCTATACTCACTCTACAGTTTAGAGTGAATATAGATAAGAACAGAACTGCTCTGCTCTGCTCTTATCTAAATGAGCCGGTCATATTGTCACTTCATACTAATGTAAACATGGAGAGTATATTTGAAGACTTTATTTCGATGATACATAATAAAAAAAAAAAAGCTATTCGGGGTCTGGGTAGTGTAGAGGTAAAAGCACTCGCCTACCACCGAGGAGACCCGGTTCAATTCCCAGCAGTGATGCATCCGGCTTGGTCAGACGCTCCTACACACACTATTGGCTGTGTCTGTGGGCGGGAGGCCGGATTTAAGGGTGTGTCCTGGTCGCTGCCTCCTCTGGTGTGTTCGGGGGGAGGGGAACTGGGGGAAATACTGTAGTGTGATCCTCCCACGCCCTACGCCCTGCCGGTGAAACTCCTCACTGTCAGGTGAAGAGAAGCGGCTGGCGACTGCACGTGTCAGAGGAAGCATGTGCTAGTCTACAACTCTCCCCAGATCGGCAGAGGGGGTGGAACAATGACCGGGACAGCAAGGGGAATTGGCCAAGTACAATTGGGGAGAAAATGGGAGATTTTTTTTTAGCTTTTCATTCAATACTTAAGAGGATCCTGTCTGTAAAAGCGTTTGCAGGACTTGAGCAAGATTTAAGTTACCCTATCTTTTTACATGTACAGTACGTGTCACTCACCTTTTTCAAATTGTGAGCATCTAATTTTGGAGCAAAAGTCTTGATTGGATTTGCTTTCCCCTCTAGTGACCGCTACAAGGTGTTTGTGGATCTGTTCAACCTGGCCACGTTCCTGGTGCCTCGGCACTGGGTGCCCAAGCTGGACCCCAACGTGGACACCTTCCTCTACACGGCCGCGTGCTGCGACAGCTCCTACGGCAGCAGTGACGACTCAGACTAGGGCACGTCTCAATCGCCTGAGTTGGCTTCCTCTCCTTCACTGTAACGGACCTCAGAATAACAAGAAACTGGTGCGTTTTATTGAGAAGACATGCAGTGTTTGGGTCTTGTGACATACTTGAGGAAGGTCAGAAGATTAAAACATTGTTATGTTTTCTCAATAAAATTCGTACTAAAAATACATTGTTTCCAGCAAGTAAAAGTAATTGGATTTTGATTAAAAATAAGGTGCAAGTCATTCAGCATCAGATTCAAACAGAAACTACCCTCAAGAAATCAATGACCAATTTAGACTATGTTACTGTAAGCTTTGCCGTGAGAGGCAGATAGCAGCAGGAACAGATGGCTCGTTCAGATTGATTTGAGATGTTTTCTCATTAAAATCATGTAAGTGCACCATAGCAGACCTGAAAGCAAATGGATTGGCCGAAGCAGTGTGGCTGATCAAAGCATCCATGCAACACCAGTTACCTGTTTTCACCAATCCAATAGGTTTGTTCGTTTGTTGTTTTTGTTTTGTTTTTCAGCATGGGGAAGGTGTCAAAGAGAGGAAGCCACTTCAGACTATTGAGATGTGTCTTAGGCAGGAGTATCAGACTGCTGTATAAAACAATAGTCTCCGCAATTTCGACATCTAAAATGGGACAATTTGCACTGCGTAAAACTAAAACCATAATATGTAAATAATGTTAATATAATAATAATAATGTACTATAGGGTGTTGTTTGTAAAGTATACTATGGTGTTAAATTAATTTTGTTATGTATTTGTGCAGTGATTGATCTCTGTATAGGTAAATGTATGTAAAAAAAAATCGCTTATACACCTTATGCAATATATTTACTGAGCCACATGTCTTTTTTTGTACTGTGTATCTATTGGTGTTATTGACAGTGTGTGTATGTGTGTGATGTGTGGTAAAATTGCTGATGACTCGTTTATGATCAACATTTCTCAGCATAAAAAGTGTTTTATTTTATCATACCAATGTAACACAGTATTATGTTTCAATAAAAAAACTATTTAAAGTGACACTTGAAGGCAAAGAAATATTTTTTTTGTCAGCAGTAGACACACAAACACAGACATACACTTGGGTTGTCACGATACTAGAATTTCTAACTTCGATCTGACATCCAGGAAAATATTAATACTTCATATACCACTGTTGATACCACGGTGGTATCTAGGCCCAATAAAACTCATTAAGAACACAGCAGATTAGCCCTGCTCTAGTCATGCAACGGATACCCACCAATGATATGGAGGGGAAAATCAGTACCGTAGTATGTTTGATTTTTCATTAAGAGAAAGGACTGCTGGTATTGATACTGTTGCAAATGACTATTGTGTACATTAAAAATATATATATATTGATACTATCAATACTTTTGACAACCTTAAAACACACACACACACACACACACACACACACACACAGTGTTGTCAAAGAGAAACCACTGCCACAGAATCTGCAATACCTAGGCAGAGACAAACAGAGAGGCAGTGTATTAATCTCCAGGGGGGTCGTTACGTATACATATTGCCGGAAAAGAATACAAGTAAAACATACTGTATATAGGCGCAAAATCATACTTACCACAGACATTGCCACCTATCTTTACATAAGCATAACCCTCGTTCCCCCATGTGGTTCCCCAGGAGTTCTGCACTATCCAGTATGGAATATCTCCTAAGACAGACCACACACACAGTTTTAATTATTTACACAGAGCAGTAGGTTTGTGTGTGTGTGTGTGTGTGTGTGTGTGTGTGTGTGTGTGTGTGTGTGTGTGTGTGTGTGTGTGTGTGTGTGTGTGTGTGTATTGTAACAGGATTCACTTTGTCGTTACATAATCCCTCACATTGTTGTACAATGCCCACAAGACGCAAATGTATACAAAATAGGTAAATTATCAAATACAAAATAATAGTAATAGAACAAAATCAGTACTTATGCAAGTGAGATAACCATTCTAATTACCTAAGTATCTTTCATTTTATGTAAGACTAACCAAGTATTAGCTATGTTCAGTAAGTACACGTCTCCTAGCCTGGTAAAACCATCCTGATGACCTGATGGCCCTGATTGGCCCGGTCACGCCATCAACAGGTACGCTCTCCCTGATTGGTTACATTGTCATTTCAAGAAATCCATGTGCCATGTGGGCGGCTGGAAGTCCAGACTGATATGTAGGGCCAAACAGAATGTGAGGTCATGTGATCAGGGTGGTTTTACCAGGCTACATCTCTCCGATGTCGGATAAAACCCTTGTGTCTTCACAAAGGCCACTTTTCAAGAACTTCGAACCACCTTCTTTTCACACCAACAATTATGCATTTCTGAAACGTTTGTGTGTTTTAAAGCTGTACTATGTAATGTATGCATACAATGTATGTATGTATGCAATTACGTTGGTGGTGCCAGATGGCAGCGAGTGATAATTGTTTGGGGGGAAAATATACTACAATAGCCTAATATCATGTCATGCGATGTCAGTAACCTGCACATGTGACGGCATGCTCATGTTTACCAAGCCAGCTAGTCTGTGATGCTTGATACCAAAGTCCAGCTTTCTGTGAACAGAGCGCAGCTCTCTGCTGTTCAGGAGAAAGCTTGTGTTACACTCTTAACGTTTTGATTCATAAATCTCTGTAGGTGGAGAAGTGTGCATGTCACGCCAGAATTTCATTTAGGCAAATAGGGCAAATCTAAGGGGTCGCAATTAGTGGGGATGTTCTTCTCTCCTCCGTTGCACCCCCACTTTGTGATAAAAACATTTTTTAATCTTGCCTAGAATAGTCCCCACCCCCCCTGATTTTCTCACATTTTCTCCCCAATTTGTACTTGGCCAATTCCCCCTTTTTCTGCCCCAGTCGCTGCTCCTCCCCTGCTGATCTGGGGAGAGCCGTAGACTAGCACCTGCTTCCCCCGATACATGTGCAGTCGCCAGCCGCTTTTTTTCATTTGACAGTGGGGAGCTTCACCGGCAGGAGGTAGCACATGGGAGGATCATGCTATTCCCACCAGTTCCCCTCCGCCCCGAACAGGCGCCCCGACCAACCAGAGGAGGCTCTAGTGCAGCGACCAGGACACATACGCCTAATCCGGCTTCCCACTCGCAGGCACAGCCAATCGTGCCTGGACGTCTGATCAAGCAGGAGGTAACACGGGGGCGCGAACCTGCCCCCCACGTGTTGGTAGGCACCCCACTACACTACCCGGGACGCCCTTGCCTAGAATAGCTTTACATTGTGAACCATGCTCCACTTGTGAAAGCAAGTTTCAAATATGTAAGCTATAATAAATAAATAAAATCATGCCAGTGCGGCAGCAATATGTACGCACCAGTGGTGTCATATCCAATGAGCAGGACAGCATGGTTAGAGTGCTGACTGGAGCAATGGTGCTGGATGATCCCACCCAGGTAGTCCTGCCAGCTGATAGCATCCACAGTAACAATCAGAGGTCCCCACTCAACCAGCTGGCCCATCATCGCCTCCTCCTGGCCACTGGAAAACAACAATCAGCAGAGATATTCCCCCATGTTATGGTCATTTTGTGCTATGGGGCAGTAAACATCTCACTTACTGTATATCCCCGCAAAATACAAACCTTGTTGTTGAGAGGGTCAGGTCAAGAGAAATTTTTTCCTTCTAGATCAATGTAGTATTAAAAAGGTAGCATGGCATCGATATTTGCGTTAAGGCTGAAAATAATGGGTTGTCCTAATGTTGCATACAGATGCATCTTGATATATCTTGATATTTTTCATTACTTCTAAGTTCCATTCAATGAGTTTTTATATTCAATAAATACATTTAAAGGGTCCATCCCATACAGGTCATGCATATGGAAAGACAAAACTGTACCAAAAACCAGAGCAGCAAGAGAGGTCAGCATCAGGTTGTAAATTTCAGAAATATTTCTCAGCATCAACCCCCAAAGGCCAAAACCATGACCGCATCACCTTGTATTGATGCCTTACTGCAAACAGTCAGAGGACAGTCCAGAGACAAGACATGAGAAAATGTAAATAATACATTTAAAAAGCAAATGTTCTGTTGAATATTAAATCAAGAGGATCTGAATAACTTCAACTCAAGGTAACCTTTGGGCCTAAATGACTGGCCCAGAGTCAGGAACCTCTGTGCTACTGAACCATCCATGTCTCTGTTGACACAGTAAACAACAGAGGAGTTTGTCCTTGGTAAAAACACATTAAATCCCACATGACTCCGCCTCAATGTTAATTTTTAGCCATTATCACTCAAAGTGAAGTTGCAGAAATGTGTGTTACCTGAAGTCATGTGCAGCAAAGTCCTTCAAAGCAACACCAGCATGTGACTGGGAGAAAAAATGGCAGATTCCCGTCATGGCTTTGTAGGAGTACTCTGACCGAGGCACCAACTTCACTCTGGTCTGCGAGGAAAAGACTTGATCTCAGCGAGTGTCTTATTTGAATACACTCTTATTTATGGAAGACCCTGATGTGGGCAGTTTCCTGATTTTGTTTCACAGCAGCGATCAATCCCCCCCACCAAATGTAAATACATGACGTTATCATTGAAAACGGGCTTCTTTAGTATGGATGACCATTTTAGGGACACAGAAATACAGTATTTGTAAGATATATCTTCAGCAGGGAAGACTTTTACCATTGGAGTTAGGGACCAAAAATCACATCTTGGTATTTTAGGCTCAATGACGATACACAATATCTCTGTATTTTCTACAAAGTGGGCTAAATGTCAAAGCCATATGTGAGACGTCACAAGCACTTTTATTAAAACAAGACTGTGATCAAAATAAAATGCAAAGACAGGGTTTCCTTCCCTGACTATTGGTGCTTTCACCAAATAGTTACACAATGAGATCTTTGATAAATAATCATCAGTAATGTGGATAATATAATGACTAAGTTGCTAAATGCAAATATAGCTAGAACTGTTTGGTAAGTTCAGAACATCACTTTACTATAATGCAGTCTTTAAAACCAGGGAAAGACAACACTTATGCCATATCCCAATATTACGATCTAAAATCTAAGACAATAGAGTACTGCAGGAATGAGCCAAAGTAGCAAATCGCCGCCATGTTGGTTCATAAGGGGAAAAGGCTATGGGATTTTAGAATGGGGATTTCAGTTAAATGCAAGAAATAAGGTATGTGGTTAACAAAAGCTTATGGGAGTGGGAACTTGTGTTCAGCAGAATAATCTCCACAGACGAGGACCACTTTTATGACTTTTGAAGCATAAATGCGTTTTTTTAAACGTGATTTTCAGAAAACGCTTTTCTGAAGATTATCCTGCTGAACACAAATTACCACTCCCACATGCCTTTGTTAACCACAGACCTTATTTCATCCATTTAACGGAAATCCCCAACCTGAAATCCCATAGCCTTTTCCCCCTATGTACCAACACGGCGGCGATTTCTGGGTAGGCCTACGCAAATATGTGTATCTAGTCGTATATCACGATATTGATATAATTGCCCAGCCCAAATTGCACTCATTCTAAGTTATACTGGACAGAAAAATGTTAATGTGGATAAAAGACCTGCTTTAACCAGCTCAAGGCCCGGGTTGTGGAGCCTCCATTGCAGCCCTGGTTTTGGAAGGAGCAGTCCAGAACCTGCTGCACACTGAGCTGCTCCAGCGGCGCGCCGCCTATCGCCTGGACAGCCTGCATGGCCCCGACCACACTGAAGGCCCAGCAACTCCCACACTGCACACATGAAATGATCGTTATTAGAAGAAGAAAAAAGCAATGAAGAGAAAATGTAGGTAGGGGAAATCCTTTAGGACTAGATCCAAAATCCAACAGAATCCAGAGATATCTTGTGATACTCTTTTGATCCCCTGAGGGAGAAATAATATTTTTTGCTTTCTGCCCTTCAGAGAGGAGAGAGGTCAGTGTATTACTTTTGGAAACTTTAAGATTCAACTCAGTTGGGAAGAGTTGGATGTTGCTTTCTAACACACTAAGCATACTATTGTTTTAGTTTTTGATAGTTAGATAATAACAAAGCTTGTAGGACTGAGTGAGAGCCAAACCTTCCACTGCAGCCAACATGTCTATCTCTTTGCACATGACTTTACACTAACACAGGCCCTTTCTTCAATTATACCATGAAAGTGAGAAATGCAATTCTCATTGGAGCTTTAAGCAGGGCGGAAACTGTCCCAGAGGTTGAACCTGGGACTTTCATTTCAAGGACACCGTCTCCCTGATCATTGCCACCCTGCTGCCAAAATCAATTTAATGTCTCTTAAAAAAGAAAAGAAATTGAGGAAAAAAAAGACACTCCCAACAGAATTATTAGAGTGCTTTGCAATTTAGATACATGTCCAACATGGCTATTGATAGAGAATAGAATTCCTTAACCATTCTACATCCGCTAAATATATATATAACAGCTGATAGCCTAAACCAAAATGAATTTGAAGCCAGGAGTCTATGGATGTGAGAAAAAAGTCTAGTTTAGTCTAGAACCCTAACACAAAATACAACACATTAATTGGATTATATACATTTATTTTAAAACCAAATCCAGGGTTCTTAAAGGCCTTTTAGCAAGGTATCTTACACTGAGGTCGGGTACTGAATATAGTGACTGGGTTTAAATGGTTTAGCCAGTGTGAGTGGACTGTGACTAATTGGTTTTTGCTGCCATCTACTGACAGAAACCATGTTCACCCGGAGCAAGATCTTTTCCTCTGCTCCAGTTTTTAACACACACTTTCCGCTTTTAGGGCTGTGTATCATTTTGACATTTTTAATAACGAAACTGTTTATATTTCAAATGTGCTACTGGCTATGTTGCTTTGTCGATACCTTTCTTTCTTGAATGAAAGCACATTACATTATGTAAATAAATAATACAAAACTGTTTTCAGTGTCACATTTGCACACGTCACCTCATTCTCTAAACGGAATCAGACGAAGCTCAGTATATTTCTTCAGCACAAATTCCAATAACCATGATGAAAAGCTGAATTCTCATTGTAAAATCCACTATTTTTTATTTATTTCCCCTCTCTGATGTGATTCAAGGCCTTAGAAATCAATACTGATATTAAAAGTGGTCTCTACTGCTACAGGACTGGAGATAAGTATGCACTAAGCGTATAAAATATTAGGACCACCCACTCTTCCCTTATTGATTTCACTTATTAAATCCGCTTCAATCATAAAGGGAGAATCAAGACAAGGGAACAGGGGATCCAGAAGGATTTATGAGCCGTGAGTACTCAAATAATTTGTGTCCTTTGGCTTTGTGCCCATCTATCTATATATCCATCCATCCTTACTGCTACTGTAGTTGGTTCTGAATATCTATCTATATATCTCTATCCATCAATCCTTACTGCTAGTTGGTTCTGGACGGGGGCCACCACAGTCTTGTCCCTCCAGTCAAATGTATCTGGTAGTCCCTCTCTTTTCAGTCCAGAGTAAAGAGGAGCATTGTCAGCGCTGGCTCGCAGGTAGAAATCTGTGGAATGAGGAGACAGTTCAAATGCAGTTACTGTATGATAATCATAGATATAAAGATACCTAATCCAATTCTGCAGAACAACATATACAGTATGTGTTGAAAATATTTCAGGCCGGCCTACCTCTGAATTCCTCCAGCGATAAGTCAGAGAACTGGTTGATGCCATACTTGGCAGACGGTGGGGCTGCAGAAAATGAATTCAGGTATGCGTGCCTTTTTATAGCATTCTGCAATAACACAGTATGTTAGCGTTAATGTTGACTGTAGGAGAAGCCAAATATAGCCAACTTCACTATAGGAGAATGGGTAAAATAAGACTAAAATAAGGACGTGAGCTGTGGCAAAGCGATATGATACCAGTATAATAAGTGTTCTTTTTTCATATTTGCCTTAGTTGGCAAGGCCGACTTGACTTAATTTTTTCCAACCCGGTTTCGGTGAGGCTATCCTAACTCCATTGATTTGGATTGGGGGGGTGGGGGGTCACCAGAAGGATGAATCGGTAAAAGTAGACTTTCAGAATTCACTAACAATAATGCATAATCTAAGATAATGCTGCACATGACTTCACTCACAAAGCAAAAAAAAAGCGTTAATAATTTTGCACTGTGACCTTTTTACTTGGTAACACTGCTCTTTTCTTTTTATCCATTTTATGTAAAGCACTTTGAATGGCCTATGTGTATGAAATGTGCTACAAATAAACTTGCCTAGGGAGGAGACTATGTTCCATGTTCCATGTTTCATGTTCCATGGGCACTTTTTGGGGGGTTTGACCAAACTCATGTTGTGTTTAGCTTTGCACGCTCATCCGGAGTTTCGCTCATCTGGAGTTTCTCTGGCTTTGAGGGTGTTGCCCAACTGTGATGTCACTCGAGTTGGGCAGTTGTGATGTCATCAGTGGTGTCATGTGCGCTGCACATGCCAATAGAGCAGGTGAGGCCGCAAAGTGGCTGAGATGCGGGTGAGGCATAACTGCACCCATGGCGCATCATCTCCAGAGTTCTCCACACTCGGATTTCTAGTTATTATTATTACAAGAAGAAAAGAAAGAAGAAGAAAAAGGGGAGTCTGAAGGAGATTTGCTTAAATTGTAAAAGGTGAAATACTATAATACTACTGGTTACTACCATTAATAGTAACAATAATAATATTAATCCCAACTATCATAATAATATGGCGTTTGAGGTTTGAAGTACAATAAAGCTACATTTGTTCACAACATGTCTAGTGAAAAATTACAGATTTAATATATCATATGAGTCTACCATTTACATTATACCAAATCACGTGTTGTTTAAACTATTGTTTTTTGTATTATTTGTTTCCTTTCCAAGAAATAATGGTCAAAACAGTACTAATCGCCAATCCCCCCCCCCCCCCCCCCTTCAGCAAGGGGGGTGAAGGGGGTGTGGTTTGTATCACTAGTGTAAACTGTAAAGTAATGACAAACGTGTATTTGAGTGGCGTGTTTTGGAGTGTGAAGGAATGTTACGCCTCTCTCCAGTCCTTCCCTACCTGAAAATAGAAATGACGACGATCAAATTCCTCGCTGCCGACTTGATGGATACGGCGAAAGTGCTCTGTGAAGGAGGCGAAATCAGCGCGATACAGTGAAGAGGCAGTGAAGTTAGTTACAGTCTCCTCCAGGCTCACATTCTGACAACACAGCAGCGCAGGGAACAACGAGGTAACGGCTGCTATTACAAACAACACTTCGCTGCACTTCATTTCATTTGGTCAACGGGAGGTCTGTTAAAATATGTCGCAAAAGGGAAAAAATAGCGATAGTACAAATGCGTTCAGATGGCTGGTGGCATGCTCGCGGACGCGGACAAACGAGGAAATATTATTGTCTTGTACGCATGCGCGGCGCTTGTAAAGAGAAACTAAAGTTCACGTTTTGCCAAATGTACCGTACTCAGTTCACCGAGTGAACCTGCTACACAGCATTTTGAAATTGGCTCACAATGTTGGAATGGTTTGACTGTCATTATGTGTCGATTGGACAGATGCATATTACTTTTGATTCTTATGTCTCAGTCAGGCTTATTCAGAATTAGCCGCTTTCAGAACTGTTTTTCGGGCATATGATGTCATCATCTGTGGAGTGGAGATGATGACATCATATGCCCGAAAAACAGTTCTGAAAGCGGCTAATTCAGAATGAAATTGGTGTAAAAAAAAAAGGCTATATGCCAAAATGCACAATTTCCCCTCTTATTTGTAGCTTTTATGTGTGTGTGTGTGTGTGTGTGTGTGTGTGTGTCTGTGGGTGTGTGTGTCTGTCTGTCTGTCTGTCTGTGTACATTCCACATTGTCAAATTATGTGCAGTAGTTTCTCGCAGGCACACAGTAGTAGCAGCTGTTTGTGGGGAGCAGCCAGCCAGTCAGTCAGTAGTGGAAAAAGCAGCTAGGCTAAGAGTGCTTTTGCAGTGATCTGATCCGGTCTTCTTCAGCACAACCAAAGGCCTTCTTCTGTTAAACTGCTGCCTGCGGGGAAATGTCAGACCCAACAGAGGAACTCACCAACAAGCCCTTTGCGGCCAAGTTGTGCAATGTTTACCTCAGCATCTTGGCGCTGTTCTGCTTCAAGCTCTTTGTCAAGATATCCCTCAACTTGCTGACATACTTCTACGTTATCCGTGGGAACCGAAAAGAGGCTGCCAGGATATCAGCAGAGTTCTATGATTACGGTCAACAACACAGTGAGTAGTGTGACAGACCGTGCTGAGCTGCTGTGTTATTACTCCTCACAGTTGCTTCTCCCTTGCTATACATTGCATCATTATGGACATTCGCCTTGGTAGCAATACTGTATATTATGTGCTATAATATGTGTTATTTCAGTGGACAGTCACTACAAATAATGCAGTTGAGTGTGTCTGACCTCATGTAGGTCCATCATGAAGCCACATAAAAATAGGAAATATATATCGATATCATGAAATAGGATATCGTCAGATTTTGGATATCATAATATTGTGATATGGCATATGTGTTGTCTTTTTTAAAGGCTGCAGTACAGTAAAGTGATGTCATTTTCTGAACTTACCAGACTGTTCTAGCTGTTCTATTATTTGCCTTTACCCATCAGTCATTATATTAACATTACTGATGATTATTTATAAATAAAAAATCTCATTGTGTAAATATTTTTGTGAAAGCAACAATAGGCATCCTTACAATATTGTCGCAATATCGATAAGAGGTATTTGGTCAACAATATTGCAATATTTGACTTTGTCCATATCGCCCAGCCCTAGTACACACCCCTCCCATGCCCAGTGTAAACAAACTAGCTATAAATAATGTATCATCATTATCCCGTGAGTATAGGTCATTAATGGCATTCACATTGGATCCAGATGAGCAGAAATTTGAACGATAATAATTGTACTCCTTAGTTTTCTTTAATTAACCTAATAGCTGCTTATAAATCCTGGCTGTAAATGCAACATTAAGCAAGACACAGTAGGCTGACGCTTTTATTTCTCTTATGTATTAATAGAACAGGGTCATGGCATCTACACCCCCCCGCCAACTCCCACCCCCATCCTGCCCTAGTTTCCATTCTGAGCTATGCAGTCCCCCCCCCCCCCCACACACACACACACATATACAGACAGACAGACAGACAGCATACAACCAAAACCACACTTCACATTCTCTGGGCCAGGCGGTTTGAAGACGGGGAGAGAGAGAGACATGACGACATAATCTGTAGCTATCATTCACTGGAACGGTTCATTCACAGTGGAGTCACTCCATGGAATACTAATTAGCCGGGTTCTGGGTCTTAGTCACGCTCCTGTAGATATGGTCTTCCTTCTTCTGAGAAATCTGTTTGATGTCTCTCGCTGAGTCTTTTATACTCCTACTTCAAATTAATGTCCGTCATTATTAAGGAAAGGGGTCTGCATGGATGAAATGGCATGCGTTTAATAGAAAGTATATGAGGTCGATGATTAGCCATAAATTCTACTGTATGACTAAAAATGGTGGAAAATGATAATGCTGCTGTGTGGAACGCGTCTGCCGTCATTATGGACATTGACTCAGGTGTGCCTTGTGAGATTTATGACAAAAGTAATAACATTTAATAATTACACCTTATCTCTCAGCTGGCAGTAACAAATGTGTGACGTTTGTTTTGACCTGTTTGGAGTGTCAAATGGGTGGAGTCTACGGCATCAGGACAATTAAAAAGTGGTCAACTTCACCCATCTGAAAGCCTAAACAAGCTACAACAGATCAACAATACAATTTGCAAAATACTTATCTATTTGCATGCATTTCACATGTGAATATGCTAAACACACAAGTAGATGAGGATGAGGGGTAAACCAATGAGGTAAAACATGCGACACAACAATCATGTTGTTTTGCACCCAGGTGCAAAACAAGTTTTCACTGGTGCACTGGTAGTGATCACTATTTTCTATTATGATCAGTTTGGCATTATGATCAAGTTAACAGTTAAACATGTAATTTTAGCTATCTGTTATAACTTAAGTATTTGTTATAACTATTTTAGACTCATTCTGCAATCGACATTCTCCACCAATTCTCAGTTAAAAAAAAATTGTTTTGCACCTGGGTACAGTAGGTAGTGCAGCGGTAGATTCCCTGCTTACCATGAGCGTTGCAGGTTCGAGCCCCCGTGTTGCGTCCGGCTTGGTCGGGCGTTCATACAGGCACAATTGGCCCCGTCTGCGGGTGGGAAGCCAGCTTAAAGGAGAATTCAGTTTTTTACACTCCAGACCTTATTTCCAGCTTAAAATATGATGTTTTATTCACCCAAATAACTTTGGTTTCATTCGGATGCCCATAGAAGATATTTAGCTCAGAGTAGTGTCCTCAAACAGGGTATAACGGTCGCAAACGGGGCAAGCTGCATGCCCTCTGTAAATAACACTTTTTCTGTCATGCCGCGGTCCATATCCTCATTATATGATCCGTGAGGCTGTTTGTACCCCTCCGGGCTGTTCTGGTCTCCTCATACGGGGTTCTATGAATCCAAATCTCGTTCGTCCCGTTCAAGTCTCGTGAGAGTTTCCACACCGGCTGCTCTGAAGTTACCTGCGCACAGGAGCCATTCCCCCGCGACTATTGTCTTGTTCACAACCAGATTTTGTGAAAAATGGCAGAATATTTGTCTGATTTCAAGGATATGGATGATGACTTTGAATACGATGGCCGCCCTTATCGATTTGAGCCAGAGTATACGCTTGAAGCGAAGAGTTGGCCGAAATTGAAGAGCGGACAAGGAGAGAGAGAGAGGAACAGCAGGACGAACAAGCCGCTGCACGGCCGAGAATAAATGGTGATTGGTGGTGTTCATGTGGACGCTGTAACTCTCATGAGACTTGAACGGGTCGAACGACATTTGGATTCACAGACCCCGTATGAGCATCCTTATACTATAAGGATACTATAAGGCTTATAGCATTATCTACTTGTATTGACAAGCTCTGTTGCATGCATTGCAAGCTGCAGTGGATAAGCTCATCAGCTAAATGGCTAAAATCATGTCAATGTCAAAAGAAGTGCTAAAATGTTGTTTCCACTGCAGGCTCCTGGGCGGACCGTTCGCCCCTCCATGACGCGGCGTGTCAGGGCCGTCTCCTGGCCCTGAAGAACCTCCTTTTACAGGTGAACACTATCTCTTTGTGAGGGTCATCATGTCCATCACCTCATCTGTGAACCTATTTTTACAGGTGAACACTATCTCTTTGTGAGGGTCATCATGTCCATCACCTCATCTGTGAACCTCTTTTTACAGGTGGACACCATCTCTTTGTGAGGGTTATCATGTCCATCACCTCATCTGTGAACCTCTTTTTACAGGTGAACACTGTCCCTTTGTGAGGGTTATCATGTCCATCACTTCATCTGTGAACCTCTTTTTACAGGTGGACACCATCTCTTTGTGAGGGTTATCATGTCCATCACCTCATCTGTGTGAACCTCTTTTTACAGGTGAACACTATCTCTTTGTGAGGGTTATCATGTCCATCACCTCATCTGTGAACCTCTTTTTACAGGTGAACACTATCTCTTTGTGAGGGTTATCATGTCCATCACCTCATCTGTGAACCTCTTTTTACAGGTGAACACTATCTCTTTGTGAGGGTCATCATGTCCATCACCTCATCTGTGAACCTCTTTTTACAGGTGAACACTATCTCTTTGTGAGGGTCATCATGTCCATCACCTCATCTGTGAACCTCTTTTTACAGGTGAACACTGTCCCTTTGTGAGGGTTATCATGTCCATCACCTCATCTGTGAACCTCTTTTTACAGGTGGACACCATCTCTTTGTGAGGGTTATCATGTCCATCACCTCATCTGTGAACCTCTTTTTACAGGTGAACACTATCTCTTTGTGAGGGTTATCATGTCCATCACCTCATCTGTGAACCTCTTTTTACAGGTGAACACTATCTCTTTGTGAGGGTCATCATGTCCATCACCTCATCTGTGAACCTCTTTTTACAGGTGAACACTGTCCCTTTGTGAGGGTTATCATGTCCATCACCTCATCTGTGAACCTCTTTTTACAGGTGGACACCATCTCTTTGTGAGGGTCATCATGTCCATCACCTCATCTGTGAACCTCTTTTTACAGGTGAACACTATCTCTTTGTGAGGGTTATCATGTCCATCACTTCATCTGTGAACCTCTTTTTACAGGTGGACACTATCCCTTTGTAAGGGTTATCATGTCCATCGCCTCATCTGTGACACATTTACAGTGTACTACCAACACACAGGGTCTCATGAGGTCATTATCCCTCGGCCAAGAAAACTAACATGCTAGAGATAAGGGGGTTTGTGTGAACGCAGGTTTGTCACTGGGGTTATCATATGGCTAATCACACACGTTTCACTGAATTAGACATGCGGCACCGCCAGAAGGTCTCGACACTAAATTCTGGCATCCCAGGCCAGAACCAAGTCGCTGTAAACAGTGATGTATTGATGACTGCATGCTCCTCTAAACATCAGACCTACAGTATCTGTAGCTGTGTTTCCATTGCAGTTTTTCGCAAAATAATTGCGATATTTCTACAACTTCGACAATGTACAATTGCGACTTGTAGGCGTTTCCATTGAAGTTTTGTTTGGTCTGACGGAGCGCACACCTGAACGCAATTCCCAATTCCCATTAGCCTACCAGCAGCTGCCTGCCACAGTGGATCTGCCCCATATCCCGTCCCCTGCATGCTCAAATCCAACCAATGGTCAATGCAAATCACAACATGAAGTTACAACACATATAAACGAGCCTGATTATCAATTCAAAATAAAATGAGTCGCAAAATGTTGCTGGCTGCGGTGAATGCAGTGAGCGCGACAGGCAGAGGAAAAAAGCCTAATAGCCTAATAGCCTACAACTGGTCCGATTTAGAGATGGAGGGGGGAAAAGGCTGATTTGGTCAATAATCACAATGTTGTGTAGCTATTATAATTATAACACTGCACCTGAAACGTGTGTAATGTATTACTCACAGTCACTGTATTCACTTCAGTCAGGAGCACGCACCGCACCGGTGTGTGCTTGCTTTTCATCCCCATCTCGCGCTGTGCCAAATGCACGCACACAGGCAGCCTGTCACCATGGACCGATTTCTGCCATTAAACATTATCTATTTTATATTTATTTTGCATAACACTCGTCTTTCTGCTAGCGTTGCTTCAAAGTTTTCCATTGCTGCGGAGGTTTTGCCACGGCTTATCGAACCGTTTCTTCCTCATTTTTCGCTGCTTTTCCAAAGCAGAATGGGTCACATGACGTGCTAATGCGAAAAAACTGTTTCCATTACACTTTTGCGATAAACTGCTATATCGACACGTCTGAAAAACCACCTCATGAGAGCGCAAAAACGTTTTGCGATATTTGGGAGGTTTTTCGAAATTTACGTGTTTCCATTACCCAATTTCTATTGCGATATTTAGATTTCGCGCATTTATGAGGGTAATGGAAACACGACTTGTGACGTCTGTTTTGTTTCTGTCTCTAGGGCCACCATGTCAATGTTCTGACCATAGACCATGTGACCCCGCTCCATGAGGCCTGCCTGGGAAACCATGTCACCTGCACCAGAGTTCTCATTGATGCAGGAGCGAATGTAAGTCAAGGATGCACCATATTGGATTTCTTTGCAGATATATCAGATATGCACATCATTTTCCAACTCTCTTAGTCCATGGGCCAGACCTCAAAATGTCACTTGTTGGTGTCACTCGAAGTGGCAAAACCTGCTTATAGTTTTTGATCAGATACATTGTCTGTAGATGATATTTTGGTATGGTAGCCATTCCTGAGTGCTAGCTGTGACACAGTTACCAGCTCGTGAAGTTAACCACCCCTAAAGTCAATTGCATTTTAGAAGCGGGTGCATCCTGGTTTAGGCACACCTGTAGACTTGTAGTAGAATGGGAAGTGGGCGGGTATTTTATTTTATTTTATTGTAGTTCAATTTAGTTCAGTCCATTTAGAATCCAGTAGTTGGCGGTAATGCAACAATTTCGATGCCAACCTCCGTTAAACACCAAAGAAGATGTATGACATCACAATGAGGAGTGACGATGTCACATGGCGATTGACATTGACAGCGATGACATCACAATGGAGAGTGATGATGTCACAGCAATGACACAACGCTGAGTGACATAATCGATAGGATGACATCTGTGATGTTACAATAAGCTAGCCTGATATTCAGAAGAGATTGCGCTCAGAGCATTTCTATGAGGGGGGCGGGCTTCGGGCTTCCCTAAACCAATCACTAGAGAGCACTGCACTAGTAGTAGTCATGCATAACATAAACAGACGCAGCAGGCATCTCTACTTTGGCTACTAAATTTGGCAGTTGTAAAACAATTATATCAACGAGCAAAGGATTATCAAAACGAATTTGACCATTGACGAAAAACGTGACTTGGACATAACAAGCAAGCTAGAGGCAAGATCTATCAACATCCCCCTAGCTATCAACAGCTCCGCTAGGCCAGGCTGCACCGGGACATTTCCTTGGGCGGGTGGCCGAGCAGGCCTTCACTTACCGTGGCCGCTGTAACGTCACTCCCCGCCCAGACAGATAAAGCTCCAGCAGGCAGCGATCTCTCACAGGCAAGACTGACTAGTCTGGGCACCTTTCATCCCGCTTTTTGTCATGGGGCGTAAACCACGGAACCAGAATGAACACCGGAAGGCAGTGCGCCAAAAAACGTCTTTGTTGCCGTTAGCTTGACGTCTCTTGCCTCGATTAATTGTCTGATTCAAAGCTTCTGTATTGGCTTAAAAGATGTGAGATTGTGAATCCGCAATGTTTCTAAAAGAACTTCTTCAAAAACTTCGTTCGGTACGTCCATCTTTTGTTTTGTTGTTTGCCGTTCTGATACTTGGGTCAAATTGTCAAGTTAACGTGAAAGTTGACGAGCTAGAAACACTGCCCATCCGGTCTAGGGCGGGCTCTAGGCCGGAACCAGGTAGGGTGACAAAATCAATTGTGGGCGGGAGCCAGGCTCTTTCTCGCGAGAAGAGCCTGGTGACGCGAGGTTAAGACTGACTGACAACAACAGCGTTAGCCAATCAGTGCCCGTCATTGGATTTTCAACCGGAGAAAAGGCATTTATCTGCACAGAAAGCCAAATTCACAACTGTGGAGTGGGCGTGGCCTCGAAGGTCTGGAGCCAGGCTAACAATAAGCAGCAAAGAAGGACATTCCCAGCGGTGATGTGACATCATCAGAGCCACGAATATCTCATGACATCAGGAGTGATGTCATAATCACTGCACTGGTGACATCATCGGTGATGTCATAGATGCTAGGACTAACACATAGATGCTAGGACTAACATATTTTAAATAGAAGACGAGGTATGCCCTAATATTATTCAACATTTCCCAGCTGGCAACGCTGCTACAGGAAGCCGTTTGTTTTAGGCTTATCAGTGGAAATGGGCAGATGTGTGTGTCTCTGCTTCTTGACACTCTTGCTGTTGGTCTCCATGGTAATGTTAGCCCAAGAGGAGCAAACATACTTTGAATTGGAAGGATCACTTGACTTGACGCCAGACACGTCTGATGTTTCCAAACCCCTAACCAGCATCCTGTGGAAACACGGGGTAAATTTGGTGGCAGAATGGATCCAGAGTATCAGTGAGCCTGTGGAATACTATGCAGGATTTAAAGGCCGCACAGAACTGAATGTATCGACTGGACGTTTGGTTATCAAACGTTTGACTGAAAAAGATGGTGGAAAGTATTCTGTGGAACTCAACAACAGACTCCAGAGCAAGACATATAAGATTAATGTGGTGAGCCAAGTCCCAAAGCCCTTGGTGTCTGTGCCTTGTTCTCCCTCCTCTCCTAATTGCACTCTGAGGTGTGATGGAGACATCACACATGCTGGACCAGTCATCTATAGCTGGAGGAAGGATGATGGAGCCTGGGAAGAGTCAATGCAGCTGAAGGAGATAACCAATGATGACACATGGCAGAAAGTCCAAAATATCTCCTGCCAAATGAAGAACCCACTTGGTGCCAAAGAGAGTGAAGCCCATGACAATCCATTCTGGTTAGTCGAAGTCCCAAAGCCCTCGGTGTCACGTATGCCACCATCTTGTTGTTCTTGCTCGACCAAGTGCACTCTGAGGTGTGATGGAGACATCACAAATGCTGGACCAGTCATCTATAGCTGGAGGAAGGATGGCGGAGCCTGGGAAGAGTCAATGCAGCTGAAGGAGATAACCAATGATGACACATGGCAGAAAGTCCAAAATATCTCCTGCCAAATGAAGAACCCACTTGGTGCCAAAGAGAGTGAAGCCCATGACAATCCATTCTGGTTAGTCGAAGTCCCAAAGCCCTCGGTGTCACGTATGCCACCATCTTGTTCTTCTTCCTCGACCAAGTGCACTCTGAGGTGTGATGGAGACATCACAAATGCTGGACCAGTCATCTATAGCTGGAGGAAGGATGGTGGAGCCTGGGAAGAGTCAATGCAGCTGAAGGAGATAACCAATGATGACACATGGCAGAAAGTCCAAAATATCTCCTGCCAAATGAAGAACCCACTTGGTGCCAAAGAGAGTGAAGCCCATGACAATCCATTCTGGTTAGTCGAAGTCCCAAAGCCCTCGGTGTCACGTATGCCACCATCTTGTTCTTCTTCCTCGACCAAGTGCACTCTGAGGTGTGATGGAGACATCACAAATGCTGGACCAGTCATCTATAGCTGGAGGAAGGATGGTGGAGCCTGGGAAGAGTCAATGCAGCTGAAGGAGATAACCAATGATGACAGATGGCAGAAGGTCCAAAATATCTCCTGCCAAATGAAGAACCCATTTGGTGCCAAAGAGAGTGAACCCCATGACAATCCATTCTGGTTAGTCGAAGTCCCAAAGCCCTCGGTGTCACGTATGCCACCATCTTGTTCTTCTTCCTCGACCAAGTGCACTCTGAGGTGTGATGGAGACATCACAAATGCTGGACCAGTCATCTATAGCTGGAGGAAGGATGGTGGAGCCTGGGAAGAGTCAATGCAGCTGAAGGAGATATCCAATGATGACACATGGCAGAAGGTCCAAAATATCTCCTGCCAAATGAAGAACCCACTTGGTGCCAAAGAGAGTGAACCCCATGACAATCCATTCTGGTTAGTCGAAGTCCCAAAGCCCTCGGTGTCACGTATGCCACCATCTTGTTCTTCTTCCTCGACCAAGTGCACTCTGAGGTGTGATGGAGACATCACAAATGCTGGACCAGTCATCTATAGCTGGAGGAAGGATGGTGGAGCCTGGGAAGAGTCAATGCAGCTGAAGGAGATATCCAATGATGACACATGGCAGAAGGTCCAAAATATCTCCTGCCAAATGAAGAACCCACTTGGTGCCAAAGAGAGTGAAGCCCATGACAATCCATTCTGGTTAGTCGAAGTCCCAAAACCCTCGGTGTCACGTATGCCACCATCTTGTTCTTCTTCCTCGACCAAGTGCACTCTGAGGTGTGATGGAGACATCACAAATGCTGGACCAGTCATCTATAGCTGGAGGAAGGATGGTGGAGCCTTGGAAGAGTCAATGCAGCTGAAGGAGATATCCAATGATGACACATGGCAGAAGGTCCAAAATATCTCCTGCCAAATGAAGAACCCACTTGGTGCCAAAGAGAGTGAACCCCATGACAATCCATTCTGGTTAGTCGAAGTCCCAAAGCCCTCGGTGTCACGTATGCCACCATCTTGTTCTTCTTCCTCGACCAAGTGCACTCTGAGGTGTGATGGAGACATCACAAATGCTGGACCAGTCATCTATAGCTGGAGGAAGAATGGTGGAGCCTGGGAAGAGTCAATGCAGCTGAAGGAGATAACCAATGATGACAGATGGCAGGAGGTCCAAAATATCTCCTGCCAAATGAAGAACCGGCTTGGAGCCAAAGAGAGTGAACCCCATGACAATCCATTCTGGCCAGCTCCACCTAACAGGGGTGCTGCTGCTGCTGTAGAGAGTCTGGCAAGCAAGACTACTGCTGCTGTAATTGTGCCGATTGTACTGCTTCTGGTGATTGTTGCTGTTGGGCTTGCAGTGCTGAAATGTATGCCTGATGTGCAGGATAGACTCCCTGCTGTGCTACGGGATAGAATCCCAGCATGGCTGAAGAAAAAGCCTGGGCCCAGTTCAGGACAGGGCCAGCCAGATGCGGAAACTCCCACTGTCACGCCAATATCAATCAATATCAATATCAATGTCTGAATGTCAATATCTGATTAACCAACAGGTTGCACAAGATGAGGTGCAGAGGTACTCAATAAAAGGTGGAAACCCCGCCCTCCTGCACATATTGGTCCCTCCCATCACTCCCTATTCCTCTCCCATCCCTATAATCAAACTTTACTTTGCTGATGGAAGGCGTTTATGGGGTTTTTATTATTATTAGCCTACTGTGATTTATTTACATATCACTGATGTAAACTGTCTCTATTGAAGAGGTGTTTTGGTTCCTGTGTAATATATCTTGTAAATGAGTTATCATTTTTGTCAATTACACTTGTTCTCACCTCCCTCCCTCTCCAGCCTGGGCTGGATTGGCCCTGATTGGAAGGAGGTGATATATATGGAAAAAATGCTCATTGTTCTGTATAACTCTGATGAAGACGCATGGCGTGGAAACGTTAGTTTTTGAATAAAATACTTTTATAAATGGATCCGTGCGCTCCAGTGGCCTACTTTGGTTTTTGGACCTAACGTTTTTTTCAAGTTTATACTTGCCCATTCTCTGGGAGCACCGGACCAGCCTGCTGGGCTGTCTTGGGTGGAAGCGCGCCTAACCTCATCCCTGCAAAGGTTGCACAAGATCTTCCCCTCTGTCTCACCACTGTGTGACAGGTGTCAGATGTCAGAGGGCACTCTGTCTCATGCTTTCTGGTTCTGCCCTTCACTGACGGGATTCTGGGCAAAAATATTTGACTGGTACTCTAAGGCCTACAAAATAACCCTTCAGCCGGAGGCAGAACTCACCATCTTCGGCTGCTCGGAGACATCTCTGGACTTCCCTACAGCTGTACAGCAGTCTCTGACACTGGGGACAACTGTTGCCAAAAAACTCATTCTGAAGGAATGGAAAAACCCCTCTTCACCCTCTTTCCAATTGTAGTTGACAGACATGATCTCTGTTATAAGGCTGGAGAGACTCAGGTCTCTAAGGACCAAATCACTTAAAAAAATAACTATTTGGGAGCTGTTTCTAGCCTAGTCTAGGCTATAATAATCTAGTCTATTTGGGAGCTGTTTCTAGCCTAGTCTAGGCTATAATCATCTTGTCTCGCTGGCTTTCCCTCTCACCCCCAGCCGCCTGCTCACTCCACGCTCTGGAAATGAGCCGGGAGCTGCTAAACTAGACACAGACTTTGCACTTGGGGCTTGGGTGGGTAAAGTCCGTGTTCGCGGGAGCGCGCTCATAACAGACATTTGTTCTCACAACAGACATTTGCTGCTAAACATGCAGGCCGTCTGTGTAATGTCTGGATATGTTCAGGAATTCACTGCATGTTTAGAAATGGCTTTAGTCAACTTGCCTGGTTAAACACAGGCTAAAAAAAGAATAAAAATGTGTGTGTGTTCTTCAGGTCAATGCCGTTACTATCGATGGGTTCACTCCCCTGTTCAACGCCTGCACAGTGGGCAGTGTGGCATGCACAGAGGTCCTTTTGGAAAATGGAGCCAAACCCCAGACCCTGGTATACCACCCCTCACCCATCCATCAAGCTACCAGCAAAGGTATATTTCCACAACATAATGTGTACCATAGCAAAATGCATCCACTGATACCTGCAATGATTAGTGGCCAGGCCAGCGAGGCGGCAGGGCCACTTATTGTATTTGCGATTATTGTTATTATTATTATTATTATTCTCCCGGGAAGTTGGACTTCCCATGCATGAAAATAAACCAAACTTTGCACATAGGTCCAGTCCCATGCCAAACTTTGTTGATGAGAAAGTTGGTGCCAATAGTCCTAATGGTGGCGCTACAGCGACCGTCTAAAGTTTCAAAGTTAGAGAATTCATAAAAAACATGTACCAAACGGCGGCATCCATGAAAAACATGTACAACAGTTTCATTGGCATCACAGAAAGGACATTCGCTGCCGACCCCTGGAGTAACCCGGGCTAGAAACCTATTGGTCGCCAGGGCGCCATGAAGCACCCTCCAGAGAGAGAGAGAGAGTTTGAAGTACATTTACTGATATAACGTTACCTGTGCCACGTATGTTCTCTATTTATACAGGTGCGGCGGCCGACGCCCTTCCATACAGTTGTTGTTGCCCGTATCAATTACTTGTGAAGATGTACACTGTATGTTAACTCTGTGAAGTACAAATTACTTCTTATTCAATTTATTTATCTTTAAACTCTAAGCAGCTAATTTTTTCGCTCTGATATAAAGTTCTAAATTTTCTCACTTGCTGTGTGAGAATGATACGGTTATGTTCTCATTTACTGAGGTGCATTGTATGAGAATTGTGTGGAAGAGTTTGCTAGTTCTAGTGCTACCCTTTGTACATTGTGCCTGTGGCTGACAAAAGTTAACAATAAATAATGTTATTAGGAATAAATGCGCCTCCTGCGTAAACTGTGCAGCTGAATAGACTGTATTTTAACATCGGTCATATAGTGGTACTTGGAGAGCCAACTAATTTCTCAGGTGGTACTTGGTGTAAAAAGGTTGAGAACCACTGGTGTAGCATACAGTAGGCCAAGGAAGAAACCAATTACAGTTTGGAGCGGTTCTGATCCGACTCACGGAATTTGCATATCATAGCAGAATGGACTATTGGCCTTGGCAGAGGTCTGCACTCTCCGATTGCCCGTAGTTGAGTTAACACGTTAATTGCCAAGAACGAGTTGAGTCGTCAAACACAATCCAGCTGTTCACTGCCAACGACGAGTAGAGTCGTCAAAAAAATGATTTTTTTTTTTTTGACCGTGGGATGTGCATCTAACCCTTTTACATCTCTTATATAATTATTGGAGCCACCGAACGTTTACAACCCATTCCACCGACCCACTAAGTGGCAACAGTGCTCTCCTGACTAGAGGAAGGAAAGCATTTTTTTTAACTTGTCACGCCATTCTCACCCCAGCCATTCTCATGAAAATGGATGGGGGAAAACGCTTTCTTTTTCGCGCTGATTGCTGGCGATGCGGGATTGCAAATTTACATAATAGATTACAGTTGGAACACACTTTGAAACACGCAGCATAAATATGACCAGAATCGCAAAAGCTTCTCTCAACCAAAACTCCAAGAAGCGAGCGAGTCCATGCCGACTTCCTCAAACAGCGGCCGTGCAGACAGGCACAGGACAGCAGCAAAGCACTGAGACTGTGACGGCCGCTGCAGCCAAGAAGAGGGAGGAGTTGAAGCAACTCTCCCTCTCGCTCTCTCCCTCTCTCTCGCTCTCTCTCTCTCCCTCCCTCCCTCTCTCTCTCTCTCTCTCTCTCTCTCCCCCTCTCACTAGGATTAAACCTAGTGCGTCTCCCTCCCGAGAGGGAGGGAGAGAGAGAGAGAGGGAGGGAGAGCGAGAGGGAGGGAGAGAGAGAGAGAGAGAGAGAGAGAGGGAGGGAGAGCGAGGGGAAGGGAGAGAGAGAGAGAGAGAGAGAGAGCGAGAGGGGGAGGGAGAGAGAGAGAGAGAGCCAAAAATGAATGGTTAAAGTGACAGTTCTATCGAATTTCACAAAAAGCCGTTTATCTCTGAATATTTTTTCTGACGCTAAAACCATGCTGTATTCAACTGCTAATGCTTACATAACTACTAACTCTACAAACTAACTCTTTTAGACAGAGAAAGTACACATTCTATTAGTACTTTTGAGATATTGTATGTTCACAAACTCCAAGCAGAAAATAATCCTCAGCTCTTGTAAAATGAGCCACAATCCTCAAAAAACGGCTTGGCAGAAGCTACCTACAGCAAGAAAAAAACGGCTGGCAGTCAATGTGTTAATTAACACTCTGCCATACAATGACAACTGTCT
Organism: Poromitra crassiceps; assembly: GCF_964638095.1. Lineage (NCBI taxonomy): Eukaryota > Metazoa > Chordata > Actinopteri > Beryciformes > Melamphaidae > Poromitra > Poromitra crassiceps. The sequence goes on from NC_139634.1 coordinate 12,021,911, forward strand.
TCATCCTCCATTACTTCCAGGTCATAGCGGGTGTGTGGAGGCTCTGGTGACCTGGGGGGCCGATGTGGACATGGACATTCCTCACCTGGGCACAGCGCTCTATACGGCCTGCGTCTGCCAAGAGCTGGAGTGTGCCAGGAAACTCCTGAGGGAAGGTGAGGATCTTTAATCATGATGATACAGTAATGATCCCTAGATGGAGACAACGAACACAGCTAGCCACAGCGTGCTAACCAGGAGTACATCGTGAGTAACACCAAGCTGTGCTGCACACAGGGGCAAATGTACAGAAAGGCAAATCCCTGGAGTCTCCCTTACACGCAGCTGCACAGGGAGACTGCACAGCCGTGGTCAAGCTGCTGCTGGACTTTGGTGCAGACATTAACGCCAGGAACCTGGAGCTTCAGAGGCCAGTAGAGGTGGCTCCAGCCAGCAGTCTCACAGAGGGCTTCCTCCTACTCTATGAAGGTACATGTACAGGTACAGGCTCACCTGTAACTTGTGTTTTGCATGCTAATGGGCCTTTGCACTTGTTTTAACTGTGTGTGTGTGTGTGTGTGTGTGTGTGTGTGTGTGTGTGTGTGTGTGTGTGTGTGTGTGTGTGTGTGTGTGTGTGTGTGTGTGTGTGTGTGTGTGTGTGCTACTGCGTGCTAGCTTGCTAGATTTTGAGATGCAAAGCAAATGTCTGCACCAACAGATATTAAATAATTATCTTAAAGGGACAGCTCACCCTAAAATCACCTGTGGTGGTACTATTTATTCATCTATACTGTTTTGTGCTATTTGCCTGAGTTTTGGAGATATCTGCCGCAGAGTTTCTGCCTTCTCTCCAATACAATGGAACTGGATGGCACTCGGCTTGTAGTGCTCAAAGCGCCAAAAGAATACATTTGATAAACTCAACAACAGCAATGTCTCTTTCCAGAAATCATGACCCGGTTACTCAAGATAATCCACAGACCTTTTTATGAGCAGGTTCATGTAGGAACTATTTCCTTTTGACCGAACTACACCCGCTAGCTGCTAGCTAGTTCCTACATGAGACTGCATAGGAGCAGCTAGGGCAGCAGCAGCTAGTGGGAGTATTTTGGTCAAAAGAAAATAGTTATATTTTATATATACATCTCCAAAACTCAGGCAACTAACACAAAACAATATAGATGGATAAATAGCACTGCAGGTAGAAGGGTCTTTATAACCTACTACATGATTGTTGTATCTAGGGATGCACCGATATGAAAATTTTGGCCGATGCCGATAACCGATATTAAGATTGCTGTTATGGCCGATAACCGATATTTACCGATGTCGATGTGATCTGTATAAAAACACATTTCTATGATAATAAAATTTTGTACATACTGAAAAACACATGTAAACACTGAATTTGAAAAAGTTATACATTTCTTTATTTCAAAAACATTTGTAAAAGCCCATAAATCATAGATTTACTGCATTATTTCATCTCAATGTGAAGAATTTGGCTGATACCGATAACCGATATTAACATTGCAACATCGGACCGATACCGATATGTAAAAAAATGACTAACATCGGCCGATACCGATATGATTGCCGATATATTGTGCATCCCTATCCTACATCACTGTAAAGGTATAGACATTCTTCTTTGAGGCAGTATCTTGTATGTAATGATGTAGCGCTAAACACAGTCAATGTTTGCACTGTGATTCACACCAATGAAAAGCACCTGCTGTTGTGTGATTGCAGCCATAAGTCAAGGCTTTGGTTTTGGGAGCAGTCAATAAATGGAGCGTGGGAGCACATAATACAAATGTTCCCCTCTCTCCTGCTCCTGCCAGCGACGCCGCGGCTGCTGAGCCAGCTGTGTCGGCAGTGCATCAGGAGCTGTGTGGGGCGTGACAGGCTGCACCTCCTCTCCTGCCTCCGCCTGCCCAACGCGCTCAGGAACTACCTGCAGTACAGATGACAAGCACGACGTCTGCCGAGCGGGCCGGGGGACTTTCAGAGAGGAACGCCTTTAATGTCGAATGGCACCCCGAACTCATCCTCCATTTATTTTTAGCTAGCCGTCAGTACAGCAGCAAAAGGCGGCTCATTGGAATTAGTCACAGAGGGGCCGCTCAGTGGCCGACAGGCAGCACCAAACTGTGGCTGTGAAAATGTGCGCACCTGGATGGATGTGAAGCAGGGCGCTGATGAAAAAGGCCATGGATGCTGCTTAGTAAGCTTTCCCTGGATAAATAATAAAAAATAAGAATGTATATATATATATATATACACACGTGTGTGTGTGTGTGTGTGTGTGTGTGTGTGTGTGTGTGTGTGTGTGTTTATATATATATATATATATATATATATATATATATATATAAACACACACGTAGTGATTTAGTTTTGCAATGTTTAGATGATGCCTGCACAGTTACAATAGCTACCAGAGGGTGATGCACTTTGAAAACCTTACACAAAATCAAAATATGTGATATAATTGCACAATGTATACGATATCAATAGTTATCAGAGTTTCACGTTTTATACCTAATGTACTCTAAATTGTACACTGATACAGTAGATGATTAATAAACATTTTGAAACCTATTGCAATTCCAGGGGCTTTCCTGACCCAAAATGAGGTGGAACCAATATGGTTTTTCCAATATGCATATAGACAAACATGGAAACCCCCCCCCCCATCACACCCAGAGAAAGGCCAGAATACATACAGTATATCACTGGTACCCGGGTCACTGGTGAGATGGTTTCTTTTTAATAGGCTAAGTGCACCAACGTTTCGACGCAACGCGTTGCGTCGAAACGTTGGTGCACTTAGCCTATTAAAAAGAAACCATCTCACCACCCAGCAAGCACGGACGGACCCGGACGAATCGAGAGAGCCCAATTGGGGCCAGCTCAAGTCATATCATGACGAGTCAGATCTGGCCCAAGTATCACTATCCAACTAATTTCACTCACCACTGAAATATCCATGAGGATAACTAAATGGCTGCAATCAATCACGTATTTCTCAGCCTGGGCTATTTTTTATCCAAAATCCGAGTGATCAGCAGTTGCGGACATCTGCTGATTAACAAACTGTTTATTCGTGGAGGTGGGACTACGAGGAGATGAATTGCGGGCGAATCCTGCTCCTGCAATTGTCTCACTTGCATATCGTGTTGCCAGATTGTTTTGAAAGAGAAAATACACTGCAAGGCGTAAATATTTGAGTTGGGAGTTGCATGCTGTAGCATGTGTTTCGGGGTTCTGCTTAGATTGTAAACTGTTACATGTGCGATCCACAAAAGTTCGGTAAAGTTGGAAATATATTGACAGATTCGCACTTCCCGGATCAATAGCTCATAAACGAAGCGTGTACTGCACACACGACGCCTCCCCATCTTAGTAAGGTAGACAACGAGCTACAACCTCATTTTCACCTAAATGATCCTCCGAGCTGGACAAATAACATTGGTCTCTATGTGCTGCGGGCGGTGCGCAAGTGCTTAGGGACCGTCAGACTTGACGCCAACGTTTTAAATAAAAAACAAGTTTCTACCATAATCCTATCGTATACTGTACGGTAGGCTATGTATTATCCGTGTCTCATAGCCTGTTTGTGTGTGCAGGAGCATTGGCAAACAAACGTACAGGCTGGTGACACTTGTAAATTTTGAGGGGACCCTCAATGATTCTTCCAGATTCAGTTTTGAATTAAATTAGCTATCGTTTTTAATAAAACTGTCCCGACTGGATGTTATACTGGTATAAAAATAACAAGGGGTCCATGTTTTGAAACAATAGGCTATATTACTCCAACCTACAGCAGAATATTTCAGCAAATAGTTAGCGTAGCGGTAGAATAGCCGGCCTGTAAGTTGTAGATCCCGAGTTCAAATCCCACACGGGGTGGTATTATATTTTTTGAAAATGTAGCATAAAATTGTTAATCTGGACACAATTATAGCTTTATGTATAAAGTTGCTGAATATACACTGTGTACATAGCAGAATAACTGAACATGCCCATTCATGGTAACGGTCATATTTCTACGTCAGCTTGACGTTCCCGCGTAGACGTCTAAATCATCCCCAAATCACCCTGTGATCTGGCCTAGTCCTGAACGTCACTGGAACGCGTCATCACAACGTTATCATGACGTAATTTTGCTTGCTGGGCAGTGACGCGTGTGCTCCAGATTCTTCCTTTTCTGTGATTATCCTCCTGTTCTGAGAAGCACCGTCCTCCCTCTGCGGGGGAGCTGAAGCGCAAGAGATTCCCTTCTTCTCAGTATATCACTGGTGTTCATATGTTGCATCAGCATACCAAAATAAGCCATTTAGGCAGTGTCTGTCCACTGCTAGCACAGCAGTGACTAGCAGGGTTCTTAGCAGTCAGAGGAGACCATGAGTGGTCGCCGAGAAGCTAGTCTCAACGCCAGACCCATGAGAGTTCTTACGCTGATACACTACTTTACTGCATGCTGCAGATCTCTGTCTGGGTCTGGGACACTTTCCCTCAGCCAGCTGGGGTCGGAAGTGAACCGGGCAGTGGTGGATTTCCATAATAGTGTCTCATCACCTTCAACTTGCAGACATTTTTTAGTCTATTTTGAGGCCATTTATTGAAAATGTAATTCCCCAGTTTTTGCAAAAGCAGAAGCTTCACCTGATGAAGGAGGCCACCGATGGGACCATCCACTGTGCAGGAGGTTTATACCATTTTAACCAAGCAGAGGTGAGGTTGATTGGGAGCAGCAGGGCAGTAACATAAGAATAGAATATGACCTCCTTCCCTGTACAGTTGGTTGGTATTTACATTGTTTATTTTTACAGTTCAATTTACAAATGTGTTCGTAAGGTGCACAAGCAGGTGTGATACTGCCTCACTTTCAAACAGCACATTTTTCAGTGCCAAGTGTTAATCTTTCAATTTCAATTATAGACTGTTTTCGTGGAATCGTGTTGCTAGGTGGGTCTAACTCCCTTCAGTCATTACTCATCAAATCCCTTTGATAAGTAATGACTCAATAACTTGATGTTCAAATTTTCCACAAACATCACTTTAGTGTGAGGGGAAAAGGTTACGTAAAGTGAATAAAGTTATGCTTTCTCCCATATTCTTAGATATACTGCATACTGCCCTAACACATGAGGTTGTGTATGTACGCACGCCTGTGCCTGCGTGCGTGCGTGTGTGTATCTTGGGGGGTCTTTTAAGAAAACCTCCTGATGTTGAAGAACACCCAAAGGACAAGGATACAAAGAAGCATTCAATTGTAGTAACAAGAGTCATTGTAATGTTTTCCTTCGACCATTGATGCCTCTTCTGTGTTACACTTTCCTTGTAAATGCAGTTGCACTCAGGGGCGGACTGGGATCATAATTCAGGCCGGGCATTAGATACCAAGCATGCCAGGCCGATGCGCGTGCCGGCGTCCGAAGGGCGACGGCGAAAAATTTGGGCCGTTTGAAGCCCAATTTGGGCCGTTTGAAGCCCAATTTGGGCCATTTGAAGCCAGATTTGGGCCGTTTGAAGCCCAATTTGGGTCGTTTGAAGCCAGATTTGGGCCGTTTGAAGCCCAATTTGGGCCGTTTGAAGCCCAATTTGGGCAGAGTCCAATTTTACAATGAGATGCACCCACTTTAACCCTGAATAAAGTAATAAAACCACTAGTAAACCAGTAGGCGGCGCCTGGCCTGCTGTTCAGTGAGTGGCCTGACTGTGGGCACCAATTTTTTTTTTTTTTTTTCTCAGGCCAGGCCAGGCCACCGGGCATTTGCCCGATGTGCCCGATTATGCAGTCCGCGCCTGGTTGCACTTAACACTGTATTTGCCATTGTCTGCCAGTCTTGCTTGCCATCTTTATGGAGTGGAGCTATACTGTTTTCCAGATGCTCCCAGAGACTGAAGGGACTTGTTCTCTGCTGTTGTATGGTGAGGTTGAAGTATGACTTGCTCTGAAAAGAAGGGGTGACACTACTATGTGTTATTATGGCGTAGGTCATGTTTCAGTGCCTCAACCATTGGTCATGTGTTTCATCAAAATGAGTCTGATGTCGCGCTGGCGTGTTTGTGTAGAAACGTGATTTTATGAGGAAAATATTGATGTTTGCCTGCTGATTTTTGGGGTTCACCACATTGTAATAAAATAAAGCTTCTGCTTTCATTCTGTGTAAAGATTATTGTGAAATTCGAAAGCTAAATATAGTTTTGAGGCTCATAAATGTAGGGTGACTAGAACCAGCTTACAGAACTAGCTTACTTTGTCATACTTAGGCCCTTTTTCTCGAAAACAGTTTGGAAACTGTCAAGAGATAATCTGACTCGATCTTTCGCTAATTTTGACATCACCAGAAAGCTTGCATTTTCCTCTTTCCAATAGTATAACTCAAAATGTTTTTTTTGTTTTTTTTATACTTTATTTTTGTAAATTTTCATGAAACAAAGCACAAGTAGAACATAATAGAAAAACAAACAAAACAAAACAGACTTACTAGTGGGGGATTCAACTCAGTTCGTACATGTAAACACAATCCATTTCTCCCAGTACTTACAGTACTTGTCAAGCTGTAGGTTCAAAGAGAAGGTAATTCTCTCCATACTCTGTATGTTGGTCACTATTTCTGTCCAGTAACTCAAAATGGTTTGAGGGGTCAATGTGACTCAAAATGATGGAGCCGCTCACATTTGCACTCATGTTTGAGCTGTATCTGTTCACACCAGGAGGTGGCAGCATTGCATCTCATTTGCAATTACAGGGACAGCAGGCTGAGAATCTAAATGATTTGCTCAGTGTTTTCTGGAATATAAATCCACACAATTGTAGCCATACCTTTGAAAAATGGAATACGACCTGTATAGCCACCTTATTACATATATGAGTGACTTTTCTCAGCATGTTTGCATTTTGCTGAGTGCTTCAGCTGCTATTCAGAATGACGACACCAATTTGTGAATCCATGGCTACATCCCATTGTCTCAGCGGTGCTATCTACAGACTGTTAGTTCCATCTGCATACAGCGTCTAGGCTTTGTGAAAAATTACCACCAGCTATGCTGTGGCTCATAAGGCTGGCCGCTCCATTAGCCATCATGTGATTTATGATTCGGAGATTTGGCTTGTAAAGTACGGTAGTAAATTTGGCCGCTGGATTTTGCTAATTACCAGTCACTGTGATGTGCAAAGACTAAAGTTATTTCCTGTCCTGTTTCTTGGTAAATGTCTTGTTATGTTCCAACATGAGACAGTAAAGTAGATGATAAATGTCACCTGCTCTTAAAAAGCCAAACCAAACTTATCAGAGTAGTTTGTAGTCCTTGGTAGATCCTGGATCCTCTATATCAGTGGTTGTCAAACCTTTTCACTTTAAAGCCCCCTAAAATGACACAAATTAGACCACATAACCACATTTGTCACAGGGTCCCCCATCTGATAAGATTTCTGCTTTTAGATGTTTTATTACACAAAGTGTATCAAACCCATGACCAAAATAGTCAAACATTGTCATTGTGTTACTTACAGTATGTTATGAAAGGAATTATAGTGAAAATAAATGATTCCCCTTTTTGCTGGAGACCCCTGGAACCCCCTAAAGGACACCTCGGGGTCCCTGGACCCAGACCCCACGTTGAGAACCACTGCTCTATTAGAGATTTTGAATGCTGAATCTCCAAAATGAATGTATAGTTTTGGGAATGCACTCTTTTAGTGTAGCCACAATTGTGCACTGCGCATGCCAATAGAGCAGGCGAGGCCTCGCAGCAGCCGAGCTGGGTATGCGACGCTGCGCAGCGGGCGAGCAAGGCCGCGCAGCAGCCGAGCCTAGGAATTTATTTTGAATCAAATCTGCTGATATTCCATTATCTTGGTTGCCTTTCCTCCTAAAAGATGATACACAGGGGCCATGCACGTGTGCCCGCCCGCCCGCACACGCACACGCGCACACACACACACACACACACACACACGTCCTTTATTACTGTAATGTTGCGTCACCACTCCAACTTACGGTCTAATAGCTGCAGAAACTGCTGACAGGATGCTGCACATGTTATATTAAACCGAGGTGGCAGGCTTTCTTGGTCGCATTGAGGCCAATGCGGAAGTACTAAAAACAGCAGTTCCTTGAATGGACAATTAGTAACCATTTTCTAGTAAGCTAGCTCTCTTATGTTTTCCCTCGTGAGCTAAAATATATATTTTATTGTGGCTCTGACACATTGTCTTACTGGATGAACCTCATTATTTTGTTAACCACCATCAGGCGGCAAGCTCGGACTTGGACAGATGAAGCCTATGCGGAAGTGATAAAAGCTGTAGTTCCTCAAATGGCCACTTGAGGTTGGCTGCAAAAGTGAGTCAGTCCCCATTCAACTCCATGTTAAAATGCCTGACTACAGCATAAATACCGTAAACAACATGTTTACAGCCTGGTTCAAAAAATGCTTTTGTTCTCTACAGCTAATTTCACCTTTCATGACAACTGTACAGGGGGTGAATTTTATATAACTCACCCGTTTAGAGTCAAATAGATGATTTAAAAAAAGAAATACTGTTTTGGGCGTGATTGACAGGACACCTGTCCAGTGATCGCATGTTCACGGACCAATAGCAGGCGGGGCTACAGCTCTGTGGGAAACAAACGCCTGGTCTCGCGCGAGCTGCGTGAGAACAAAGATGGCAGCGGCCAAAACGCCAAACTAGAGGCTTCAAAATGGTCTATGTATTAAACATCTCCTATGTATTACCAATGAACCAAAGTAGTTAATGAAGATCTATGCAATTTGCAAAGCAAATGTCCTCATTATACAGACCTAGTTGGAATACATGAGTTAGGTTTTTCCAGTGACAAGGCCATTCACATTCACTTAGATCAGGGCTGCTCTGTTCAGCCCTGAATCTTTCAGCAGGCCTGGTCCCTCAATGTGCACTTGAGCTGTGAACCTGGTGAAAAAGGGGATGACAGGATGCTAAGTGTTTCTGGCTGCCTGCCCAGCTTCTCATGTGCTCCGAGAGGCGGAGATATCAACAGAGACATAAGACAATGCAGTCATGTTATGATCTCCACCAAAGCCTCATTAGAGTATTAGCCAAAGATGATCTTCAGATTACTGCTACCGCCGTGCTTCACTGGAGTTTGACTCTTAAAGTGTTCTGGAGTGTGTCCAATAGGTCTACAGAGCAAGCAGCATATGGGTCAACCATGTCATGACTGAAATAATGAATCAAATGTAATCTAATGTAATACAATGCTATTCCTACAAAGTGTGCAAAGATTGGATTTTGAAGGATATGGCTTTTATGTCATATTCATGCAACAGTATAGCCTCAAATTAGCCCACAAAGAGAATGTTAATAGAGCAGATATATTTATTGAATTTTATTCAAAAATTATCCAAAGCTAATGCACCGTAATGATATTCAAAACACATTAAAAACATCTAGATGACTCCTAAATGCTACACATTCTTGCAGGGTTTGGTATTATTCAATATGACTATTTCTCCAGTTTTGCAAATGTCTACTGTAATGTATTGTAAGCTATTAAAAGTATTGTTTAGTTTTTGGCAACCAATCGTTGTGTTAAGAGTCGATATTTCATATTTGAAGTACCAAACTATTTAACCGACCAACAGATTTCTAAAAGAGCTCCCCCTTTCAAGAGAGAAAAACCAAACAGGATAGCTCTTTGTTTCTCTCAAAGGCAGCCATGTTGTTGCCATGGCAGTGAGCGGCTAGTGCAGCCTCTGTCCCTGCTTCCCTCAGTGCTGCTGTAAAATGTGACCTCCTTAATCTTTCAGTGTCTCTGGAGTTCCCTCAGCTTCACTGGGCGTGACACACATCGCCACTTAAGACCAATTAGTGCAGTCACTGGCTGATATAAGTAGCCTATTGGAATTTAGGATTTTTTTCGGTCAACAGGAAGTTGTTTGTGCAAATGCATGGACATGTGTCATACGTAATAGCATGGAGGACTTCTCCGTCTCTTTTCTTTTTTTTAAAGAATGTTCCCCACTGTGTTATACACGATCATCATGATTAGCAAATTGGGCTATTTTCCATGAAAAGGGTAGCGGGATGTTGATTTGAACGAGGTGTGACGCCTATGCGAGTTAGCAAAACAAAAAGCACCGACGGGGGTTACAGGGGTGATGTTTTTATTTATTCGCCGCTCCTATCGAACAGTATCTGGGGGCTGGTTGCTATGGCAACTAGTGAGCCCATACTGGAGAGCGACCAGGAGACATTAATAAGCTTACTGTGAGCTTCTTTGGCTCCTTCTGTTGGTCATGAGCATGGGTGCTGGCTGTAGCGCGCGCGCGCGCACACACACACACACACTCATGTGCAGACACACGCACACACACACACTCACACTCATGTGCAGACACACGTCAAACACACACGTCAAACACACACACACACACACACACACACTCATGTGCAGACACACACAAACACACACACACACTAGGGCTGGGCAATATATCGATATCGTGATATCGTCTTAGATTTTGAATATTGGCATAAGTGTCGTCTTTTCCTGGTTTTAAAGGCTGCATTATAGTAAAGTGATGTCATTTTCTGAACTTACCAGAATGTTGTAGCTGTTGTATTATTTGCCTTTACCCACTTAGTCACTATATCCACATTACTGAGGATCATTTATTAAAAATCTCATTGTGTAAACATTTTGTGGAAGCACCAATAGTCAGGGAAGGAAACACTGTCTGTCTTTGCATTTTATTTTGATCACAGTCTTGCTTTGTGACATCTAACATGTGACTTTGACATTTAGCCCACATCGTAGAAAATACAGAGATATATATCGTGTATCACCATTCAGCCTAAAAATACAGAGATTGTTGGTCCACATGGGCCAGCCCTACACACAAACACACAGAACATACTAGTAGCTTATGCATACATTCATGCTCCAAAATCAGCCCAAACACAGACGACACTCTTACGCATCACTTCTGATGAAGATGGGAGGTGCCAGACAATTGATGCTAGAAACCCACGATAAGAGAATGTTCCACCATCTGCCGCATTTTCCCCTCCATCACGGGTACCCAGAGTGTGAGGGGAGGGAGGGGGGGGGGGGGGGTACCCAGAGTGTGAAGGGAGGGAGGGGGGGAGGGGGGGGGGGTCAACGCCTTGTTGGGAGCACAGACAGGAACACGACTAGCCAGGGGGGTATTGTGAGGCTTTGTAAGCTAAGGATTCCCCTAGAAAAAAAGCCCTCCCCCAATCGCTCACAGCAAGTCTACCATACAAAGACGTGCTAAGCTAGTGTGTGGCCAAAGGGTGGGGCGCTTTGTGTATGTGTGCATGTGTGTTTGTGCATGTGTGTGTGTGCACGCGCACAAATGTGTGAAAAGTCACATGCATATTAAGATATTCTAATACTGATGTCTCCTTATTCACTGAGCACTAATGAACTGCTTTTATTTATTTGCATATTTTCAATTTAGTTGAACATGCATGAGTAAGAAGCCACGAGCCTGTTGATGTCAACTCTTTAAATCCCAGGAGACTGAATCAAATTAATTGCAAATTAATATATTTTTTCCCCCTGTGCCACATGCAAACAATAGCACTTAAACGTCCCATTTCGTGTAAAACTGGATTTCCTTGCCTCTTTGTTTATAAAGGACGTGGGCGTGGTGCTACTGTATATAAACATCATGGACGTCTCGAAACAGAGAAATCCACAGACTCCATGCTGTGTTTCATCAAACACAAGTAAGGCATGTTTGGTTTTAAAGGACAAACGGGGAAATAAAGCTCAAAATTAAACACTTCATTGTTATGTAGGCCTATAAATCAAGAATTTAGCGCTGATAAAACTCAGTGGGCTGGCAATTAATTTGCTAATTGGTAATTAATGATAACTGCAAAGTAAATTGCCTGTTAACATGTCAGAAATGTCCTTATCAGTATTGCTACAATGTTAACCCTATAACTCATGTTGAAGATGTTGCCGCACGGCAGAATGTGTCTGAGGCCGCTTATATTTTCACTACAGCTAAGGTGTTAAATATAGCATAAGACTGGGAAAATAAATGTTTTTCTGACTTATAAGGGTACATGATACCAAGCAGCAGTTTATTGAAACTCTGGAACATTTGGAGATGCCTGAATATGTGGGTCTCTGTCCCCCAAGAGCGTTAAGACTTAGCATGCAATGCGGACCATCTAGGGAATGACCACAAAGACGCAGGGTTTTCTGGCTCTAAGGAAACACATGTTGACATCTGATAGGCAGCAGTTCCTCATGTCTGGAAAGCCTAGCATGACAAAATGAGCTGAGGGAAATTATGCTGATCCTGGTGCTCAAATTAAGTGATTTCTTAGAAGCTCAATTACTGCCAAGTAGGGCCGGGTATCGTTCAAAAATGTTCTATATCGATACCGCTACCGGTACCTTGACTTCGATACTGGTTCCTGAATGATACTTTTCCCCCCGATACTTTACTCTCTGTAATTCAAAATAATAATAACTTCAGTTGTAAAAAATAAGTCCAAACTTCTCAATCTCAACATTGTTATTTATTTAGAACATTATTTCATAATCGTGTGCGCCATGCTCATGCTGCATTCAAGAACAACTCGGAAAAACCGAGATGCACTCGTAGGTATTGAAATTTGGTGAATCGATACTCGGAGTGAATCGATACTCGGCAGTATTGACGTAGTTCGGTCGATACCATAAAAGTGTCAAAGTTCAATACCCAGCCCTACTGCCAAAGAGCACAGAGCAGAGTCCATCATGCTGGCTCAATTTACAGCAACTGGAATGGGGTTTGTTTTGACCTGCCCAGAACCACCGCTGCTGAAATCTCTAACCTTGATTACAGGTTTCCAATAAACAAGCTACTTGTTAGTCCATGTGACTTTTGTGTACAAGCCCTTTGCTTACAGTTCCGCAGTGTGAACCTAAATGAACAAAATGCAAGTAAACGTTCCCAATGGCTCAGACCAAAGACCATGTAGGTGTGATCGCACTCTTACAGCGAATCTTATTCACTGCATGCCCACACAAGGACCTCCTTATACCATGCTGGAGTTTTCTTCTAAGGGTGCTTTCTCACTGGCGCCCCGGTACCGTTCCCGAGCACACTTGTCCATAAATTGACCCCAGTTTCAGAACGTTTGACGAGTGTGAACGTTGCGTTCCATTCCGTTCCGTGCCCGGGTGCGCAACAGGGAACCGTGACAGGATCCACTTGAAAAGGTGGTCTGGGGAGCGCATTGGCGTGCCCGGGCACGGAGCACTTGCGAGTGTGAAAGCCAACCGTTCCGAACCACATAGACAACACACGGGCGAAGATAAACTCCAGGCATAGTTGATGATGCAAGTGCACTCTGTTCCGTTTTCGAGCGCGGAAGAAATGTTGTAATGTGAAAGCTGACCAGCGGGGGAGAGGGGAGGGGGGGGGGCAATCGTTCCCGGGTGCGGAACGGAACGGAACGGAACGAAAGCAATCGTTCCCAGTGAGAAAGCATCCTTATTCTCAATGATAAGGACTTGACCTTATATACAAGTCTCCAACAGTGCACAGTGTTTTTGTTTTTTTAGCATGTAGAACAAGTGCTAGAAGATTAAAAAAAAAAAAGATTTTGGCAAAAGAGTTGTGCAATTTAAACAGTTTTATCTCATCTCTTGGCAAAAGCACGAATCACAACAGGGAGTTCCCCCAAGCATCTGTTTAGCACAACTGCTGTAGCAAAAAAAAAAGGGCTCAATGGACACAGGATTAGTCCATGTGGGCAATATGGAATATTAGACTGAATAATTAATCAAGGGTGCCACAGAAAGAATTTTAACCAATAATTTATTAACACATTCATTTGGAGACAAGAAAGAGCATGGAAGCATTACACACTAAAAGACGAAAATGCTATTAATGTAAATATTGCGATGCCATTATCAAAATGAAACTCCAGGGGCAATTTATGATCGCCCGACGAGCATCGCCGCTGAACGTCACGTTACGTTCCATTATCGCTGGACGCTGACTTTGGACGCTGTCACTAATAAAAGTTATAAATACTAGGCGATAGGAGCATGCATCGTGCGTGCAGAGACAATACCACAGATATTTTTTACAATTAATTGATTAACTGATCGTTAAGGTGTGCAGCGGTTAAGGAAAATGCATGAAATTCCCATCCCCAAAGGGGAGATATCTGAATAACTTCACCTAGCAATGGTGTCATGTTTGTTTGTTAACCTGGCTATAGATAAGCTATCAGTTAAGCTATGAATGCTATGAAAGCAGGGCACACAATTAGACCAAATGCTGGTAATGAATGCTGGTTGGAGGGGCCCTTTTGGAATTTTTGCCTAGGGCCCCAACTAGCCTGGGTAAACCCAGCCTCCACGTGACCTGCTCTCAGACCTGTTCTCAGTCACTACGCTAGTGACTGAGAACTCTGAGAGCAGGTCACGTGGCGGCTGGGTTCACCCAGGCTAGGCCCCAACAGACTCTACAATCACCACTGAGAACAATGGAAAAACGGTTTAAAACAACAATAATTATATTATTATTTTTTACTTACAAACTGCCAAAAATGAGCCAACAAGATGCAGCAGCAATACTTGGTGAATGTTCGTCTGTATATGGAGAGATCGCAGTGTCTCTGTCTGTTGGTCGGTGTATGCCAGACCGCTGTTTGAAACAGCTGGAGGCCTAGGCTAACTTACTGTATGCATTCTGACAGTCAATCAAATTCAGTAAATAGCAAAGCTGTCTCATCATCAAATCATGCTTATTTCCCACCTTACTATCACAAATAATTAAGTACTTAAGCATTGATGCTTCAAGTATGACTGATCTGAAATCACTCATCGCCCACAGTTCTTTTTATAGCAGCAGATTACGTCTTAACACCTACATGGTTAAACCTTAACACATTACATAACAGTTAAACTTACACTGTACGCTATCAGATTTCACTATTCTACTGCTTCTGAGATAGCTCAATATGTGCCTCACTCTACTGCCAAATCCCTGTGTTCTCTTCAATGCTTCAGTTGGTGTGTTTACACTACTTTTGTATTATCCTCAGAAAGCTCTTCTTGCAGGGTTCCTAGACATTCCATTCCACCTGCAACATTTCCATATCATATCCAGACCTTTGTTTCAAAGATTTTGTCTGGTGTTCACTATGATTTATGCAGATAGACATCTTGCCCCTGCTAACTAGGTCATATCACTGTAGAGATGAAGATTGTTCTTCATAATGACAAATATCAGAATGCCTGTATAGCCCTTTTCCCACATGCGCTTTGTACCGCAAAATGACCGGAACGTGGTCAAATGGCTGCATGTGGGAAAGGCGCCGTGCCGGTATAAGCGCGACCCCGTCGTCGCGGCCATTTCACCAGTTTTGAGCTAGTCAGAAGAGCGGTATGCCGCGATAGACAGACAGGTGAGAAAGGGGTCCAGTCATTTTCCGCTATCAGTGGGCTGTGACTTCGTGGACCAGGTTGCACACAGTAGACAGTCCAACACCAAATACACAGCTGATTGTTCGATATTCCCCTGGTGTTGCGTACCACCAAAGGACTATTGCCAGTCGCAAACGCGCTTCCAGTGGTTTTCGCCACCGGGTGATCTTGCGTGCGGGTCGGACCAGACTCAGCACGTAATACCGGGACATGCGAAAATGACGCTTCCATTCCACGTCGTCAAAATTGTTCAGAGCATCTTCCCAAAATAAATTCCCTCCTGGTCTCTCTCGCTTCCAGACGGCTCTAGTCTCACGCAGCAGCGCAGAGGTACATAACACTGTCATGATCTGTCCCCGGTCTATCTTCATATTCTGCGCGACACTCTCATGGGCGAGGTGTACACACGTTGCTTAATGTTCCAGCGGGCATAATCTAATCATTAGCGCACATTAAAGCAAACTGGCGAAATGATCTTGTGATAATAAGAGC
Organism: Poromitra crassiceps; assembly: GCF_964638095.1. Lineage (NCBI taxonomy): Eukaryota > Metazoa > Chordata > Actinopteri > Beryciformes > Melamphaidae > Poromitra > Poromitra crassiceps. The sequence continues at coordinate 12,037,849 of NC_139634.1, forward strand.
AGTAGCCTATGTCAGCTTCATGTGTGTGTGTGCTGATTTTCCCCTCTACTCTCTGCTCGCTCTCTGGCCACAGTCCGTCCTCCTCCTTCAGTCACAGCCCGACAGGGACTAAGCAACGTTGCCGACAGCCAAGGCAAGCCCGGACACATCAAATGAAGCCAGTCTGTAAAAAGTGCTTCAACGCGACGCAGGTGAACGGATAAACAAGCAAACTTATTTCACCATTCGGAGTTTTGCCGACACGTCACTCCCCACCCGCTCTGCAGTGCCGCCCCCCCCCCCCCCCCCCCCCACATACAGGCAATTTCGCTGATAGATTCCCACATGCCAGAGGAGAGGTGTGAAGGGAAATGTCCGATATTGACACAGGTAATTTTCCGGTACGCATGTGGGAAAAGGGCTTATGTGAGACGATTGGCAGCCTGGCAGGGTTCCTACATGGTTGCCATTTTAAAATGACATTTTTCCCAGACAGTATGTTCAGACCCAATGAGCATCCCTCTACCGTACACATATCTGAACATTATTCTTCACATCAACAACAGCTATGGACTCAAAACGGGTCTACAACAACATAAAAGCTATAATTATGTGTGTATCGGACCTGAATCACAACATTTTCCAAACTATTTAATGTTCCGGACTTTCCAGACCTGCATGGGAACCTCAACCCTCTAATCTAATTCTCATCTATATCCAGTTCTCAGCTGCTGCAGCAACTCAACTTCCCCACGGGGATCATTAAAGTTTCATATAATCCACCTGCCTGTTCATCCATCCATCCACCCATCTGTCCAAACATGAAGCCCTCAATCCTCCATCCCTCTCTATGCCTCTATCCATCCATCCATCCATCTGTGATCTGGCTGTGTCTACAGTATATCAGTGTGATGTGTGAATCGATCTGTGATCTGGCTGTGTCTACAGTATATCAGTGTGATGTGTGAATCGATCTGTGATCTGGCTGTGTCTAAAGTATATCAGTGTGAGGTGTGAATCGATCTGTGATCTGGCTGTGTCTACAGTATATCAGTGTGATGTGTGAATCGATCTGTGATCTGGCTGTGTCTACAGTATATCAGTGTGATGTGTGAATCGATCTGTGATCTGGCTGTGTCTACAGTATATCAGTGTGATGTGTGAATCGATCTGTGATCTGGCTGTGTCTACAGTATATCAGTGTGAGGTGTGAATCGATCTGTGATCTGGCTGTGTCTAAAGTATATCAGTGTGATGTGTGAATCAATCTGTGATCTGGCTGTGTCTACAGTATATCAGTGTGATGTGTGAATTGATCTGTGATCTGGCTGTGTCTACAGTATATCAGTGTGATGTGTGAATCGATCTGTGATCTGGCTGTGTCTACAGTATATCAGTGTGATGTGTGAATCGATCTGTGATCTGGCTGTGTCTACAGTATATCAGTGTGATGTGTGAATCGATCTGTGATCTGGCTGTGTCTACAGTATATCAGTGTGATGTGTGAATCGATCTGTGATCTGGCTGTGTCTACAGTATATCAGTGTGATGTGTGAATCGATCTGTGATCTGGCTGTGTCTAAAGTATATCAGTGTGATGTGTGAATCAATCTGTGATCTGGCTGTGTCTACAGTATATCAGTGTGATGTGTGAATTGATCTGTGATCTGGCTGTGTCTACAGTATATCAGTGTGAGGTGTGAATCGATCTGTGATCTGGCTGTGTCTAAAGTATATCAGTGTGATGTGTGAATCAATCTGTGATCTGGCTGTGTCTACAGTATATCAGTGTGATGTGTGAATTGATCTGTGATCTGGCTGTGTCTACAGTATATCAGTGTGAGGTGTGAATCGATCTGTGATCTGGCTGTCTACAGTATATCAGTGTGAGGTGTGAATCGATCTGTGATCTGGCTGTGTCTACAGTATATCAGTGTGAGGTGTGAATCGATCTGTGATCTGGCTGTGTCTAAAGTATATCAGTGTGATGTGTGAATCGATCTGTGATCTGGCTGTGTCTACAGTATATCAGTGTGATGTGTGAATCGATCTGTGATCTGGCTGTGTCTACAGTATATCAGTGTGATGTGTGAATCGATCTGTGATCTGGCTGTGTCTACAGTATATCAGTGTGAGGTGTGAATCGATCTGTGATCTGGCTGTGTCTAAAGTATATCAGTGTGATGTGTGAATCGATCTGTGATCTGGCTGTGTCTACAGTATATCAGTGTGATGTGTGAATCGATCTGTGATCTGGCTGTGTCTACAGTATATCAGTGTGATGTGTGAATCGATCTGTGATCTGGCTGTGTCTACAGTATATCAGTGTGAGGTGTGAATCGATCTGTGATCTGGTTGTGTCTAAAGTATATCAGTGTGATGTGTGAATCGATCTGTGATCTGGCTGTGTCTACAGTATATCAGTGTGATGTGTGAATCGATCTGTGATCTGGCTGTGTCTACAGTATATCAGTGTGATGTGTGAATCGATCTGTGATCTGGCTGTGTCTACAGTATATCAGTGTGAGGTGTGAATCGATCTGTGATCTGGCTGTGTCTATAGTATATCAGTGTGAGGTGTGAATCGATCTGTGATCTGGTTGTGTCTACAGTATATCAGTGTGAGGTGTGAATCGATCTGTGATCTGGCTGTGTCTACAGTATATCAGTGTGATGTGTGAATCGATCTGTGATCTGGCTGTGTCTAAAGTATATCAGTGTGATGTGTGAATCGATCTGTGATCTGGCTGTTTCTAAAGTATATCAGTGTGAGGTGTGAATCGATCTGTGATCTGGCTGTGTCTACAGTATATCAGTGTGAGGTGTGAATCGATCTGTGATCTGGCTGTGTCTAAAGTATATCAGTGTGAGGTGTGAATCGATCTGTGATCTGGCTGTGTCTAAAGTATATCAGTGTGATGTGTGAATCGATCTGTGATCTGGCTGTTTCTAAAGTATATCAGTGTGAGGTGTGAATCGATCTGTGATCTGGCTGTGTCTACAGTATATCAGTGTGAGGTGTGAATCGATCTGTGATCTGGCTGTGTCTAAAGTATATCAGTGTGAGGTGTGAATCGATCTGTGATCTGGCTGTGTCTATAGTATATCAGTGTGATGTGTGAATCGATCTGTGATCTGGTTGTGTCTATATCAGTGTGATTGTGAGGTGTGAATCGATCTGTGATCTGGTTGTGTCTACAGTATATCAGTGTGATGTGTGAATCGATCTGTGATCTGGCTGTGTCTACAGTATATCAGTGTGATGTGTGAATCGCCTCACAAGTTATTAGTACTCTATCTACATACTATAATAAGACTGCTAGGTTTCGGCCAGCGAAATGTTGACCATTTTTGCATTTCAAATTATGCACACAGTAGCTGTCACACTGTCTGGGCTGGATCGCTACTGAACAGATGTATTTTCCGCACAACAAACTTTGATTTATTATAACAGTATCATTATTTGCATGACTTGCAAGTCAGTGAGAAAGCCCTCTTGCACAGTGTAGAGATACAAATATAATACAGACTTATTCACCATACTCGAGTCGCGGTTGTCGGGTGAAAACACATCTTCAAAATGTCAACTTTTTAGAAAGATAAACAGTCCCAGTTTGTCCAATGTTTTGAATAGGTTCCATGAACCCAAGAGGCATAGAACTTTCTCAGCCCATAGAGGAGCATCTAATTCATCAAGTTAAGTTAGAATTTGAAAATGATGAAAATTGGGAGTTATGAGGTTTTCACAATGACAAATATTTGTCCAGTGTAAGTCTATACATGCACTGCATTGTGTATATGTCTCCTATTCTTGCTTTCTTACCACCATAAAGCGTGCATTTACATGATAAGGATCTGCTGACACCTCCTTGGTGATGGTATAATTGAATCTGTATGACTAATAAGATTAGGAGAATCCCATTTTGAAATCAGATGTCCCCCCTCCCATATTTAAGGAGAGGTTGAGTTAATGCAGTAGACCCACCGCCAAGGGGGCAGACGGGCTTAACCATTCTCAGAGAGCCAGGGGTGATAAGGGTGGGCTGGGTGGGGAAGGATGACCAACGCCCCTGAACACCCCCCTCTCCCAACATGACACAGCCAGAAGGTCCATATCAACTGCTGCTCAGTCTGTTACCCACAAGCACCACTTTAAATGTTTTTTTCACACACCTGCCTTGCCTAGAATCCGCCCTCCCATCTTTTGATACACCCACACGCAGTCCTCTCTGACTACCACCGAGACCCCCCCTCTGCCCCCTCTATCCCCCACCCCCCTCTGACTGCCCCCTCCTCCTCCTCCCTCCTCTCTGGCTCCTCCACCAGGGACCAAGGAGGGTTTTTCAGCACTTGCCACAGCAGCTCGCAATGGGCAGCAGCGCGACGACTCAGTGATCCTTCTCATAGCCCCCACCACTTGACAGAAATCACTGCTGACAAGCACTCACAGGGTTCAGCAGAGAGACCTAGAGAGAGAGAGAGAGTGGGAAAGAAATAGAGAAAGAGAGAAAGACAGCGGGAGTGCTTTGTGTGGACTACCCATCAGCTGATATCCCCCCCGAAGAGAAATACGATTTCAAACCCGCAAACCCAAAAAGGCTTTTTCCCTCCCATCTCTAGTTGCTCTAAACCTAGAACCAGCAGCAGCATGGAAGAGGATATGGATGAGGGGCAGACCCAGAAAGGTAAAAGACTATTTCTCTTTACATACATTTGGGTGGCTTCCCTTAAGCAAATGTGACATGAGTGCTTTGTCTGTGTGTCAGCGGTGCGCTCGCAAGAGGACCCATCGCACAAAATGTTCCCCTTTTCCTTTCTGAATACTGAATAGACGAGCAGCTGTTTGTGGTCATTCCTTTGTCCATTGAGTGTCAGCACTCCACTGAAGAGTGCAAGTCTATATGTTGTCGAGGCAGTCAGAGAGGGGTGTGAACCGCTTCGGCAAAAGGGCTGGACCGCCTTTGTTCACTTGATAAGGCTTTCATGCCTGTCTGTGGCGATGGCTGAGGGGGAAACATGGACCGAGGAGAACCCAACCAAGCCTCTAGTCTGCACCCATTAATCCATTTAGCTCTCCAGTTGGAGTCTTTGTATCTAAATTGCCAGACGTTGTATCTTTGCATCAATGCTCTTGTGTTTGTCTGTGGCGCTCGGCGAGGATTTGACGCAGGGCGAAGGGGTTTCTTCCGTGCCTTCACGCAGGGGCACTGTTTTGCTTTGTGCAAAGTGGGATTGCCATTTATAATTCACCGACCCGCTTCGCATGAATGACCGAGTGTCTGGTTGAGACTCACCAAAGTAGTGAGACTATTATTGTTGTTTACTAGGAGGGAGGGCAACGTTTTGAAGCGTTCTTTCTAAAGCCGTGCTGAAAAGTCGAGCAGAGGGGATGCTGTCATCATACAGGGAAACACCTTTGTCTCAGTCGTCCCAGTCTCCCTCCCTCCCGGGTTTATTCTATGCGACAGGCATGGCTTGATATGTTTGTTTGTGTGTCTCTCTTCCTCCCTCCCTCCCCTCCCTCTCCCCCTCCTCCCCTGGAAACCAATGCTTCTCACAGACAGGCATGAGCTGAAACTGTTGCCATGGCGCTGGCCAAGTGTAGTCATTACCTATTCTCTCTTCACCCACACTCTCACTGATGACATTTCAGTAGCGCAGGAATAGTTCACTGGGTCTGTGTGTGCATGAGGGAGAGAGAGAGAGAGAGAGTATGTGTGTGCATGAGAGAGAAAGAGAGAGAGATAAAGAGATTGAGAGGGAGGAGAGAGAGAGAGACTTGGGCGAATTTGACAAGCAACACCATCTAGCACAGAGAAAGACAGCAACAGAGAGAGAGAGTAATCATTGCCATAGGTTAGTACCACCTATGGATATGGAGAGATTAGCAGATTATAATTTTTTCTCTGACTAAATGATGAAGATCTTGACAAAATTAGGATTATATGTATGAGGATGACAGTCCACATGACAATTCACAACGTTTGGAGTGTCAACCGCAGAAATCCTAACAGATTCTGATTGAATACTTCTTGGCCGCCATTACTAGGTGTGTACTCAGGCATCCCTATTCAGGAAGCAAATCTGTCAGCCTTGGCCACTAACACAAATGCTCAGCCAACTGAAAGAGGCTACCATGCAAGCTGTGCATGCATTTCTCCATGCCACGTCTATTCATTTGTGTGAAGGGTGGTCTTGTAAAGACTACCTATAATGACTTAGTTGAACACTCGTAAACGCTGCGAGCTCCCTCTCCTGCTGGCGCAAATATGGCCCACTGACAGATCTTTACTCCAGCAGATCTGGAGGATCATAAAATATGCAAACAGAGGACAGTAGATTAATTTGCTATTTAGTGCTGCACTCACAGTGCGAGAAGCAAGGCCTCTGAAGTGCAAGCCTCTTCGGTGATGATGAAATAATTATGATTTTTTGCAGGTTATGTTATTGTTTTCCTTGACCATGGAGCCCCAAAACTCTGGCAGGGAAAAGAGGTTGATGAAAAAATGGCAGGCAACACAGTATCGTGAATGTGTTGTGAATGTTGCCCACAACACTGACAGGTGTTTAAAATGCTGTGTGATATTTGTTGCTGCTCACCATTCAAAAAAAGTTTGTGAAAACCACTAACCTGTCACGCCGGAAGGCGACACACCCAAGTTAGCCCCGCCCATTGAACAATTGATGCAGCCACTTAGGGGCCTGCAGCCACCAGGTAGACATCTCTGTGAATCACTACATAGTCTTAGCCCAGGTGTTGCTACAAAACGTAAGAAAAAGCCACAACCTAATTCTCTATCAACTTTTGTCCCTGTATTGTAGCTTGGTAGTAGTAAAGTTCTCTTGAATGTAATCGCAACATAAAATGGTGATTCTACTGTTACCTATGTCTGTCACAAAGAAGGAAACATGGAAAGTAAGATTTAATACAATATACGTCTCCAGTGATGACAAGTTTCTGAAATTTTTCCTGATTGAAACCTAAAATATCCCCAAAAACCCTAATGGAGGAGGAGGGTGGGGTCGGTTCAAAGTTGAATCAAGGGTGAGTAAAAGCTAAGGCCTGTCTGATTGGCATGGTGTGAAATATATTATATTGCGTCTTATTGGCTGCACTGGGTGTGGACAGGCAGGCAGGCAGGCAGGCAGGCAGGCAGGCAGGCAGGCAGGCAGGCAGGCAGACAGGCAGGCAGGCAGGCAGGCAGACAGACAGACAGACAGACAGACAGACAGACAGACAGACAGACAGACACACACACACACACACACACACACACACACACACAATCAAGTGCTGTGGGATAACCAGTTTGTTAAAAGCATTTTATAAATGAATCTTGAATGAATTGACAGGTTCCCTATGGTTAGAGAGAGAGAGAGAAAAAAACGATGTGATTATTAGATTTAAAGACACATCCATCTTCTTTACTGGCTCTAAGATCATACAAGACAATCTTTCAGGTGTTTGATTGGTTAATCTCATGCAGCATGAGGCAACATAACTAGTTTAGAACAGATTGAGGTGGAGGCTGGGCTCATTGATCTCCTCGCACAGAGGGTCTTTGCTAAATTGAAGAGTGGAGAAATGGTGACAAATGTGTCCCTCCTGGGTTTTGAATTCAATTGATGGTTGCATTGACTGCTCATCTGAAACAGGATGAACACATCAGTGTGCCCTGTCAGGTGTAGTTCCATGTTCCTTTGATTTAGCGCCTGTCATTTTGCATAACTTGGGACACAATCATTGCTGGCTTTCTGCTGCAACCGACACGTCGTTCAGTTACAATGTGGGACAATAAATAAAGGAGCTATTTTAAGTGCGGTGCCCTTTTGCCGGGGAAGCCCTCCAACAACTTCCTCCTGCACGGTCCATTCAGCCTCGACGTGTTGATCAAAGCTTTGATTTATCTGAGGGTTGCTCTGGCTGCCAAGTGGTAGTTTACTTTTCTTTCTTTCATTAAAAAACTTTAAAAACGAAATCATGAAACAGAGTAAGAAAGAACTGTTGTGTTTAAAAGCCCTAGCCTTGTTTCTGTTGGTACTTCAGTCCCCAGCAAGCTAAGGAACATGTATTGTGTGATTCACTCTGGACATTCAACAGCATTGCTTAGCCTACTGCACAAGCACTCAGGGGCATAGCTATGGGTGGGCCACCCACTTCTAAAGCCTATACAGTACAAGGCCCATCCAATCACGAGACTTAACACATCAAATTGTGTCATGTAAACACTCATTCCAATCCCTTTGTTTGGTTGGCCTCTCTCGGCTCTCTCTGCACACGCTTGTGCATTTGACGTAACATGTTTAAAAAAAAATTGATGTTGAATTTGATGTTGGCGTCGCAGCCTATTTTTATATCAAGTGCTGATGTAACCCAGTGGTTCCCAAACTGGGGGGCGCAGAGGAACGTGCGAACAGCACGATCGCTGTGATCCCGACTGATCGCTGTGATCTCGACTGGTCATTTCTCCAGTTACTCTATTTCAGAGGCCGTAGTGGGCTCACTTTTAAAGCCAGAGTGAAGTGTCTGGTATCATATGAAACTAGGAGACCTAAGGCATCCATTGGCCTTTGGTACCAACCATGTCAGTTGGATACCAACATTTAGGGGGCTAAATAACGCCAAAGTTAGGCAAAACTTTGGTGAGGGGAAAACCATTTTCAAAGGGGTCCCTTCACCTCTCACCTTAAGATATCTGAATGAAAATGGGTTCTATGGGTACCCACAAGTCTCTCTCTCTCTCTCTCTCTCTCTCTCTCTCTCTCTCTCTCTCTCTCTCTCTCTCTGTTAATTAAAAGTGGTGACATTTTGCTGCACTGTTCAATGTAAAGATTTTAAGTTAAATGTGAAAATATAATCAAGAATGTTTACAAGAAATATGTCAGAAAGCAATTTACTGTATACTATGAAATGTTTTTGGAAGTTGATTTTATTTATTCTTTTCAGCAAAACAAACTAAAGAACAGAGTTTATATATCAGTGCAATTAATAATTCATTCACAACAAAGATGGTAGGCGAAGGCACATTTGGGGTGTGGTGTGCGTGTGTGTGTGTGTGTGTGTGTGTGTGTGTGTGGGGGGGGGGGGGGCTGGGGGTAAATGTTTCTATATCATGAAAAGGGGGCGTGGCAGAACCACTGATGTAACTGCAGCTGTAAGCTAACTACTGTATTACGTTAGTGTTTGGGAACCAATGAGTTACTCTGATTGTATTTGAGCTGCCACGTCTGCATCTGGTGGGTGTGAGATTATTTGGCAGCTGTGCCGGGCTGTTATGACATTCTGTTGGGTCTGATAGGCGCATGTGTTTGCATATGAATATACACTCACTCATAGAGACACTGCCGGAGCGCGTCATCATTCAGAAACCATGCACAAAACGGGGGAAAACACAAACTCCCCCCCCAATCCTGGCGTTCTCCTATGTCGTGTGTTGCACACAAAGATCATATATACGGAAGATGAACACTTCAACTTACTTCCTTGACAGCTAGATCCACATTTTTCTTCTCGCCAATTCTCAATGGCTTCCTTGTTTTGCTCGTAAGTACATTACAAAAACAAAACTTTAATTGGTGATTTTTTACATTTATAGTCTGTGCAGCCCACCACACAACAGCTTTTAGCTATGTTTAAATCAAGGAAAATGACACTGGTGTGTGGACATGAATGGAGCTCTTTCTCCCGTGATGGGCGTGGCCTATTTCATGCAGTGTCTCTATGGGATGAATTGTGTAGCCCATCCACTTTTATTCAGGCCCATCTGCAGTTTTCTTTCTTTCTTTCTTTCTTTCTTTCTTTCTTTCTTTCTTTCTTTCTTTCTTTCTTTCTTTTTTTTTTGGGGGGGGGGGGGGGGGGCTTTTATTTGATAGGACAGTAGGCAGAGAGGAAAGGTGGGGAGAGAGAGAGGGGATGACATGCGGCAAAGGACCACAGGTCAGCCGCGCGAAGGACTTAGCTTTTGTGGTAGGTAGGCGCTCTACCAGGTGAGCCACCGGGATGCCCCACAGTTTCATTTGTGGCTACTGGACGCCGCTGGCTATGCCGCTCAACCAACCTAACTTCTCTCACGTCACTCCCCTCTTCCAGTCCCTTCACTGGCTTCCCATCTCGGCAGTGGCACGCATCAAATTCAAGACACTGGTACTCGGCCTACAGGCAGCACATCAGACAGCTCCTCCCTATCTGCAATCTATGGTCAGGTTCCAAACCTCACATTGCCCCCTCTGGTCCTCCACCTTTGGAGATCACCTCTCCCCCTCCATCGCTATGTGGGCTCAAAACTAATAAGTCGCTCATCCTGCTCGCTACTCTTCTCGTCCCTGGCACCACAACGGTGGAACGAGCTCCCCCCTTCTGTCAGGATGGACAAAGCACTACCCATCCTTTGGCTGAGACTAAAAACACACCTTTTCAGGCTACACCTGGACCCTAACGAACCATCCTTCTACAAAATATATATTATTATTATTATTAATAATAATATTAATAATAATAATAATAATAATAATAATAATAATAATAATAATAATAATAATAATAATAATAATAATAATAAACTAATTAATGCTACTTATTCCTTCAAGTATTGACAAGTGCTGCGTATTCCTTTTAAAAGGTCTTGGTTGATGTAGACTGTGTTGCACAGTTGATTTCACTACTGTTGACAGAATGTACTATTGTAACATCGCTTTGTATAAAAGTGTCTGCAAAATGACGTACTGTAATGTAATGTAATGTTTACATCCTTCAAGCAAAGAGCAAATTATAAATAAATAGCTACTTCCGCCACAAACGAGGGGTAGGTGTCAGTGAGTGCACTCAGCATGATAACGGCCTTCTGTCTTCCTCCTCTGAGGCTGCAAATCTTAGATTATGAGTCAGATGCACCAGGTGGGCACTGCTCACTTCAGCTGCTAGCCAAATGTAGCCGTGCACGCTATGTACCAAAGGGCCATCAGCAGCAGGGGGCAAACAAACACCCTCTGTTTAAAAAATGCAGATTTCAGCGACAGCTCTGAACACACGGGGGGATCGCAATGAGGTTTTGCAGAGACCTTCTGCAAATGAACATAGGTTACACTGGTTGCACTATTTAAGAAGGTAGTAAATAAAGCATTGTGGAGAAGATGTAACACCGTTTCTGTTCATCACCGCTGAATGGAAACATTGAGAAAGGCACACCTGTTAGCACTTCCTGAGCCAAGAAGCGACACCGCAAGGCATCGCCCGCCCTTCTGTTTGATCAGTTTGATCAGGGTATTAACTTGGCATGATGTAATGTGATGAACATTTCATTGAGATTTTCTCTCACATATTAACGCTCCTCCTATTCGTGGATATATTGTACTACATATTGGACTGCACTTGCATGTTGTGATTTGTCTTTTAGATATTTTTCACGTTTTCTTTATCTCTGAATATTGATATGACCGCTACCTTGCATACCTAGACTAAGATAAATTCCTCGAATGTCATATTTGCATAATTTGTGGCAATAAAAGTGATTCTGAAGTGCACATTAAGTAAGAATATAATAATGTCAAAACACTGTACAATATTTGCCAAGGAACATGACATGACACAGTAGGCAAGCACAAGGTTGAAGAATAGGCTGTTTGAGTTTT